>NC_088933.1:33387500-33502500 GCF_038396675.1 Hydra vulgaris | reverse complement strand
TTGATCTAAAATCTTAGACTGCGCTCAAATTTCAAATAATAAAGCCAATATCCTTAAAAGTATGTTAAAGTATATGCCTGCTGTAAAAATTGCATATTGTAAGAGTATTTTAAAACAGTTTATTTTATTGTAAAAATATTTATGTTTTTATTGTTATGTTGTTAAATGGGCGTCTTACTGAAATGCTATGTTTTAATGGATTAACCAGAAGTGCTGGTTTACTAATTATTCTTTAAGATATTTTTTTATTGTGCAATGTATTTTAAATGTTATGCTATTAGAATAAAAAATTAAATTAAAAAAGATTAAATTAAAGTTTTATTTCGTTGTAAAAATCTTTTTACATACTTTAGATAAAATTTTACTGATCTTCTCTGTTAAAATGAATTTTAGACGAAATAGCGTGTTTAGGTAATTTATTCAATTGGGTGAAATAAGTTTTTTTTTTCTAATAAAACAGATATGTACCTTACAGTACTTCAATTGCCAAAATAGCCAATCATTTTCCACAATATATATATATATATATATATATATATATATATATATATATATATATATATATATATATATATATATAATACTAGCTTGTATTATGTTTTTTTACAGAAAATGGAGATAAAAAAATTTAAAAAAAAAGTATGTATGACATTGTTTTATCTCCAAATCAGGGTGTAGTAAATTAGACACCTGCACTTTAAATATTTTAAAACAGATCTTCGAAAGTGTGGTAGCCTGCATAGGAAATTAATATAAATAGATTTTGTTCGTTTTATTTTATATTATTAGACCTGCAGGTTCAGTTAAAACTTTGAAGTTGCTTTTCTCGGTTTGGAAAAACATGGAGATAGAACAAAATAATTCTAACTTCGCAATTTATCAACCGTTTGGATATCATTACCAATCTAAATAATATTTAGAATAACCGTTTAAAATTTATTAACTAAATATCATTGGTATAAAATGTTTTAAAAACATGAGATGACTTAAATATGGACTTACCATGACTCGTTTAATACCCATCATGGTAAGTCTATTCCACACCTACCATTTTAATAATATCGCTTTGTTTCAATAATTTTTAAAAAAGGGCAAAATATATATTACAACTTCTGTAAACATTTATACTTATAAAATTATACTATATTACTATAAAATTATAAATATTATTATACTAATAAAAATTAATATATTAATAAAAAACTGTTGTGAAAAAACTGAAAGTAAATGTATATATATATATATATATATATATATATATATATATATATATATATATATATATATATATTCATATATATATATATATATATATATATATATATATATATATATATATATATATATATATATATATATATATATATATATATATATATATACACATATATATATATATATATATATATATATATATATATATATATATATATATATATATATATATATGTATGTATATATATATATATATATATAAATTATGTTAGTGTATTTTACAAATAGAGTGCTCAATGTTCTTAAAGAACAGAGCGATAATAAATTAGTAAAAAACACAATCTAACTTTTATCTTCTACTTTCAGTTTCACCATTGCTGGATCATTAAGAAGAGTTCCTGATGATCCAGCAATGTTTATATATATATATATATATATATATATATATATATATATATATATATATATATATATATATATATATAATATATATATATAAATATATATATACTTGGGGAGCCAAAAAAGTAAATTTTGAAAACAAAGAAGCAGTACCTCTTAAATTTGGGGAAAATATTTAAAAAATTAGCCTCAAGAATTTTGAGCGCTGTAAGATCACTTTTAACCCCCCCCCCCTTCAAACCATCAATATAGAGAAAAAAATGTCCGAAAAGTGGTCTTTTCCGACCTCGTGAGGGAGGGGTTAAATATACTTTTTTTCACATTTTGTTTTACTTACAATATAAAGGACCATATTTTAGTTTAAAACTGTAAGGTTTTTTCATTACTTCTCAAAAACTTATGTTTCGTGGTATTAAAAATCAGAAAAACTGGTATATATATATATATATATATATATATATATATATATATATATATATATATATAATATATATATATATATATATATATATATATATATACATATATATATATATATATATATATATATATATATATATATATATATTTATATATATGTGTATATATATATATATATATATATATACAAATATATACATACTGCTATTTATTTTTATTGAAAAGAATGAATAAAAAGATAAATGTATATTTAAAATATTATAAAAAACAAAACACATTCGACTAACATCAATGTTTATCTCTTTATCTTTTTCTGTCTCACACCAAGCCCATCATTTAACCTAATCTTTAAAATTTTACTTTATTTTGTCCCGGTGATCTTAATACAGATCAAACTTTGTTTATAGTGAGCGATCTGTTTTGTTTTTCAGTTTTATTAGAATATCTTTGAATAAACTGCGCCATCATACCTATAGGCGGTTCCGAATGGTCATTTACAAATATTAAAGTTTCAGCATATTTTTGAAAACTTTTAAAGCATGATTGGGTATGCCAATAGTTTGATGAAAGTGAGAACCAGTCCTTAACTCGTTGCTTATCAAGATCATTTATTTTCAAGGTAGTTTAAGACAAACAGGGATGGTGGTTTTTTCCCGATATTTATTTGTAATATATATTTTATAAATTGTTTTGATATCTTGTTTTACTTTGTTCTTAGGCTTATAATAGCCAGAGCTAGGCATGCAAAAAGACACAATTGCTGATGCAACTTTTGAGATATGGCTGAACTACAGATGCATTTGATGTATGGCTGTAATATTAGGATAAGGAGCTTTGATGATATCTTCAGATTGTAAATACAATTTTGCCTAAAAGCAAATAATTAATTCTGTAATAAGCTTGAGTTCAGTTATTAGTTTATCATTTACTAGAACAAGTGTAAGTTGGTTGGAGCTGAAGCTTTAGATAAGTAATTTCTTTTCCTAAAAATCTTGCATGATGAATAGCACCTGTTTTTAATACTTTTCATGTAACAGGATAAAAGTAAGTGACAATTAATGCAAGCTCACTTCCTTCATCTTTTTGAATACCTGGTTTATCAATGTGAGCTCTGCAAAATGTTAATGAATTCTCAGCTGCCTTCTTTAAAAGATTGCTTTTAAGGTTATTCCAATCAAACCGTAAGAGTTGTATTAGATTATATTTAAAATTAAGTTCTTAATAATATTTTGGTTATTTTTTGAAAAGAGGATTATCAGGTCCATTTAATTTATGCATTCTTAGTTTTCTCATTTGAGGCCGGGTGAATAAAAATGAGTAATTGTTTTTACTCAGTAATTGGTCAGCTTTACGTGAAAAAAAACTTCAGGAATTTTGCTTAAGTTTTAATTTACGTAAAGCTGAGCAATTGCTGAGTAAATTGCTTAATTTTACGTCAATAAAAGTTTAAGCAAAACTGCTTAAGTTTTTATTTGCGTAAAGCTAACCAATTACTGAGTAAAAGCAATTGCTCATTTTTTTCACTCGGCCTATGATTTCTTCAGGCTATTTGAAGGAGATATGTATCCACTTCTTTAGATATTCTTGAAATGGACCCTTTATTCGTCCCATTATTGGATGATATTGTATAGAAGCATATTCCTCTAGTTTTTGATGTAAATTGATATTCCTTAACTAAATCTATTATACCAAAAAACTGATCTTCGCCAGTGGATAACACTAGCAGAGATACTCCAAGTAAGTAAGAATCTGCATTAATGTTAACAAAAACAGCCATTCTATCCCTCTATAATATTTTTCTTTCGTTTAGTTCAAACAATGCCTTGCCGTCGGAATGAATAATACATGGATATGCAGATACATCAATGGCTAATTTAAGACCTTGTTTTGTAATGGTTGATATATTTTCATTTTCTTTTTTCATTTTTCTATTTGCGGTAGACTGACTGTTTTTAACTTATTTAAGTTCAACACCTGATTGATATAAAATTTTTGGAATTTTTTACCTACTGTAAAACGTTTGGCGATATATCACAGGCTTTTGCAGTAAGAGAAACATTACCAGCAAAAATATCTTTTGGAATTTTTGCAATTACTGTGTATGGGATTTTAGAAACTTCTATATGATACCAATCACCTGAATCAAAATTAGATTCAATTGAAGAATCCTCCCTGAGAGCTGTGTCTATAAGTTGAACCTTGAGTACATTATCTCCCAAAATTATAGATTGTGAACCATTTTTCTTCCTCATACTTTCTTTTTTCCTAATTTATACAATGTTTTAGTATTATTTTTAATTTTAGAATTAGTGGAAAAGGGAATAAAGTAAAAGAGGTTAAATCAGAGCTGAAGTAGTTAACTGAAGCAATGCATACCTTTATTCTTTACCTGATATCTTTTGAACCAGAAAAAATCTTTCATTGACCTCCCTGATCTTCAAGAAATTTTAAGTCTTCAATATTTTCTTTTGGGGATCTTTTTTTATCTTTACTGATCATGTTTTTGAGATTAGAATTAATAACCCAAAAAATCTCAACCTTGTTTTGTTTAGCCAAATCACCGCTAGCTCCTAGTTTTGTATTTTTTTTCAAGTTGGAATAAGACTTGTGCGAATTAAGAAGTTTTTTAACTAAAACTAAATCAGTTAACACATCAAATAAACATTTGAGGGTGGGGATCAAAAGTGATCTGACAGCGCTTAAACTTTTTGAGGCTCATAACTAATATATTCGTCCCAAATTTAAGGGGTATTGTTTTTTTGTTTTTAAAATTTACTATTTTTGACTCCCCTAATATACATATACAAATACATATACATATACATATACATATACATATACATATACATATACATATACATATATATATATATATATATATATATATATATATATATATATATATATATATATATATATATATATATAATATATATATATATATATATGTATATATGTTGATCAAACACTGGATTGTTATATATCATTGGAAAGGTCTTCAATTCAGTATTATAAAGGTATTTTATCAGAATTGAATAATTCGATAAAAAGTTATGGCATTTTAAGTACCGATAATTTATATACGGATTTCTTAAACAAACTGTGGTCAAATTTGAAATCTTACTTAATACAAATTGTCATATCTTAGCCAATTTTTATTGAAATACATACAACTTGGTATCAAAAGAAAGGTCTTACAAAGGGCAATATATACATACAAATGAAGTATGAAAGACCAAGAGGGGCGTCTAGAAAACACTTTAATATGTTTAAAAATTTCAAATTTTGAACGAAATTATTAAAATTTTATTGAAACTCAAAATTTTATTTGTATTTATAATATATTTTAACAGGGTACTATCAAATATAATGTATTTACTTTAGGTTGATAGGCTAGAAGTTCTTTGGGTTCACCCTCTATAACTGTACCTGCAATCTCTATCCTAATATTAAGGTCATTACTTTTTATTTTCATATCTAAATGCATACATTTTAACATCAAAAGAAAGACATTCAAAGTTAGACATGCGATAAAAGCACAAAGATTGCTATTTTTAAGCTTTCCATCCCTTACACCTGGGGTAAGGTGGGTTAAAACTCAAACAATATCTTTTTCTAAAAATAAATAACATTTATATAAAACACAATTTTTACGTTAACAAAAACAAACTCACCTCTAGACGAGCCTAAATTTTATATAAAAAAAAACAAACTTTGAGTTAAATAAAAATAAAACAAAACAGTTAAAGAATTACCAAGGAGGTCTTGGTTTCAACTCAATGCGCCAGATGGCAGTGATGACGTTGAAGAAGTTGGTAGAATTAAAATAAATTGAATAAAAATCAAAAGAATATTGTTGACCTGTAAAAATAATTTTATAAAACAAACAAATAAAGTAACAAATAAAATACCGGGCTGCCGTAAATGCTCTCTCATGCAGCTAAATTAATAAAATGGATAAATCTATTTCACCTCAATTAACAATTTATTGTTTATTTTAAAAAATTTTGAAATTATTTTTATTTAGTATAAAGTCATTAAAAACAAAAAAATGTAAAATGTTATATAAATATATCTACCAAGTTCCTCTCTTTTGTACAATTTGGCAATATAAATAGGCATATTGTATAAAAGAGAGGAGCTTGGTATTTGTATTTTTAATGAAGCATAGGCATTATATAAATAATGCCTATGTTTTATTGAAAGTACAAATTTTAAAGAAACATAGGAAATATTACAGCTTTTAGTTTAAAACTAATTAGCTAATTTTGAAATTAAAAAAAATATTTTCATCTGCTGCTATGTTGCCGCTAAAACAAAGTTAATTCAAAAGAGCCAATATTTTTTATCATTAAATGTTAGAAAAAAATAGGGAAAATCAAAGACTAATACATTTTCTATGCTCAAATTCTTTTTTCGCTAAAAAGAGATCAACTATTTTAATACACTGTATAATAACAAACTTTTTCATACATGGTTATAACAGATTATATGTCTTAAAACATACCTAATTCATTCTCTTCTTCTTCTAAATATAAAAACTATAACTTAGTCTTGTTGTTTTCAATTGAAGCAGTTTATGAGCACAAATATAAAAGTTTGAAAAATAAAGAGATGAAGAAAATTAGCAATAACTTATTTACAGTTATCAACAATTAATACCGAATATAAAACATATTTCAACTGTATTATTTTATCATGTTTTATTATTTACCGTTAAAAACTTTATAAAATAACAAAATGGCATAAAAAAAATAAAATGACAAGATTGCTTTTAACATATACATAACATCTAAAACAGTGTGAAAAGTAAAAAAATCTTAAAATTTTTGTAAACTATAAAAATTAGCAGGCTCAGTTGAGAAAAATGACATAAGTGAAATAAAAGAAATTGCTAACACTGGCATTAGAGCAAGTTTTCATAAGTTCAAGTATCTCTTACGCAGTTCTTCCAGTGTCTCTTGGTCTAAATATAAACAAATGTGTAGATAAACTCATTAATTCTTTAGTATTTCTATATAAATACTTATATAAACATATCAATAAAATCAAAACTAATTAAACCATATTTTAAATAAAAATATACCTTTCAGTTATTCTTCATCGGTATAATCATTCTAGTATAGGTCTTAAAGAGAATTTTATATTTAAATCAAATTAACAAATAAATTAAGGTAATAGTGAAATCAAAATACCAAAGGAAGAAACATTAACAAGTTACACAAACAATAGTTAACAATAAGATTGACTAAATTAGCAATACTCATTAACAACTCATTCTAAATAATTTTCTGAAAAATAACAAAATGGCAAAAAAAAACCTACGTGATAATAATAATTGATATATTATTTTTTTCATTCATTATTTATTCTAATATAAATACCAACTTTTTCATAACAAATATTTCACTAATAAATTTTTTAAAACATAAACACTCGTGCAACACAAGCATTGAATATAGATAGCTACTTAGATAAACACAAAAGTATTGTTGTTTATGTTGTGTATTCATGTGTATACACGCTGTTTTCCATCCCAAACACCAACAAAAAACAAAGACAGTCGAAAAAAAAAGTCTTTAATAAAATTAAGTAATTTTTAATTTAAATGGACATTTTACAAGCCAGGGTTAGGGTTAGGGTTCTGACATCTCTTCACTATTAATATTGTGAAGCCTTGCACTCGCAATCTCCTCATTTAGTGTCTCTGTTAAAGAAAGTGAGAAATACCTTTTATATTGTCGCTTTAATATAACTTGTACCGCAACAAGCTGGTTATCAATGAAGCTTATGCAAGTGTTAGTGGCTCGCAATGGAGCATATATTAAATTTAAAATGCAAGGGGTAAGAGTATTCCCAAAAACCTCTGTTTTTCTGCAAAACAGAGCAGCTGGATTTGACTAACAATTTGTAATTATTAGCAAAAATTTTTTCACTACCTAAATACGAGAAACATGATCAAAAGTTGCATCCTCAGCTAAAACATAAAACTTTTTCGTTCAACGCCCAGTAAGGTGTTTTCCAAACGATGCAAGCACACGCACTTTTTGTTTCAGTTTTATTACAAAATGTCTCTCTCAGAATTGCTTGCAAACTTTTACATTTTACTGTTCCAACAGTGAGAAAATGTTTAAACTTACTGTAATGCCCTTTAGATCACCTTTAACGTCTATAAACCTCACTTTGTTCATAGCTAAAAAAATTTTAACTGCCATACAATCATTTCCAAATAATTGGCAACTCTCACTCTCAATAGACTATAATGCTGAACAACACGAAACTGCAATTGTGTCAAGAGGGTGCAAATGGCAGTTCAGCTCATTCAAATTCTTGCCCCAAATTGCACAAATTTTGTTTATAGTAAGATGGTTGACTGCAACTCTGTCTGACATTGTGTTAGATATAAGATGGTTGACTGCAACTCTGTCTGACATTGTGTTAGATATAAGATGGTTGACTGCAACTCTGTCTGACATTGTGTTAGATATAAGATGGTTGACTGCAACTCTGTCTGACATTGTGTTAGATTGCAGTTTTCTATAATCGAATTACGACATTCATTAAAGCTACTTTTGCAAAAATCTGAATAAAAAAATGCCATATAATTGATTGAAGTGAATATATGGCTTTCATAATCAAATGCTGCTCTTCCTGGTAACTGATCTAGAGCAATAACAAGACATTTATCTTTAGATGTTAAGTTAATGCTATTAATAAGGACACCTTTTCGTGCTGTAGCATCAAAGAGGATGACTATTATTATGCATAGCCAACTCTGCTGCTTGCAAATCTAAAATACTGCCAAGTTCACAAGCGATTTGCTCAACAGTAGGGGAGATGGGGGCGCATTGATCGCCGGGGCAATATGATCTTTTGGCTTTTACTCGTTCATTTTTGCCTTACTAGAAGTGAGGTTGCAATTTAATTAACCATTATGCTTCCCTAATTGATTATTCGTAATATTTTTTCATAAGGTTATCAGCGTCAAAAAAAAATAAAGAAAATATTGCTTTTTGTCATAAAAAGTGATTTTTTTAAATCGTACTATAATTCAAATATACTTTTATTTAGATGTCTGCATGGGTTAACAACAATTTTATTTTAAATTTGAAAGTGTTAGGTGTGTAATATAATATATAATTTTTACTTCGCTGCAATTTATAAAGTAGATATTGCTATCAATATGTTACCTATACCTATTGGGGTACATTGATCTTTGACTATGCGGGGCCCATTGATCGGAGGATCAAAGTGCCCCATAGAAGACGAAGTGCCCCATGTTTTTGTTTATAAGCAATACAGTTAAACGAATGGAATTGTATTTTTAATTAAAAAAAAAACTATATATAAACAAACAATAGCTTTTAGCATTTCATTTTTTAAATCTACTTATGTTATAAGCTAGTAATAATAATACTATTATTTTATAATATCAAAAGAATAATATTTAACATAATAATTAAAAAATATTTAACATAATATTATTATGTTAAATATTAGCATTTATTAAAAACATATGTTTTTATTGATATATTTTTTTACAGATCTTAAAATGGTTAGAAATAGACTTAAAAAAACAAATAAAGTTGCTATACCAAGTGAAACAATGAAAGTAGCTTTTAATAAAGTTTTAGAAGGAACACAACTGAATGTTGTAGCACGTCAGTTTAACAAAGATAGAATGTCTTTAAAAAGATATTGTCGTAAAAAGAGGCTTAATCCAAATGAAGCTTTCAAGCCTACAACAATAGACAAGTTTTTACAGCAGAAGATGAAAAAAGTTTATCAAGTTATTTACTAATTGCATCAAAAATGAACTATGGCCTTTCAACTAGGTTAACGCGATTATTGGCATATGAATTTGCTTTAAAAAACAATAAGATATGCCCATCATCATGGATCAAAAATAAAATTGCAGGCATTGATTGGTTGCAAGGTTTTATGAAAAGACAACCAGAGTTGTCTCTACGAACACCTGAAGCAACGAGCTTCGCTCGATCAACAGCTTTTAACAAATACACTGTAAGAGAGTTTTTTCAAAATCTTAAAACGGTAAGAAATCGATATAAATATAATCCTAACTGTATATATAATGTTGATGAAACTGGTTTAACAACCGTTCAAAAGCCGGTAAAGGTTTTAGCTGGTAGAGGAAGCAAACAAGTTGGAAGAATCACATCTGCAGAACGAGGAACATTGGTAACTGCATGTTGTGCCTCTAATGCTATTGAAAATTCCATTCCTCCATTATTTATTTTTCCTAGGGTAAAGTTTCATGATTACATGATTAAGGAAGGACCTCCTGGATGTGTGGGATTTGCAAATCCTTCTGGTTGGATGAACTCAGAAATTTTTATAGAATGGATTAAACATTTTGTTAAATATTTAAACTGTTCTCAGGAATCTCCAGTTTTGTTACTTCTCGACAGTCATGAAAGTCATTTTTCTGTTAAAGGCTTGGAGCTTGCAATTCAAACGGAATTACAATGATAAGTTTTCCTCCCCATTGCAGATGTAAATTGCAGCCATTAGATAGAACTGTTTTCGGACCATTGAAAAGGTTTTACAATTCTGCATGTGATAATTGGATGGTTTCAAACCCAAGACCAATGACCATTTATGATATTGTTTCAATAGTTCGAGAACCGTATACAAAAGCATTCTCACCATCTAATATACAGACAGGATTTAGAGTAGCTGGCATTGAGCCATTCAATTCTGAAATTTTCAAAGACGACGAATATTTACCATCATCAGTTACAGATAGAGCTGCTCCAGATACAGTTACTATCATTCCTGTCAACAACATGGAATCTGAAATGATACCAGCACATGTTAATCACATAGAGTCTGAAATAACTATAGTAAATATTGAAACAAGTATTTTAAACAAAGTGTCAATAAGTGTTGCTTCTATAATCTCACCTGAGGTTTTAAAACCTTACCCAAAAGCATCTGCCAGAAAAAAAATGTTAAAAGTAGACAGTTAAAAACAAGGATCTTGACTGATACTCCTGTCAGAAATAAAATTCGTTTGTCAAAAGAAAAGAAAATTTTGAAGCAAACCAAAAATCAACAAAAAGTCTCCACAAAAGTTAAGAAAGAAACTAAGAATTACTTGCTTAGGAATAAAAAACAATGTAAACCAAAAGCTGCTTCACAACTTGACTTTCACAAATGATGAAATATTCTTAATCAAAATATTGTACTTTTAACAAGTTTTGTAAACTTAAAAATTGTATTCTTATTTCAGTCTTTATATTTCAGTTCTTATAAATTTCAAGTTGTTTTAAAGTTTTAAACGTATATAAAGCGGGTAGCTTATAGCTGCTGTGATTTAAACATTTTTTAATTAAAAATTAGACTAGTGGGTTTAACTGCTATATTTAAAAAATAATTAAAAAATTTAGATGTATTATATGTTATACAATATTACCCTTTGACTAAATTATTTACAAGATTTAGTTATAGAAGTGTTAAACGTTTAGATAATATTACGCATATAAGATCAATGTGCCCCAAGTCGGAGATCATAGTACCCCATAGTTTGGGGTACATTGATCTTTTGAGAGGGTTGTTTAAAAGTTAAAATTATTCATGTTTATCATTTTTTTAAATCAAAATATTTATATATTCCAAAAGCCAGATAGTTCTACATGTGTTTCGTAGTTAATAAGTTTTTACATCTCTTTCAGGTTCTGCGCAGTTTTCAAAACATTGCTACGGCGATCAATGCGCCCCCATCTCCCCTACTCTGATGAGGAATATTATTAAAAATAACACACATAAGATATGGAATGTTACCTGTTGGTGCATTACACAACAACATATTATAAATTATCATTCTTATTTGTAATGAATATGTTTTTTTATCATCTGGCTTAATTACATTTCTTTCCACCTCAATCTGAATCAAATCATTATCCAAACTAGCAATTACCCTGTCACTAATCAAAACAGCAGCGCTATGCTTAGTTTTTAGTTGCTTTAGTATGCTTAGTTTTGAGTTGCGTCACTAAAAGCTTTATATCAGCTTTAAATGACGAATCTGGTCACCGTAATTTTTTTGTGTGTGTAAGTTTTTCAGATTTTATATTTCTGCCCTCAAAGTTTTAATAACTTTTTCTTTTTGCTTAACATTTTGTTCTAAAACACGTAATTCAGCTTTTAATAGTGCTATCTAGCTCCGACGTTCTTTGTAAGAGTTAGCTAACCAAGAAAACAAGTAAGATAACCTACCATTTAGTTTTTGTATTATAGGGCCTAATTTCTCTCTAAGTATATGTTTAGTTACGTCTCGTTCGCTATAACGTGCAGACGTTGATGGTCCACTAGGTAAAGATGATAAAACATTCATATTGGTATATGAACAATTTGAGGAGCCTAATGATAATGCAATGCTAGGAAAACTTGATGCATGGCTTAAAAAAGGTTTATTGCAAAAGTCAAAAAAACGCTTACAGTCCAAAACCCTGTTAAATTTTCTAGCCCAATTCATTGATTTATTTATGAGACTCCTGACCTAATTTTTACATTTTATTTAAAAATGTTTAGTGACTTGTTGAGATGTTTTGAGAAACAAATCTTTATGTTTTGAAAATAATAGAAGAATATGTCCATTTTTACAAACTGTATTACACTCTGTATTAGAGTCAATGTCTATTTGTGACAATTCAAAATTAGTAGTTAAATACTTTTTGCATTCTTCATAAAGCACAAACTTTATTTTTGGCCCCATGATAGGTAGAAAAATAGAGTTAAATTTTTGATAAATAAAAGACAACATTTTTAAATAATGGTAAATATAATGACATTACAATTGCTAACTACATTACAACTATTTAGTACAATTAAATAATCTATATCAAAAATCATTATTGTAATTAATAATACATTCTACTCCTTCTCACTGCGAGTGTCTTGCATTATTGAAGCTTAAAACAGTTATTTAATTGGATTATAGGATCAAGGTGTCTGAGTATGCATTTTTTGAATGAAATTTGGCAGGTAGTAAGAAAAGGGGTTTTAAAAGTGAGAGAATAAATTAGAAAAATGAACCAGTAAACTCAGAATTTTGGCAGGTAGTAAGAAAAAAGATTTATAATGTTGAGGGAATATTTTAAAAAAATGAACCCGCATTGCTTGGATAAATAATTGATGTCCAAAAAACAAGCAAATTTTTACCTAATTGAAATATAGTATTAAGGTGCCTGCGTACGGTTTTTTTTCAATGAAATTTAATAGTTAAAAAGAAACAACATTTTTTTCAAGTTTTTACTTTCATGTAGCATTAATCCAAACGTTGCAGGGGCAGTTATGCCACCACTTTCCATATACCTATTGAGTTTTTGCCTAACTAGATTTCTTTCAATTTGATTAAAATTTATATCAGCTCGCCTAGGGTAACCTCTTTCATTTTAACAATGATTCCCAGCAAGAAAATGACGTTGAGCCGTTGTTTTAATTTGGTTGGATTTTGGTCGCGACGCGAGTTTACTAAATTCCAATGATATTCCAAAGTTGGCATAACGTTGTTATTTTAACCTTTGTCTATTAAACATTGGAACAACGTCGAAAAACGTTATCATATAGCATCTTAAATATTAACACTAATACGACGTTGGAACAACTTTGGTTGTTTAACGTTGTTAAACCAACGTTAGTCTGATTAACGTTAGAATGACTTTGGAACAACGTCGCTTTTTTCATGTCTTTACTTTTGACATCAAAGCAACGTTAGCATTTCCAGGTATATACAACTTGATTCTACAAAACAACAAAATTATGCGTATTTTAAAATGGTTTAAAAACCGTTATCGGAAAAAATACTACTTTTAATCAGGTTTTTAGGCATTAGATCTGTCATACTAATATTTATAATATTATTTCCTAATATTTTACAGTCGAGTTATATATCACATTATTTATCATTGTCATGATAAATAAAAGTAAGTAAAAGTTCATTTTACTTTCAAATGTAGTTGAATGTTCTGTTATGCTTTTGTACATTTTGTGTATATAATATTACTTATATTGTAAACATTTCTGACTAATAAAATCTTTCACATATTTTATTTACAAATAAATGATGTAATTTTTAAACTATTCAATAGTTTAACTAAATGACAGTAAAAAAACAGAGTTCATTTTTTATGACATTTAATTCAGTTGTTTCAGTATATAATATCTTTTTATTTCAATGGAAAACTTTGGTATTCTCAGTTTCTTGGAGAATTAGTTCTTGGCTAGAAATTACTTAATAAGCTTCCTTAAAACTTGTATAATGTGTTTCTTATATAAATTTGTATAGTAATATTTTTTCATTCAAAGGTTACAATTTTATTTTTTTTAACATATTGGAAAAAGCAGATGGAATAAAATTATAGAATTTGTAATGTTATCTCTTTCGTCTTTTTTAAACACCTTTAATACTGCTTTTAGTAATTACATTTATTAGGAAAAAGTTATATTTGTTAGGTATTATTTAAAGTAAAGTTAATAACTTGCTTTCTTATACAATAACTAGTTTTCTAATTTTGTATCTTAAATTCTTTATTAATTTGGAAGTTAAGTGAAATAAATATCTAAACAGTTTAAAATTAACTTGTATTGGTTTAATTCTAAAAACATTTATTTATTTTTTCCTTGGTACCCTAAAATAGATTGCTATTGTATCTAAACGGTAACATTTAAGGTGGCTTGACCAAAGGTGGCTTGACCAAAAGTTACACTGTTTCTTTAGGTTGAGTCAAAAGAAAAGTTTCGAGAGCTAAAAAGAGAGTCTAAAAAAAAGGGAGCAGGTTAGTTTACTATAAGTTATTTTTTTAAATTGTTTTTTTTAGCACTAGGCAGTACCAATTGTTTCCTCCAATACCTAAATTAAAATTGATTTTAGGAATAGAAAAACATATCCAACAGAAACAGGAACAGAGCACATAAATTTTATACTAGATTTTAGTCATAATTAACGACATATTGATTTGATTTAATAAAACACTCAGTCAGTATTTAATTTTTGAAATGAATCACAATTCCTAGATAGCACAAGCTGATTGGGTTAACATTGGCACAATATTGGCATTTTGACGTATAACAACGACAAACATCGGCCCAACAATGTTGGCCCAACGTTGGCTAACTAGTACGGGCCAGCATTGGCGTTACACTTTGCGCGACAATGGGCCAATGTGGTGGCTTACATAATTATTTTGCTATCACTGATAATTCCCAGTTATACGGATCGATTCACCAAACATTATGCAAATTATTTCAATGAAAAGATAAGAAGTAGGAAGGAATGTTATAAACAAAAAAATATTAACATTATTTTATTATATTTTAAGTAAGTAAGCAAACGTGTACATCTAATTGATGACCAAGTCAATGTATTTATCCTCACTATTTGGATCAGCACACGGTCTTTTTAAGCATTGCACCCTGCCACCGTTTCTATCTTTGGCATAGCGAAACCAGTTCATAATAGCATTTTTTCTTTCAAGATTTGTTGCTTTAGCTCCCCAAACATTGGAGCAAGCTGCTTTCATTACGACATTGCTGAATCCCAATGAACAAAAACTGTGTTACCCATTTTCCCACATCCAGTTTATTTCAAGTGCCAATTCGTGCGTAAACAAACCTTTTAACACGTTTCTAGCTGTATCATTTACATTAGTTCCACCAGTTATTCAAGGAAAGCAATATGAAATTTAAATGAATGAACTTTTTAAATAATTTATTAGCAAAAACTTAACGAAATTGTGATATTTTTTTAAATTTTAAAAAATTTAACATCAGTAAACTATTTGTTTGTTGAGTAAACTAATTTAATAAGTTGAATTTACCATAGCATTTTTAAAGTCACAATATTTAAGCTTGTCATCAAAATCTTTAGTCTCTGACCAAGTCGCTAATATTTAAAACCTTTTGGAGCTTTGGTATTCTGAGAGCATACTACAAACTTTTTCAATACCACATTCAACATTGCATTGCATGTCTTTATTTCTATGCATAGCTCTTTGATCTCCTCCTTTTGTTCAACTATCAGTTGCAACATATGTTGGTTTATACTTATAAAATGTTGAAGTAAATATATTTTAAAAGTGAAATGTTAATTGTCGGTGGGCTAAGTTGCTTTCACTGTGACAAAGAACCTAATTTTCGCTTAAGGATTATAAAATTTAAAGTGTGACAACCTTTTGGATGCATTGATAAACGGTCTTATTTCAACCAACTCTGATATAGAGCTTCTAAAATAATATCTTTTTTTACGGTGAAAAATATAATATATGCATATATATATATATATATATATATATTAGTAGTAGAAAATTACTTAAAAAAAATAAATTTTTCCATTTAACACTGTGTTTCATCAACAAAGATTCATCAGAAATGCTTAACAACACACAACAATCTTAATACTCTTATTCTAACCTAAAACTCTTATTTATCAGTAAGTTGAACTAAGTTTTTTTTTCTAAAAATGATAAAATAACTTAATGGAACAGGTTAAGCAGTAAACATTTGCTCGAAGGTTTTCAATTTAAAAAAGTTGTGTTATTAATTACAATTTAAAATTTGATCCTTTAAAGCATTTTTCTTCAGTTCTTAAATCAATAAAAATTAATCATTGTTTATGTGTAGATTTGCAATACAAAGGAAATAATGTTCCACTTCCTCCGTGGTTAACAAAAGGTCACAATGGTAAGTTAACTAGTTTGAGTATGCTAAAATATCTTGCATCATACCGTAATAAGTTTCAGTACAAGTAAAAAGGGGTCAAATTAATCAGTTAAGAATTATATATCGTTTATATATATACATATATATATATATATATATATATATATATATATATATATATATATATATATATATATATATATATATATATACATATATATATATATATATATATATATATATATATATATATATATATATATATATATATATATATATATATATATATATATATATAAAAGTAAGATGAAAAAAAACAACTTTTTACGGTACTTAAAGTTTCATGCTGTTTGCGGCACTTACAGGGTTGGAAACTAAGTTTTTGCTGAGTTATACTTTGTTATATCTATGTGTTTATGTGAGAGAAGTAAATCGTTTGTGTTTCTCTGTATTGGTAGAATATTCTTACTTTACAATTGCACTTAATAAATGAAATTAAATAATATTCAGGTATTTATTTATTGTGAAAGTAAAAAGATGAACATTTTTGTTTTATCGGATTTATTGCCAAGGGTATTGTTTTGCGTTTTTTTGATTGCATCAATGAATTTTGACAGAGAAAGCTAAAAGAGTGGAAATTTGTGGAAAGAGTGGCACCGTCAGATTTTTATTTATTTTCACCCATGAAATCGGCTTTGAAGGGGAAAATTTTCAACAATGCTGCCGAAATTATGCAGAATGTTCAGCTCTGGATCAATGCAAAGCCCCCTGAATTTTTTGCAACTGGTGTTGCCAAGCTGCCGGACAGATGGCGAAGATGTATTGAGAGTGACGGTAACTATTTAGAGTTCCTTAGAGAGGATGATTAATAAATTTCTTGTTCTATGTTTCATTATTCTTGTAAGTTGGCAAAATCTTAGTTTCCAGCCCTGTATCAGCCATATATTTAAATCAAGAAAAATCCGTTCAAAAATGCAATTGAAAACTCCTAACAAAACTTAAAAAAAAACAACAATGGAATGAGTTCTGACGTCAAATAATGATAATAATACTAATAACAACAATAATAATAATAACAATCATAACAATAATAATAAAAAATAATAATAATATGGATAAATATTTTTTTTAATTGTTAGTGTCATATTGGGAATGAAGGAATCTGTTTCTATGTCTACACTTGGAAACAATGTCACTCCTTTTATCCAATAAATTAGTATTTTTATAATATTATATTTAATTTTTTTCCGTGAGACATAATTTGCAAGATTTGGATGTTGGATTATATGATTTGGATGTTGGATTATATGCTATACATTGCCTGAACATTTTCCATTTAACTATAGGGACTAATTTAGCTGCTTTTAACTACCATCCATGCTTTGAGAGCTCAGTATCATTTTTGTATTTTGAGATGTTAAATGATTTAGCGTGATTAGCATACCTTAATTTAAACGGAGTCTCACTTAGCCCAATGTAGAATTTTTCATTTGAAGTTGAATAAAGATTATCAGTTGTAACAGCTGCTTAATAAACAATGTTGCTTGTTAAACATTTATTGAACAACGGACAGAGATTTTTATTATAGCAGTTACAGTTCTGTTGATTAGGGTTTGTATTGTTGTACAAAATGTATTTGTTGTGCGAATTTATAATAGATTTTACACTTGGCATACAACTGTAGCTAACTTTGACTGTGCTCCTGTAAAAGATTTTATGCAGTTTGTTATTATTAGGAAAATGTTTGTCAATAAGTTTCAAAAAACATTTTCCCAGGTTGGTGCTAACGTTTTTACTAAATGGAAGGTTAAACCAAATAATGTTGCGGGCTCTGTTCCGTTAGACTACATTTGTAACCAGACTTTAATAAAGCTTCATTATATAGAGAAATAGTATTTTAAAATATTTCTTTGTTAGATGACATTGTAGACAAAATAAGTTCAATCGAATGTGGTATTTGTTTTAGTATACTTGATGGGTGATTTGAATCAGCATGGATGCAATTTAATTTATTATCAGGTTTGAAATAAGGTTTAAAAGTGCAGTCACTAAGATTTAGAGATACGTTGAGGCAATTGACAATTTTCATGTTGCATTGTATAGATTTACGTTAGCCATTGCATTTAAATATTTCGACAATATGCTATTTTATTTTTCCAACTTGAGGGCCGCTTTTATTACTAAAAACTGCCAAGTCATCGTCACGGTATAAAACTTCAAACTTGTTATAAAATTTTGAAATTTGAAAAAGAAGAAATATTCCTACCAGCTCACCTACCTCTGCACCGTCGAACACTCCCTTGGAAACATCAAATAAACCACTTGATTGCTTTATCCAAACTTGATCATTATTAAAAAGCAAAGACTTTCTTGCATGAAAAATTAGTGAAATGTTCTCTTTATCTAATGTTAGGTGTTGCTTCGCAAAATTGATAGAGTTTTTAAGAAGTGTTTCACTGATAGAAGGGTAGAAGTCAATAATATCAAAAACTAAAAATTTATAGAGGTGTTTATCTTTTATGGCCTTAAATCAATTGATAACATTTCGAGTATTTTTCCATTGATTTAATTGTAATATATTTCTTAGGTCTGCATTAATTTTAGAAAGAATATCTTTACTAATTGTACCAACCTCGTTTTTAGCAGGAATCACTCGGGCAGTCGGATTGCTTTCGAAATTATCTTCATGGTCTTTTAAAGTGATAAAACAGTTGGAAGGTGTGTTAATGTCAATTTTATTGAAAACTTCATGATTTTTCAAAAGACTTTTACCTTCTAAGTTTACTTTATTTATTATGTTTGAGTTAGACAATTTGTAGTTTAAAGTGATGGCATTTCTTAACAAGTGGTTATAATCATTTTTAGATAAATTGTAAAAATTGGTCGTTTTATCGGCATAAGTATAAGTTAGATAAGATTTTCGAATATTGTTTATATCTTATTTTAAGTTATTTTGGAAACTGTTGTGCACCTTTTGAAACTTATTGTGTTTTACAAGATCAATGAGTTCATTCTCAAAAGCTAGCATGTCTGAAATTTGTTTTGGATGATTAGATGTTTTTAATCCGTAGTTATAAAAAAATTGTTCTTACTATTTGAACTCTTGTTTAAGATGAATAATGCTTTTCATCGCATTCTTTTAATTAATGTTTCAGTTTTATCCAATAACTGTATTTTGAAGTCTTTAATGGATGGTATCGGAATTTTCTTGACTGAATATCCAAAGTTTATTTTTTCCATCACATATACGACTTGAATAGAGTGCTCAACGTATGGAGCAAAAATATTGTTGTTTTGGTTATGTAATAATAATCAATTTTTTCGGTTTGGGAGTGATCAACGTAAAATAAAATAATCACAGAATAGATCATTTAATAAATAAAAAAGTAAGATGAAAAAAAAAGGTAATTTTCTTTTACTTTTTTTATTTTTTACTTTTTTTTTTTACTTTTTTAGATTATTAGAAATCACTTATAAATTCTTATCAATTTTTGTACAAAATGTTTTGTCAATAAAGACTCTTCAGAAATGAATGGTAAATATAATAAACTTCAATTTATGCCAAAAGCTAAATTACAGGAAGTCGTAAATCTAACTTTTGGAATTTTTTACACCTATGTGATATTTTATACATTAGTGACACTAATTAGAGTCACTAATGTGAAAAATGTTACAATAGTGAAATATTATAACAACATTATAAAAAGAACTCTTTAGAGGTGTTTATTTATATTTTTTCCAAAAATGGGGATTTTTAATTATAAATTCGTTTCTTTTTGTAGTTTTATGAGAGAAATTTATTTTTATGTCTTCATTTGGATATTAATTCTGATTTTTTATTTAAGAAAAATTATTTTAAGTGGCTGTTGTTTTAAGAATAGACTAATTTAATATATAATCATCAATGTTTTTATCTTTTAATTCCCATATGTATGTTGCCATAATATATAAATCAAAATCTATCTATGTATATATATATATATATATATATATATATATATATATATATATATATATATATATATATATATATATATATATATATATATATATATATATTTAAACAACTTTAAAAAGTATTCCACACAATAGAGTGCTCAATGTTCTCAAAAGAACAAAGCAATTATAAATTAGTAGAAAATCACTTAACAAAAAGTTTTTTTCATTTAACACTGTGTTTCATCAACAAAGATTCATTAGAAAAATTTTTCTGATGAATCTTTGTTGATAAAACACAGTGTTAAATGGAAAAAACTTTTGTTAAGTGATTTTCTACTAATATATATATATATATATATATATATATATATATATATATATATATATATATATATATATATATATATATATATATATATATATATATATATATATATATATATATATATATATATATATATATATATATATATGTATATATATATATATGTATATATATATATATATATATATATATATTTATATATATATATATATATATATATATATATATATATATATATATATATATATATATATATATAATATATATATAATTGTACTTAAAAAGACTTGAAAGAAAAGGTTATTAATTTGCTTACAATATGTTATGACTCTATAGGTTTTGTAAACAACCGGGGTTGATATTTGAGCTGGGGCTGGGTTTGATAAAATATGCCGAGTTTGTTACCAGGGCTGAATGAGCAATTATGCATACTAATGTACATTATTTTAATTTAAAATTCATGTTTTATTTTGTATATATATGCATATATAAACATCATTATGATCATCGCTACCATCATGATTATCATCATTATTCTCACAATCATCATTATCATTATCATCATTTTCATCATCATCATTATCATCATCATAATCATCATCATCATCATCGTCATCTTATCTTTTATCTCAGATGCAAGCATCTAGAGACATTTGGTAAGTCTTTAACAGGGTTATTTACTAAAATAAGTCTAACATTTAATCTCTTATTCATGGGTCTGACTTTTCCCTTCTCCCCAGAATAAGGTAGAGTTTTTTACAAAACTTCTTGCTCTAATTCAACTCTTGAATCTAATGACCATACTCTACCTTCCTGTTTAACCTATTGCTAAACATTAAAACCACTATGGCTTCTAATGGTAAAGCTAATTCTCAATTGTTAAAACACAAGATTTTCATCATATTCTTAAAAAAGTGTTCTCAAGAGTTCTCTTTAATTTTTGTTAAATTTTTTAAATTTGCTAAGTAAGTGGTTCCAAATTTTAAAAACTCTTGAATACACTTTGACCTCTCCAACGATCCTACAATTAGGCTTCATTTTGTTATTAGTTTCCTTATAGAGCGTTTTTGAGATTAATAAATTATTTCTTTCTAACTGCAGAGTTAAAGTTATTATTGAAGGTCTACACTCCACTTTATTTCAAGTAACTTTAAGGGTACCACATAGATCAATCTTTGCTTTATGGGAAGAATAAAGACTTTATTTCTTATATCAAGACTCCAATTTTAATAGTTGCTAGAAATGGAGTCGGTATGAGAATATGCTGAATAAAATTAAATGCTAAATGAAAGGACATACTTAAGACGTTCATAAGACGTCCAAAAACGTTTATTGTGATCTTCGAAACGGACTGTTTTGGACGTCCGACCTTCCGTTAAAAAAGTGACGTAGGGTGAGGCAAAAAGTAAAAAAAAATTTCCTCATATTCAAATTTTCAATAACCTAAATCCAAATTTCATTATGTTAGCTTTTACATTTTATATGATTAAATTACTAGACTAAAGACTTAAGTATATTAACAATTTACTAGTATCGCATTAATAGAGAGACCTGAATATCCAATGATAAGCAGCTATTTTATAGTGAAGTTATGTTGACAAATAAAATATAATCTAAATATTAACAATATATTTTCATTGAATCAATTTAGTTTTCCAAAAGATGGTGTATTTAGAAGACAAGAATTTAAATGTTTTAGTTAAAGGTAATTATTTCTTTTTAGTCTTGAATTCGGGCATTATTTTGTTTGATATTTTAGGTATAATGTGGTGCGTGGTTTTTTTTAATATGTTGAACGATTTGTAGCAAATATAATAATAACAAACGAACTAAATACCAAATATAACTTTGATTTCCGGTAAAAAAGCTTCTGAAGGACTGCAAAACATGCAATATATGTACAGTATTTTTATGGTAATGAACTGCTGTATTAAAGAAAAGAAAACTTTTATACTTGGAAACCCCTTCGCGTTGTTTTTGGGTTAAAAGACTGCAGTTTTGATGACGTAACATTGAATTATCAGTTCTAAAATCAACTCCATAATGTCTTGAGTTTCAAAAAATTTAATGCTTGTTTGAAAATCAATTCAATAATATATTGCGCTACTCTTGTACAATTGCTACAATTGTATTTTTAGAACACAAACTATACCCTAAAAAGTAAAGGGATATGAATTTGCGCTAGATTGTGAGCAACATTAAAATCTCATAAAGACGAGTGCTTTGAAGCATACGCAAAAACAAAGAAGCTAAAACATGGCTAAGCTACCTTTTTCTATTTTAAACTTACAAAAATATGCAAGTATCAAGAATAGAAAACCAACAAAATACTTCTTATGAAGCCTTTTTTTTTCAAACTGTCCGTATTTCTCTGTGCTATCTTTGTAACTCGACTTCTTCTCAATTTTACTCTTTTTTACTTCTATTCTTTTTTAAATTCATTTACTCTTGATCATGATTTTGATCATAATATATTGATATTATGCTACATTTTTGTTTTGTATTTCAAAAACTCACATTGCATTAATATGTATTTAAATATGCATTTAGAAATCTATTATTGATGTGTTTGAAGTTTTTGTATTTAGTTTTGTTTTAAATTAAAATATTTTTATTTGATTAAATGTAATTAACCCTAAAATTTATTTTTATTTGTCCCTTGTTTTTAAAATAAAATCGAACAATGTTTTTGGCTATAGTTAATTTTATGTAATGGTTAAATGTAATATAGTTTATTATATAATTAAATAAAAACTTCTATTATATATGTAAGTCTATTTTTAAAGTTATTATTTATACAATATTTTAAGGGAATTATCAAGTATAGTAAATATAGTACATATAAGTATAGTATAAATAGTTTATTTTATGTCATATGTTTAACGAAATTTTATAAGTAACAACTTTTTTAATTCATTCAGCTCCTTCAAAATTTGATAATTTGTGATTCAAAACTTTGCTTTTCCCAAAAAAAAAGGTGAAGAAAATATATGAAGTCAATGATAAATCTTTAAGTATTACAAAGATTAATGCAAGCAATATTTTTTCTTGTTAAAATTATCTTGGAAATTGGTTTAACTGTATAGGTTTCATTTTCCTTATGAATTTATTTTTATAATACTCCACAATACTCAAAATAGCTACTTAGTCAGTTCAGCAAGAAAAAAATATATATATATATATATTTATATATATATATATATATATATATATATATATATATATATATATATATATATATATATATATATATATATATATATATATATATATATATATATTTATATATATATTGGCGAATGGACGTGTTTGCGAACGGAGGTGTTTTTATCAATCTTATTAAAGAGTTAAATTATGGATTTAACGTTAAAAAACATCGGAAAGTTAATAACAACAAAGCTTGAAGAACAAAAAACTTTTATACTATCAGAAACAAGCAAATTATTAAAAGAACAAGAACAAAACTTTATATTAATAATAAGTGGATACTTAAAAATTCTCGCAGAACGAATCGACAAACTGGAATGTGAAGCAAAAGAAAGCAATTCAAAATATACTATCATGGAAAGAGAAATTTTCGAAATTAAAGACAGCTTGAATTTTCAAGAAGAAAATATAAATAAAAAAATGGAAAAAATTACAACAACTTTGGGGTATAATATAAAATATCTAGTAAAAAAAACAGTGGACTTAGAGACCCGCTCACGCAGTAACAATTTAAGGATCGATGGTGTAAAGGAAAAAGAAGGTGAAAGCTGGGATGATTTAAGAAACTTGGTAAAATAAATAATTAAAAACAAACTTAACATATCTGACGAAATTGAAATTGAAAGAGCCCATCGTAATGGAAATGCAAGAAATGAAAATGTACCAAGAACAATAATCTTCAAACTGCTGAATTATTTACCGGTTTTTACATCCATTTAAAACAAACACGACATCTATTTAAATCAACCATGACATTCATTTAAAACATCACGCCAATCAATTAAAAAATCGCGATTTTTAATTAAATTTTTGAAAACTATTTAATATTTTTTTTTATTTAACATAAAATGTTTATTTTCCAATTTTTCTGACTTAAAACATGCTTTTCTTGAAGCGTGATTTAGGTCAGATGACATACCTCGACAGTAATTGGAAAATAAACATTTTATTTTAAATTAAATAAAAATTTTAAATAATTTTCAAAAATTGAATAAAAAGAATAAAAATATATATTATAAATAATATATATTATTAAATATAAATAAAACCTTTTTTTTGAATAATATAGAATGTTGAGTTTGCGCATACATTTTAATGAAAATCACGATTGTATTAATTGATTGGCACAATGTTTTAAATGGATGTTTTAAATGTTATTAAAAACATCCATTTAAAAGCCATGTTTGTTTTAAATGGATGTAAAAACCGGTAGATAAACTAAAGTTCTTAACAACGCAAAAAAATTAAGAGTGACTAGCGTGTCTATAAACGAAGACTACGCGAAAGAAAGAATAGAACATCGAAAGAAACTATAGGAGGAACTTAAAGGACTTCGTAAAGCAGGTAAGTACGTCATTATTAAATTTGATAGAATTTATTGTAGAGATTTTAAATATAAACAGCTGTTTTAAGCAAGCACATTTACTAAAAAGTTTTTAATTTCTAAAAAATCATTATGACTAATGAAACAATTGACTTTGAAATATGCGTTTGAATATCTTTGAAATTGCTTATGAATCTTTTCCATATTATTATTATGACGGCTTTAGCTTTTTAAACAAAAAATACTCCGATTCTGCATATTTTGATAAGCAAATTTTTAAATTTAAACTAAAAGCCACTATAAATAACTTTACTGTAATACACATAAACATCAGAAGATTACTTGTTAATATAGACAAAATAAAAATCTTTCTCCTTGAATGCAAACATTCTTTTAGTATGATCTGCCTTACAGAGACTTGGTGCTCTGACGAAGCAGCAGAAACAAACTCTGACCTCCAAATTCTTAACTATAAAATATTTTCTAAAGAAAGATCAGTTTTGCTAAAGAGGAGGAGGAGTTGTGAATTATATACGGAATGATCAAAGAATTAAGATAAGAAATTATCTTTCAAACTCTGATGGAGATAGCGAGATCTTCACAATGGAAGTTATTAAAACTGCCTCAAAAAACTTTCTAGTTTCTACATGCTACAAACCACCTGATGGTGATACTTGTAAATTTTCAAATTATATGAAACATAAAATTACAAAAAAAAGAGAACAGAAAAAGTTATTCTTATTGAAGATAAAAACACAAATATTTTAATGTACAACAAGCATGCTATTACTAAAAATTTCTTTGACGACATGTTTCAACTTAACACCTTCCCCATTATTAACAAACTTACCAGAATAACTTCCTAATCTATTACTGCTATTGACAATATTATTAACAAACTCAATACAAGATCTTCCTCTAAAATCAGGAATAAAAACTGTTAGTTCAAAAATCTTATGTTACATAACAAATATCGATGAAACGTCTAGTAAAAAATTTAAGGACTTGGCAAACTGGCAAAAGGTCTACCAAGAATGTGACCAAGGGAACATAAACAACAATATGGTAAAAGTTTTTCAACTCAAGAAAAAGAAATAAAAGCAAAATACTTAAATCGTTTATGGATAACAAAAGAAATAAGAAAATCCTCAAAACCAAAGCAAAAACTATGCGTAAAATACTTAAAAAATAGAAGCGAAGCGAACCTATCTCTCTACACGCATTACAAAAACCTATTCAAAAAAATATTAAAAGAAACACAAAGTTTTATATTATTCTAATCAAATACAAAAATTTAATGGTGACTTGAAAAAGACATGGGACATTATGAAGGAACATTATGAAGGAAATAGTTAGTAAAAGTAAATTTAATTTTAACAAAATGCCTTCTAGGCATTTTGTTAAAATTAAACAAAATGCAACAAGCTAGATATTTCCAATGAATTTAACAACTACAAATCCAACGTTGGTGCTGATCTCGCATCGAAAATTCAATGCCCAAAAAATATATTTACAAATTACTTAACAGACTCATACTGCTCTTTAAATTTCAATGAAATAAAGCAAGATGAAATTGAAATAGCTATTAAATCACTTAAAATTAGGCCCCAAGGAATTTATGATATCTCTCGAAAAGTAGTGTCAGATGTTTTTGAGGAGATCCGTAATCCGATTTGCCAGCTATTTAAAGCATCAGTTTCAGCAGACATTGTACCTGATAAACTAAAAATCTCTAAAATTATACCAATCTAAAAATATGGAGAAACCAATTCTTTAAACATTTATAGACCAATCTCTATCCTTTCGGTATTCTCAAAACTTCTCGAATGAATAATCTATAACAGATTAAATGAATATTTAAAAAGTAACAAAATTATCAATAAAGATCAATATGATTTTCAAATGATACACTCAACTGAGCCTGCAATCCTTGACCTCTCAAATAGGATAAGTGGATCATTTTAAAAAAAAAAATTCACGTTAGGGATCTTTATTGATTTGTCAAAGGCATTTGAAACCGTCAACCATGAGATTTTACTAACAGAAATGAAAATCTATAGTATAAAAAGTCAAAATTTAAACTGGTTTACAAAACTACCTTAATAACAGACAACAGTGTGTTATTATAGATAGAAAAAGCAACTCAAATTTACTAAAAACAAAATGTGGTGTAAAAGTTAATATATGGTTTAAATCAAATAAACTGTCACTTAATATAGAAAAAACTAAGTACATACTATTTCACTCTAATCAACAAATTAAAAAAATATCCCTGAACCTACCAACAAATAATATAGAAAATATTACCATCAAAAGAGCTCTGAGTACAAAGTTTTTTCGAATTCTAATTGATAAACACACCTCCAGAAGACCCGACATAAACTACATAAACACAAAAATATCAAAGAACATAGGTTTACTTTACAAGGCAATACCATTTTTGTCACAAAAAAGTTTAAAACTTATCTATTTTTCATTCATACAAAGCTATCTCATGTATGCCAATATGGCATGGGGCAGTACCCACAAATCTAAATTACAACCACTTTACTTACGTCAATAACACGTTTCAAGACTAGTATACAACAAAAACAAATTTACTCATGCTCAGCCCTTACTGAAACAAATGAACGCACTAAGTATATTTAAATAAATATTTTTTTAAATATACTTTTCATGTCTAAATATAAACTGAGTCTGGCTCCAAAACATTTTCCAGGACACTTTTTTAAAAACAATATAAATAAATACAATAAAAGAGCAACAGGCAACTTTAAGATACCTTTTGAAACAATAGGACTTTCAAAATTCTCAATTACATATCGTGGTCCCTATTTATGCAACAAATTAGTTTCCAGAAACAAATCACTATTAAACTTAAACAACGAACACTCTCTGAAAAAAAAAGCTAAAAGCTACAATAATCAAATTAAACAGCTATAAGGAATTTTTTTAAATTTGAATAAATAAATAAATGTAACTTAACTTTAAATACAAATCCATAAAAAAATATATATATAAATAACAAGGTATACATGTAACACATACATATATATCACGTATGCAAACTGATTTTTTATGTGTATTGCTCGTCTCTGAAAAAGGTACTCAATGACAAGACTGACTTAAGTCTTCTGCGAGCTTCCTATAACATCAAATGTGTAATTCTTCTTATCAATCTTACACAAACTTCGTTTTTATCATATTTATACATTAACATTATTTTGAAAGGTCGTAAATAAACTTATAGTGAAACATCTAAACTCTCCTCCGAAAAATCAGCAGATTAATTTTTATTTATTGTATTTTTTATTTTAATTAGAACATTATGGAGATATATTTCTCGGATTATTTTTACGTACACGTTATTATATTGTTGTAATTGGTAATTATTTCATTCATGTCTCGGAGTTGTACGCAACTATATTTTTATTTACTTCGTATAATTCTAACTTTATATTTTTAATTTATATTTGTATATCTTTACCGCCTATCTGTGATTCGTTACTTGTAAATACTTTGTATTTGTAAAGTAAACATGTACAAAAACAAAACATAATATAGATCTGTAATTATATACATGTTGCACACTTTACACATACATAATATTATAAAATTAATCAAAACAATAATAAATTATCCGATATAATTATCTAGAATCTTTAATCTGTAATTATATACATGTTGCACACTTTACACATACATAATATTATAAAATTGATCAAAACAATAATAAATTATCCGATATAATTATCTAGAATCTTTAATCTGTAATTATATACATGTTGCACACTTTACACATACATAATATTATAAAATTGATCAAAACAATAATTAATTATCCGATACCCAGTATTATTTACATTAAACTGCTTTAATGCATATATATATATATATATATATATATATATATATATATATATATATATATACATATATATATATATATATATATATATATATATATATATATATATATATATATATATATATATATATATATATATATATGTATATATATATATATATATATATATATACATATATATATACATATATATTACGTCATAATGTGTATTATAAATGTTCTTTTTATTCCTTTCCCCCTTTATTTTTACATTCTTTTAGGTTTAAGACTGTTTACCTGATTCCAACAGCAATAAAAGAACTTTAATATGCTGTTGGCAATATTCTAAAGCGTGCACCTAATCTAAATTAAGGTGAATAACTTCAAGTGTTCCAACAGTCGATTCTTGGAAATTAACAAGTGGATAAAGAAGTTTAAAAAAAATTTTAATTTTAAAAACATAGTACAATTATATTATTAAAAAGTTTAGTCAAATTTTTATTTTTTTATTTTTCTCAAAAATTCTGTGAAAACATAAATTTTAACCTAACGTTTGAATCAAGTCATGTAAAAACACATATTTAAGACGTCGAAATGAGGACGGCTAAACTAGGTTGTTTAAAAACGTCAATTGGCGTTTCCATTTAGCACTGGTTCTGAACGTCTTAAATTCACAAACTTTTTGTCTGAAAAATACGTCTTTATTTTGTCCTAAAATGACGTCTAAATTACGTCATAAAACGACGTCATTTGGCGTTGACATTTAGATCCAGCTTCGGACGTCCTAAAAAGACGTCTTTTCGACGTCATATGGACGTTGCCGTGTCCACTGGGATATTGCTTTAAGATTAAATTTTGACTTAAAACAACCTTTAAACCTCAGTTGTGACTATGGTATTGCATAACTCGCTGACACAGAGAGGTCCAATTCAAAAGGGGTCTATTTTTTAGCAAAATTGCGAAAAATATTATATTTATTTTAGACAAATGGAAATTTTCTATTCAATGTTTTGATTATTTAAAAATAAATATAATATCCTGTAACCATTCAAAATTTAATATTTAATTCTAATAATTTATTTATGATTTATAATTGACTGTCTGTAAAGTTATGAAGCTTTAAAAATGTTGCAGGGGTAGGGTGTTGTTTAAAGTTAAGCACAATTTTAAGAAACTTGGCACAGTAGTTTGAATTTTGGTTCAGAAAGAAGAGGTTCATGGTTCTGTGCCGGCACATACAATAACCGAATGGCAAAAATGTCACATCGATAAATCACATAATTTTGTTCAAAAATAAATTTTTCAAAAATATAACCACTTTATATTTACTAAGTACATCTACTTATCTTTTATTCATTGTCATCTTAATTATATTAACATGTCCGTAGCAACGGTGGGCAGCAAGGGCATTCCTCTCCATCCGCAATTTTTTTCAAATAAATAATTTTTCAAAATTGACTGAAAAAATGACTAGAATGTCACTATAAAAAAAAATTGGTCCTAAAAACTATTTCGGGCCCTCTTAATATAGCACTGTGCCCCCTCCCCCCTCCTTTATATAACTTTTGTTCCTACGGGCCTGTGTTAACATTTCTTGGTGCAGCACACATAAAAAAAAATCAACAAACTGTTCAACAAACAAAAACATGCATTAAGAATAATATTTAAAGCAGACCGTCTTTCTCATTCACAACCACTAACTATAAATCTAAAAATTTTGATTGTTTACCAAATAAATATATATCATTATTTCATTTTTGTGTACAAAATTAGTAACAATACGATGTTAAATGTTTTTAAAACGCTATTTAAAAACATACAGTACAAATATGTTATTAGACATGCAAACAATAATTATATTCAAGCTATAACCCATTTTCAAGCCATTAAGTTTTCTTTCACAGCTATAGGCCCCAATAACAGAGCATAGTAATCAGAAACGACATCAAAATGCTTACAAACATAAATAACTTTAAATTAAAACTAAACGAAACAAATTGAAGTAATCAAAAGATAGAGGACTTCTTCTAAAGCTATATTTATTTATTGGTCTTTAATAACATTTTTAATGACAAGTTTTTAATGGCTATACTATTTACGGAGTATTAGGGGCTCGGTATGAAGACTATTTTGTCTTCTTCTTATCTTCACCATTTGTATATTTTACAAATGCAAAAATTGTAACTATTTTAAACGCCAAATTTATATATAAAAAAAAAAGTAAGGCAACTTTAAAATGGAGCGAGGCGTAAACGTTTTAGTTAAATCCTCTTCCGCGTAGCTTAGTGATATGAACGATAAGCCGACTTTGAGCCCCTTAATAACCAATATAAAAGATTAAAAAAGCTATGCTACTGCATGAAACTTGAAATCAAAAACAAAGCGATGATATTTATAATGTTAACAGTATTTAAAGGCGCCATTGAAAACTTGAAGAGCGTATGTAACATATATTATTTTGAAACTTTTATTTTGTTTAATGGTGATTTAACATTATTTTTCGATCTTTTGTTTTCTTCAACCTTAATTTGAAATATTTAACATTAAACATTTTTCTAAAATACAACTGTTTAAGTTATTTGATTTTAGAAATTTTTTTAACCCAACTTTTTTCAAGAGTCAAAAATAAGTGGAGCTAATTATCGGCTAATTTTTTTATTTATTTATTTTTTTCAAAGATTACCTTTTTTGCAGAGATTCTAGGCTAGCTATTGCGTTTTAAAAAACATTTACTGAACACTAAGGCGTAGGCAAATGCAGATTATCTAGAAAAGCAGAGGTTTCAGCAATTTTTTTTTGTTTTTGATTTGATAAAGAAAAAAGAAAAAAAGAATGAGGTTCGCAATCGTTATTAAGTTTACAATGGCTTGGAAGGTTCAACTTTAGAAGGTTTTTTTTTTTCTTTAAGTCTTAGAGTATCTAAAAATTATACATTTAAGAGTTTAAAACAAATCAAAATTTTGAAAAAAGATTTACCTAATAAGTGTCAGTAAAGGTGCTTTAAAAATAAGTATGTAATACCTGACAATTAAGCGTAATCGCTCCTAATTCAACTTAAATTTAATATTGAACTTTTAACACATAAATAGTAGGCTTCGGCGTCCCGCTTCAAAAAAATAACGTTACGTGACGTTACGTGACACCAAATTTTGTCCCGATTGAACCAAGACGTTACCGCATTTTTAAAAAAATTTTTCTCATTGAAACGATACGCTCCGGGAACAACGTGAAGTTCCGATTGAATAACCGCACTCAAAAATTTGGTGCGGTTATGAACCAAGACGAACCAAGAATAAAGTGACAAACTGTAACGTTTTGGGACTTAACGTGATTCTCGGTTTATAAACTACCAAGAATAACGTGACAAAACATGACCAAAGATAGATAAAGCGCTAGGTAAAGGAGTGCGTTATCTACATTTGTTTTAAAGCATAATTTGTTAAATAACAATTGCCTTTAACGCGCATTTTGTGTTAAAAATTTTTTATTTTAAAAATTTAAAAAAACAGCATTTTTGGAAAAGTGCGGCTGCGTAACGGAACGTCACGTTATGTCACGGTATTAAACTAAAAAAAACTGGTGGGGTTTGATCTTGGTTGGTGCTGTTTCCCAATCAGGAAGTGCGGTTTCAACCGTTACCGCAATAACCAAGTCCCGATCGAACCAAGACGTTACCACAATTTAAAAATGTTTGTCCCGATTCATTTTTAAGGTCTCTCAACCGCCATTAAATATACAATAACTTAGAAAGTTTGAATTTTATCTGTGTCTCAGTTACGGTGCATCAAAAAGTTATACTCTAGAGAGTAAAACACAAATCAAAATCTAGAAAAAAGATTAACGTAATAAGTGTCAGTAACGGTGGTTTAAAAAAAAACATGTATTAGGTGACAAATAAAGATAAACGATTTAAATTCAATTTAAATTAAGTTTTAAAATTTTAATACATGGTTAGAATATTTATTTTTATATATTTTTGAAACTTAGGTTTTCTCAACCGTTATTACCGTTTACCATGTTAGGGTTTCTTAACCGTTATTGAGTTTACAAAAATAAAATCCAGAAAAAAGAATAACGAAGAAGCCTCAGAAAAAGCGCGCGCAAAAAAAAAAAGAAGCATGTAATTTCTGACAAATTGGCATAATAATTCCTATTTCAAATTAAATTAAATATTTAACTTTTTATATATGATAAGAACATCTATTTTTATATATTATTTGAAATTAAAGGTTTCTCAACCGTTTATAAGTTTACAATAGCTTAGAAAGTTAGAACTTTTTTTGAGTCTCAATTACGGTGCATCAACAAATTTTAAATTAGAGAGTTTAAAACAAAATAACGTAATAAGTCTCAGTAACGGTGGATTAAAAAAAAAGGTGTGCAATACAAGACAATTATGCATAAACGTTTTTAACTCAATTTAAATTAAGTGTTAAATATTTAATACAGTGTTAGAATATCTTTTTTTATATATTTCGAAATGAAAAGTTTCTCAACCGTTACTAAGTTTACAATAGCTTAGAAAGTTTGACTTTTCTCTGAGTCTCAGTGCATCTAAAGTTTGAGTGCATCTAATATTTGAGAGTTTAAAACAAAACAAAATCTAGAAAAGAGATTAATGTAATAAGTTTCATTAACGGAGGTTTAAAAAAAAGCATGTGTTACGTGACAAATAAACATAAACGTGTTTAAATTAATTTAAATTAAGTATTAAATATTTAATACATGGTTAGAATTTCATTTTTAGTGCTTTGGAAATTAAAGGTTTCTCAACCGTTATTAAGTTTACAATAGCTAAGAAAGTTTGACTTTTTCTTGAGTGTCAGCTACGGTGCATCTAAAGTTTATACATTTAAGAGTTTAAAACAAAACAAAATCTAAAAAAGAGATTAACGTAATAAGTTTTAGTAACGGTGGTTTAAAACTAATAGCGTGTAATACGTGAAAAGTAGGCAAAAACATTTTTAATTTAAATTAAATATTGAACTTTTAATACTTTTTAATTTTTTATTTTTTAAGTTTTTGAAAGTGAAGGTTTCTTAACCGTTTTTAAGTTTTAGTTACAGGGCATTAAAAATTTCTCAAAAGAGTCTCAGTTACAGGGCATTAAAAATTTATACATTAGAGAGATTGAAACAAAACAAAATCTTTTTAAAAAGATATACTTAGTAAGTCTCAGTAACGGTGCTTAAAAAAAGAAGCATGTAATACGAGACAAATAAGCATAAACGTTTATAACTTAATTTAAAATAAGTATTAAACATTTAATACATGGTTAGAATATTATTTTTAGTGTTTTTAAAATTAAAGGTTTCTCAACCGTTATTAAGTTTACAATAGCTAAGAAAGTTTGACTTTTTCTCGAGTGTCAGTTACGGTGCATCTAAAGTTTATACATTTAAGAGTTTAAAACAAAACAAAATTTATAAAAATATCAAGTCAATAAGTCTCAGTTACGGTGCCTAAAAAAGAAGCATGTAATACTTGACAAATTGACATAATCGTTTTAAGTTTAATTTGATTAAAATATTGAGTTTCTAACATAATTATAATGTTTATTTTTATATATTTTTTGAAATTAAAGGAATTAAAGAAATTAAAGGAATATTAACCATTATTAGGTTTACAACCTACTTTTACTTAACTTATCTATAAAATACTTTACAGATAATTTTCTAAACTAAATTCAGATTCCAATTAAAATGAAATATATTGCAGCAAGAAGCAACAAACTAGTTTTAATAAACTTCTTCAGAAACTCCCAGTGGTGGACAAGTTTTTTTAATGAAGTCAAAAACAAGTTATCTTTGTAAAATTAAAAAAAATCATAAAAGAACTTGAATGTTTGTACTATTCTTGCAAATATAGTTTTAAAAAATTAGGCTATTTTTCTTCAACAGAAATAAAGTATGTACTATGGGTTTGGAAGATTTAGAAATTCATTCTTAGCTTGTTACAAGGCATTTTTACTTGAGAATCAGATCTCAAAAATATATAGAAAAAGAGAAAGACCTGTTAAACGCCAAAAAGTCATTGCAATTACGACAATTTTACAAGGCACTCAAATTAGATACGACTATAAGGCGCCTAATCTATGGTGGTGAAAGCTTGTATGAATCATTATACATAAAGTTGTTTTTATTGATTAAATTTTTGTTTGATAAATATATTGAATATTTGTTTCAAAAATTTTGTTTTATTTTAGAAACATCTTCTAAAACCGTTTACTTTAGGAGAATTAGAATCTGATACTGCATCTGAGGTGCTTTTAGTTTTACAATATAAGTGATAGATTTTCGACATAGAAACATTCATATATAAACCTTTTGTTTTTAATTTCTTTAAGGTCCATGATTTATATGACACAAAATGATCAGAAGAGTCTTTTAGCTAACATAAATTACCATTGGTGTGTAATAATATTATTAATATTATGACTTTATCCTTATTTTATTTATTTTTAATTTAATCTAGTACAAGAATCAAAAATTTACAGTTTCCTTTTTTCTTAAGTTTTCTAGTATTCTTGATGAAATAGTGTTAAGTGATCATGACAACTTTGTGAACAGTGTGAACGTTTTACCTGCTCCTTTTCTTTTCTGCTCCTGTAGATTATATTTGTGTTTCAAATAATATTATTTCCTTTCAATTTTTCAAACTAGCCAAATGAATCTCTTCATTTGTTTTTGTTTGAAGACCCTTCCATAATTCTGGAAGTATCTATTAATGTTACTTTTTTCTTAGTTTATTCATATTTTTTAATTTTTATTATGGATTATATATTTTCAACTTAAATCTTTTCAATGTGAAATAAAATAAATTGTTTAATTTTTTTTTAGCCTCATCTCATAGGTATGAATGCCTCTAATATTACTTTTTATTATGATTTAGCAAGCTGTTGAATTGGAAAAATAATTTCGTTCTTTAGATTTTTGTAAAGCCACAAGCACACCTAAAATAGAAACTACAAAGCATTTAAATCTAAAACTCGGTACAGTTTTAAATAACTTTTATTATATCTCTTTCAATAAATAAATATCAAGTTACAATTTTCTGCAATTATTCTGAAGTTTTCACCCTTTTCTGATTTTCAAAGTTTTTTATTACTAATTATCAATAGAGTTTATTATTATTATTACTTTTATATAAATTTAGCATTCTAGTTCAAAAAAAGACGGTATCCACAGAGAGAGATGTGGTAATAACTTTATACAAATTAAAGAAACAAAAAATATTACTAAATAAGTTTTCCGATTTTATTTTGAATATTTTTCTTTTTATCATTTAGTTAAAATGCAACTACAGAATGCCTGAACTGGTTAGAGTTTAAAATACAACGTAGGAGAGAATGATAATCAAGTAAGCAGCAAGTAACCACAGCAAAAAGTTAATTGTAAGTTGAAAATAAAGTTTTAAGCAGCATTATTAATTTTTAGTTTTTTTTTTTTTGTTATTATTGGTAAAATAATACTAGTAAAATGCATAATGATAAATAAGAGAGTAAAAGAATGTACTGAGAGTTATGAAGTTCATTAGTTTATTCGTAAAAACAAATATGTTTTTGGGTATGAACGCATGCATATGAATTTTACATAAATTTACTTATTATCAGATCTTATGGGATGGAATATTATCCAAAACATTTAATATCACTTATGGAGTGCGATAAGAAGGTGTACTGTCTCCTTATCTTTTTAATATGTGTATTAACAATCTTAGTGTTTTACTCAATAAAAATACGTAGGCTGTTGCTTGGGTCCTTCACTTGTTAACTATCTTCTTTATGCTGATGATATTGTCATGTGTACACCTTCAGCCAAAGGTCTCCAGATCTTACTTGATTTATGCTCCAGTTATGCTCTGAAACGTGATATAGTTTATAACAATATTAAGTCTAAAATATTGTTTTTTAAAATTTATAAACCCCTTATAAATAGCCCTAGTTTTACATTATCTGGCATGGCTCTCAGATACACTAGTCAATATAAATACCTGGGTCACTTGATCTCAAACAATATGCAGGATAACAAAGATATATTAAAACACATGCGCTCTATGTATGCTAAAGCTAACCTCATTGGTACCACAAAATCAGAAAGTGAATCTGATATTATTGATGTTATCCATAATGAATTACTCAGTATAGCAAATGAAGAAATTCATATTAAAAAAGGTATTTTTGTCAAATTTAGAAAAAAAAAAATTTTGTTAAATTTATTTAAATATTTTGTTTTAAATCATTTCTATATCTAAATTATGCAACAAAGAAGATGTTAGTCATCTTATTGAAAGCAGGATACACAGTTCTTATGATGAAATTGCATCTTACAATAACAATGGTAGTAGTTTTTGTGTATAACTTTATAAGTTTTCGATTTAGTATTTTTTATAAAGTTTGTAGTTATTAAATCCAGACACAACATGGGCATAAGAAACACTGCTGTCTTTATTGTGAAAAACTTCTTTCTAAAATCTTAAGGCATTTGGAAAATATTCATAAGCATGAATAACTTGTTATAAAAGCCCTTAGTTATCCAAAAAAAAGAAAAGAGCGAAGAAATATGTGGACTTATATAGAGTTGATTTTAATATAAATATAAATAATATTAAAAATTCTAAAAAAGTATTATCTGTAAGTAAATTTACAGTCAATAAAGATAATGAGCTATTGCCTTGTGAATATTGTAATGATTTCTTCCAAGCAAGGAAACTTTGTGAACATGTTTCAAATTGTTTTAGGCATGGCAGTGATAACAAGGAAATAAGTTATAAAAAAGCTTCTCGTATATCAGTAGGAGAATATAGCTTGACCAGCAATGTGTGAATTGTACATGAGCACATACTTACAACAATAAAACATAATGAAATTTATCTAATTACTCGCAATGATAAACTATTATTGACTTATGGAGAAGAAGAAGTTGGTAAGAAAAAAAGAGACCCTTACCATGATATAAGCTACGCACTTCGAGTTTTAGCAAATTTATTGTTGCAATACAGAAAGCAATTCAATGCAGAACATGCATCTACAAGAAATTTAGTGAATACAAAAAACTATAATAACATTTTTTCTTCTATGAAAGTTTGTGCATATTAATGTGGACCAAGAATAATTGGAAACCCGCACCATATTTTAAGAATAGAATATTCATTAAAAACTCTAGGTATAATAGTAAAGTTAGAGTACCTGAAACTAGGCTTACAAGACATGAATGAAAACATTCGAAACTATTTAGAGCTTATAGAATCAGAGTACAGCATTTCATTAAACAATGTACGCAGTGATATGATTTAAGAAAAAGTAATGTACCCGAGAAGTTGCAGGAAGAATGTAATATTAAAGTTTTAAAAAGTTACTGTGTTATTAAAATCACCAAGTTTTTAAACAATCCAATTTTTACATATAATGAATATATACATTTGTGTAAACACTTTGTAATACAATTGTGTAAATAATTTGTGTAAATCAAGTTGGTATATGGTTATAAAAAGTAGGTCGAAAAGCCGAACTGACATTGCTTGCAGAACGATTTTGACTATGTTACATTGAAGGCAAAAAAAAAGAGGAGAGGTACGGAATTTTATTCACTTATTAAAAGCTTAACTAAAACTTATTTAATATATTTTTTTATTCAAATATTAGGATTTTTATTTTTTATTCAGAAATTAAATTTTTTATTCAGACGTTTTGTTTCTTATTCAGACCTTAAAATTCTGTTCTTTATTTTATTGTTGTATATGTTAAAAATCACATGGGGTATACTAAAGATGTCCATCAAATTTGGTATCGACGTAAGAGCTCTACTATATAACTAACAAAAGTAGCAAATGTTCTTTTTGCTATAATTATAAGTGGTGCAAGGTGCATTCAAAAAAAAAAATCCATTCTTTATTACAAAATGGTTTTGAAAGAAACGGTTGATTTGTTTTTTATTATTTTAGAACTTTTTTATTTTTTATTTGACTTTTTTTTTCTAACAACATCTAAATGTTGGTGAGCTGTAATAAAATTTTTTAAAGGTGAGTTAAGGTGAGTATATAAGGAGCCCATTTGCAAAACGCCTTAAGTTCTAGTAAACTCATTTTAAGAAAGCAAAGAAAAACTAAACTACCCTTAGCATCAACAGAAACTGATATTTTCTTTGTCCAGTTTTAAGACCATACATTTTGGTTTAATATTAAAACTTTCAGTATGTTGTATCTAATATATAAATGTTCAGATTTCAGTAGAATGTGGAAATGGAATCAACTTACAAATTTTATTTTTGTGACTAAAACCGTTTTGCAGATAGGCACCTCATATTTTGTCTTAAATATCCCGTTTTGTCAAATAGTCTTGTATGTTAAGAAACCTTGTTGTTAATCTGTTTTTAACTACTTAGTGTCGTTTTATATACAAACATGATATGATGAATAATAAAGCTTCTATGACAAACAGGTGCGGAAAAATAAGTGTAAAACAGCACCCACAAATGCGTTTTTAAGTTTTAATTTTAAAAACAAACATTTTAACGTGTATTCATGCATTGGTTAAAAAACAGGTAATGCCCTTTAATCAAATTTACAAATGTTGGCAGCTGTGGCCATTTATTCGTTTGTTAATCGGATAACAAATGTTAACGCAGGAGAAAGTGCTAGTGTTTGCACTTTTTCAGATGAGGATGATGTCAACATCATCATCAATGGAAATAGCAATGTCATTGAAAATGAACTAAATTAAGTTGAGTGTAAAAGAATACAAGTGCAAAAAAGATCGTTAAAGACAAATTGAACAATACTATTAAAAGAAAATAACTAATGCGTGTTTAAACATTTATATGCGTATGTATCTTGACGGAAAGCTGGGTGTTAAACGGCACCTACAAATAATGGTGTGTTTTGAAGTTGTTATTTTGAAAGCAAATTTATTAACGTTAATTGAATATTTTATTATTGCTTCAAGTGTATATAAAAAGTTCAGAGTGTTATTCTTTTATATTGAATATGTATCAAATTGCTTGAAAATTTTTATTTACTTTGTTTTTATGCATTTTCTAGATTTCTCTAATAATTCACCGAAAAGGAACTTTTTCGGGTTAAAAAACCAACTAAAATTTAATTAATCTTAAAAAAAGACAAATTTAATAACTTCACTTTAATGATTTTAATTTAACAACTTTTCAAAAAAGAAACTAAAATCAAAAAAAAATCACAAAACGCTCCCTTACGAAAAAAAAAGGCTATTCGTTTAGCGATTTTCATATTTTCATAATGTGATTGTCAAAACTATAGAAAAAGTCGCGGTTAAAAAACGCAAGAAAATGCGCGTGTATGTAAATCGTGTACGTTAAAAATTTCAAGTGGAGCAGAAGTGGATCACAATCTAAGGTTATAACACAGTATCTTAAGCATATACATGTATTAAACATTAAAATTGCAAAAAAACAAAAACATATTTTTTATATCCCAATAATGATGAACTTTCCAGTTTTTTAGTGTCGGCTGAATGTGTGTTTACAGCCCAATTATTGACACATGTGAAACAACACTGACACTCATTGAAATACATCGATTTAACATAGTTTTAGCTGTTATTTTTATTGGGACCTAAAAATGTCGCGACAAAAAAAAAATCCTCGTAATGGGTCAGTATAAAAGCACAATAAAATAAAAGTACATACGAACATACATTCATACGTACATACGTTTGTATATATATATATATATATATATATATATATATATATATATATATATATATATATATATATATATATATATATATATATATATATATATATATATATATATATATATATATATATATATATACATATATATATATATATATATATATGTTATGGAAATTCGAATTACTTGGTCAGAGGAATACAACTGGTTTAAATGAAAATTCTAGGTTAAAAAAATTCAAAAGATGTGATTAACAAAACTAAGTCGTGGTTAATTGACAAGGATGAAATAAAGGTATCTTTTGATATTATGAACTTATACCCAACAATACCATTAAAAGAAGCAACTTTAGTACTTATCAATCAATTAAATAAAAGCGTTTCTTTCATAAATCCACTAAGCTTTCTTAGACTTAAACAAAATAACTAACTGAAGTTTGTTTGTTTCGTTGTTATTTTTTGTGGAACGGTAAGACTCATGAGTTAGAGAATATAGGTCCAATTGGATTGTCTTTTATGATGGTTTTGGCTGAAACTTTTTTACAATACCATGAGAAAAAGGCAATGAAAACGGCGATGAAAATGAATCTTTCAATTGTTATTAAATCTTTTCATAGATATGTGGATGAAAGCCACGCTAGGTTTTCAAGCTTAAAGCTAAACGGAACAGTTCCAATCAATCTTTAACAGACAACAACCTTTCTTAAAATATGCTTGAAGTTGAAAACGAAAATAAGATACTTAACTTTTTTAATATAACTGTTATTTTTAATACCCAAGGAAAATATGAGGTTTACAGGAAAGATGCTATAACCAATATCCAAATCAAACTTCATTCTTACCACGATCCCAAAATTTTAAAAGAAATAATCAACAGATATATATACAGAGCATATTCAAAATGCAACAAAAACTGTTTAGAAGATGAGAAAAATATTTTAATTCAAGTGTTTACTGAAAATGGATACGATGAAAAAATGCCTAAAGATATTTCATTTTACATTCGAAAAAAAAACGTTTAGCAAATAAAAAAGAAATTCTATCAAACTATAACAACCTTCCTACAATTTCTTTAGGATGGATACCAAAATTATTTCCCAGACTTTGAAGAATATTCAGAAAAGCTGATTATAAAACTGTTTTTAAGTCAAATGCTAACCTAAAAACGCTAATTACTTCGAGAAATAAATCAATATTACCACGCAACATTCAACCTGAAACCTACTTAATTATGAGCAAATGCTCTAAAGTGTGTGTCGGTGAATCAAAACATCAAATAAAAACAAGGGTTTAACAACACCGAAAATTTTTCACTAAAGGCAAGTTAAACCAGTCTAAATTAGCTTTTCATAAGGTAAATGCGATGAGGATATTGAATGGAATAGGGCTGAAATACTTAGAGTTAAGGACAAAAAGTTTGAAATAAAAGTCCGTGAAGCCTTGGAAATACAAAAATTTCATTTCTCTCTTATGTACGGTATATGATCATGGACAATAAAAAATAAATGAAAACAAATTTTTGGACTTGATTTTTTTCATACTTAAGTAAAAGAAGCCATTATAATGGTTTTTTGTTAAATTTAACAGCCACAATTTTTTGTAATTATGTTTTTTTTTTTTGTTTTTTTTTTTAAAGTTATAAGTTTGCCGTTAAAAATAATTACAACTCTCGTATTGGTAAAATATACACATGGCGGGGGCAAGAAGAAGACAAAATAGTCTTATCGCCAAGCTCCCAATAATCCGTAAATAATATAGCTATCAAAACTTGTCATTAAAAAGTTATCAAATATAAAAAGAAAGAAAAGAAAGAAAAAAAAAAGGAAAACTTTATTTTTTATTTTTTTTTTTTATTATTTTTTTCATATTACCATATATATATATATACATATATATATATATATATATATATATATATATATATATATATATATATATATATATATATATATATACATATATATATGTATATATATATATATATATATATATATATATATATATATATATATATATATATATATATATATACATATATATATATACATATACATATGTGTATATATATACATATACATATGTATATATATATATATATATATATATATATATATATATATATATATATATATATATATATACACATATATATATATAAATATTTATATATATATATATATATATATATATATATATATACATATATATATATATATATATATATATATATATGTATATATATATATATATATATATATATATATACAAATGTATGTACGTGAGAATATATATTCGTATGTACGTACATCCGCACCTTTAGCGACACATTGTGCTTTTATACTGACCCATTACGAGGATTTTTTTTTTGTCCCAATAAAAATAACAGCTAAAACTATGTTAAATCGATGTATTTCAATGAGTGTCAGTGTTGTTTCACATGTGTCAATAATTGGGCTGTAAACACACATTCAGCCGACACTAAAAAACTGGAAAGTTCATCATTATTGGGATATAAAAAATATGTTTTTGTTTTTTTGCAATTTTAATGTTTAATACATGTATATGCTTAAGATACTGTGTTATAACCTTAGATTGTGATCCACTTCTGCTCCACTTGAAATTTTTAACGTACACGATTTACATACACGCGCATTTTCTTGCGTTTTTTAACCGCGACTTTTTCTATAGTTTTGACAATCACATTATGAAAATATGAAAATCGCTAAACGAATAGCCTTTTTTTTTCGTAAGGGAGCGTTTTGTGATTTTTTTTTGATTTTAGTTTCTTTTTTGAAAAGTTGTTAAATTAAAATCATTAAAGTGAAGTTATTAAATTTGTCTTTTTTTAAGATTAATTAAATTTTAGTTGGTTTTTTAACCCGAAAAAGTTCCTTTTCGGTGAATTATTAGAGAAATCTAGAAAATGCATAAAAACAAAGTAAATAAAAATTTTCAAGCAATTTGATACATATTCAATATAAAAGAATAACACTCTGAACTTTTTATATACACTTGAAGCAATAATAAAATATTCAATTAACGTTAATAAATTTGCTTTCAAAATAACAACTTCAAAACACACCATTATTTGTAGGTGCCGTTTAACACCCAGCTTTCCGTCAAGATACATACGCATATAAATGTTTAAACACGCATTAGTTATTTTCTTTTAATAGTATTGTTCAATTTGTCTTTAACGATCTTTTTTGCACTTGTATTCTTTTACACTCAACTTAATTTAGTTCATTTTCAATGACATTGCTATTTCCATTGATGATGATGTTGACATCATCCTCATCTGAAAAAGTGCAAACACTAGCACTTTCTCCTGCGTTAACATTTGTTATCCGATTAACAAACGAATAAATGGCCACAGCTGCCAACATTTGTAAATTTGATTAAAGGGCATTACCTGTTTTTTAACCAATGCATGAATACACGTTAAAATGTTTGTTTTTAAAATTAAAACTTAAAAACGCATTTGTGGGTGCTGTTTTACACTTATTTTTCCGCACCTGTTTGTCATAGAAGCTTTATTATTCATCATATCATGTTTGTATATAAAACGACACTAAGTAGTTAAAAACAGATTAACAACAAGGTTTCTTAACATACAAGACTATTTGACAAAACGGGATATTTAAGACAAAATATGAGGTGCCTATCTGCAAAACGGTTTTAGTCACAAAAATAAAATTTGTAAGTTGATTCCATTTCCACATTCTACTGAAATCTGAACATTTATATATTAGATACAACATACTGAAAGTTTTAATATTAAACCAAAATGTATGGTCTTAAAACTGGACAAAGAAAATATCAGTTTCTGTTGATGCTAAGGGTAGTTTAGTTTTTCTTTGCTTTCTTAAAATGAGTTTACTAGAACTTAAGGCGTTTTGCAAATGGGCTCCTTATATACTCACCTTAACTCACCTTTAAAAAATTTTATTACAGCTCACCAACATTTAGATGTTGTTAGAAAAAAAAAGTCAAATAAAAAATAAAAAAGTTCTAAAATAATAAAAAACAAATCAACCGTTTCTTTCAAAACCATTTTGTAATAAAGAATGGATTTTTTTTTTTGAATGCACCTTGCACCACTTATAATTATAGCAAAAAGAACATTTGCTACTTTTGTTAGTTATATAGTAGAGCTCTTACGTCGATACCAAATTTGATGGACATCTTTAGTATACCCCATGTGATTTTTAACATATACAACAATAAAATAAAGAACAGAATTTTAAGGTCTGAATAAGAAACAAAACGTCTGAATAAAAAATTTAATTTCTGAATAAAAAATAAAAATCCTAATATTTGAATAAAAAAATATATTAAATAAGTTTTAGTTAAGCTTTTAATAAGTGAATAAAATTCCGTACCTCTCCTCTTTTTTTTTGCCTTCAATGTAACATAGTCAAAATCGTTCTGCAAGCAATGTCAGTTCGGCTTTTCGACCTACTTTTTATAACCATATACCAACTTGATTTACACAAATTATTTACACAATTGTATTACAAAGTGTTTACACAAATGTATATATTCATTATATGTAAAAATTGGATTGTTTAAAAACTTGGTGATTTTAATAACACAGTAACTTTTTAAAACTTTAATATTACATTCTTCCTGCAACTTCTCGGGTACATTACTTTTTCTTAAATCATATCACTGCGTACATTGTTTAATGAAATGCTGTACTCTGATTCTATAAGCTCTAAATAGTTTCGAATGTTTTCATTCATGTCTTGTAAGCCTAGTTTCAGGTACTCTAACTTTACTATTATACCTAGAGTTTTTAATGAATATTCTATTCTTAAAATATGGTGCGGGTTTCCAATTATTCTTGGTCCACATTAATATGCACAAACTTTCATAGAAGAAAAAATGTTATTATAGTTTTTTGTATTCACTAAATTTCTTGTAGATGCATGTTCTGCATTGAATTGCTTTCTGTATTGCAACAATAAATTTGCTAAAACTCGAAGTGCGTAGCTTATATCATGGTAAGGGTCTCTTTTTTTCTTACCAACTTCTTCTTCTCCATAAGTCAATAATAGTTTATCATTGCGAGTAATTAGATAAATTTCATTATGTTTTATTGTTGTAAGTATGTGCTCATGTACAATTCACACATTGCTGGTCAAGCTATATTCTCCTACTGATATACGAGAAGCTTTTTTATAACTTATTTCCTTGTTATCACTGCCATGCCTAAAACAATTTGAAACATGTTCACAAAGTTTCCTTGCTTGGAAGAAATCATTACAATATTCACAAGGCAATAGCTCATTATCTTTATTGACTGTAAATTTACTTACAGATAATACTTTTTTAGAATTTTTAATATTATTTATATTTATATTAAAATCAACTCTATATAAGTCCACATATTTCTTCGCTCTTTTCTTTTTTTTGGATAACTAAGGGCTTTTATAACAAGTTATTCATGCTTATGAATATTTTCCAAATGCCTTAAGATTTTAGAAAGAAGTTTTTCACAATAAAGACAGCAGTGTTTCTTATGCCCATGTTGTGTCTGGATTTAATAACTACAAACTTTATAAAAAATACTAAATCGAAAACTTATAAAGTTATACACAAAAACTACTACCATTGTTATTGTAAGATGCAATTTCATCATAAGAACTGTGTATCCTGCTTTCAATAAGATGACTAACATCTTCTTTGTTGCATAATTTAGATATAGAAATGATTTAAAACAAAATATTTAAATAAATTTAACAAAATTTTTTTTTTTCTAAATTTGACAAAAATACCTTTTTTAATATGAATTTCTTCATTTGCTATACTGAGTAATTCATTATGGATAACATCAATAATATCAGATTCACTTTCTGATTTTGTGGTACCAATGAGGTTAGCTTTAGCATACATAGAGCGCATGTGTTTTAATATATCTTTGTTATCCTGCATATTGTTTGAGATCAAGTGACCCAGGTATTTATATTGACTAGTGTATCTGAGAGCCATGCCAGATAATGTAAAACTAGGGCTATTTATAAGGGGTTTATAAATTTTAAAAAACAATATTTTAGACTTAATATTGTTATAAACTATATCACGTTTCAGAGCATAACTGGAGCATAAATCAAGTAAGATCTGGAGACCTTTGGCTGAAGGTGTACACATGACAATATCATCAGCATAAAGAAGATAGTTAACAAGTGAAGGACCCAAGCAACAGCCTACGTATTTTTATTGAGTAAAACACTAAGATTGTTAATACACATATTAAAAAGATAAGGAGACAGTACACCTTCTTATCGCACTCCATAAGTGATATTAAATGTTTTGGATAATATTCCATCCCATAAGATCTGATAATAAGTAAATTTATGTAAAATTCATATGCATGCGTTCATACCCAAAAACATATTTGTTTTTACGAATAAACTAATGAACTTCATAACTCTCAGTACATTCTTTTACTCTCTTATTTATCATTATGCATTTTACTAGTATTATTTTACCAATAATAACAAAAAAAAAAAAACTAAAAATTAATAATGCTGCTTAAAACTTTATTTTCAACTTACAATTAACTTTTTGCTGTGGTTACTTGCTGCTTACTTGATTATCATTCTCTCCTACGTTGTATTTTAAACTCTAACCAGTTCAGGCATTCTGTAGTTGCATTTTAACTAAATGATAAAAAGAAAAATATTCAAAATAAAATCGGAAAACTTATTTAGTAATATTTTTTGTTTCTTTAATTTGTATAAAGTTATTACCACATCTCTCTCTGTGGATACCGTCTTTTTTTGAACTAGAATGCTAAATTTATATAAAAGTAATAATAATAATAAACTCTATTGATAATTAGTAATAAAAAACTTTGAAAATCAGAAAAGGGTGAAAACTTCAGAATAATTGCAGAAAATTGTAACTTGATATTTATTTATTGAAAGAGATATAATAAAAGTTATTTAAAACTGTACCGAGTTTTAGATTTAAATGCTTTGTAGTTTCTATTTTAGGTGTGCTTGTGGCTTTACAAAAATCTAAAGAACGAAATTATTTTTCCAATTCAACAGCTTGCTAAATCATAATAAAAAGTAATATTAGAGGCATTCATACCTATGAGATGAGGCTAAAAAAAAATTAAACAATTTGTTTTATTTCACATTGAATAGATTTAAGTTTAAATTAAGATTTAAGATTTAATATATATATATATATATATATATATATATATATATATATATATATATATATATATATATATATATATATATATATATATATATATTATAAACATTAAAACATCATATACGGTATCATACTATTTATTTCTTTTTTAAGTAATTGTTCGGCTTATATAGTGAGAGCCATTATCAAACTAATAAAACTGTTAGAAAAACTGTTTAAAAATTATAATAAACGTAACCAAATAATGTCATTGCAACGTCAGATATTCAACATTTCTTATTTTAAAAAAAATTGTTTCTAATGGTGAGTCATTACCAAATTGCCATTGTCACGATTTAAAACGTTTTCTTTAGGTTTTGAACAGTTTTCCCAGTTTGTTTTACCATTGCAATGTTGTGAATGTTCTACTATTCCAGATGTATCCCAGTTGGCTTTTGTAACATTATTTTTATGTTCTTGAATTCGTGTGGAAATCTTTTTTCTTATTTCACCAATATGACTTGCACCATATGTGCAACTAAGTTGGTACACTCCTGGATGACTGTTCGGAGGCAGTTTAGACTTGTTTCGGCAGAATATATTTATCAAGGGATTACTAAAACGGAAGACTGTTTTAACACCAACTTTACGAAACTCTCTTCTTAGAACAAGGCTTAATTGTGGGACCCATGGTGAAATAACAAGACTTTTGGTATCAATTTTTTGAGAACTAGATTTAATTTTGGAGTATTTATAATTTTTAGCAATATCTGAATACTGTTTATATGAATGTCCATTTTCAGTAAAAAACTTAATAAGAATTTTAATTTCATCTTGAATGTTATGTTCTGAACTAATATTGTATGCTCGAGCTTAAAGTCCTTTAAAAATACTAACTGCGATAATCGGTGAAATACATGATTTTGGTTTTAGTAGTACGTTTGTAATGGCATCTTTACGATGTATGGAAAACTCATATTTGTGAAGTGAGTGATTGGTTAAAATACAAATATCTAAAAAATTTAATTGGTGTTGAGCATTTCGTTTTTGCATGTATATTGGATTGATTTATCTTGTGAATTTAAAAGTGTTAAAAAAGAATTTGCGTTTTCAATATTAGTAAATCGAGCATGACTATTATCAACGTAAAGTTTATAAGACTTTGGTGCAATATTGACATTCAAAGCCTGTTGAATAGCATTAGATTCAATATGTTGTAAATATGCTTCTGACAAGACACTCTTAATGGTAAGATCTATTGGACCAGAGTTTTTTAAAATATATATTTTGACTTCCCATAAAAAATAACACTTACTAATACAGGGATCAAATAGTTTCTGAATGTCTACTAAAGATAATTTAGTTCGTTGTATAAGATCATCTCTATCTTTGTTTAGCATATCAATAATTGTAACAGTCACTTTATGAAGTGGCACTGATGGGTATAAACTAATAACATTAAATGACACTTGAACTTCGTCATTAAGAAACCATTCTTTTGCTGTTGATACAAACGACAATGAATTTTTAACACGGCATTAATTTTTATTTAAAGTTGGTTGTATTTTGTCAACAAGATGTTGCGAAAGTTTATGAGGTGGTGTGCCGATTGTCGAAACTATTATTCGCATTGGATAACCTTTTTCACTTTTATGTGCTTTAATACAACCGTACAAACGGGCTGGAATTGCATCTGAAGGATATATTTTACCATATCTTTTTTTATATAGTTTTTTTATCTTTTTTGAATTTACTAAGGGTACGTTGAATAAATGTCGCTTAAATTTTATATAACTTCTTCCTACGGTGGGAAGCTTTACAAAAATACCATTCAACTCCAAGTAGAAAAGACCAAGAACGCCGCTAGCAAAAACCAATGGATATTTTTAGAGAGATGTATAAAAAATAACATCATACCTAAATCTTTTAAGATTCATTGCCCAATTAAAACAAAAAAACGGTTACAATCTAATGGTCGAATATAGGAAAAAATTATTAATTGCAAAAAATGACGCTAAAAAAAGATTTTACCAAAGCAAACGTATGGTTATCGAACTATCGAATGCGATTAAAAATATTGTGAAACCTGATGATATGATAAACATAGAACGCATAACTGATAAACCAAGAGAAATTAAATTTGAATAAATAAAGCAACACCTAATACGTAAGTTCAATTTTCTTAACAACTATAATAAAAACAATAGTATAAAAAAATTTAATTCTTTGAATACTATTTCAATACCACCTACTAACCTTATAAAAAATCCAATATTAAATCTTTCGAATATATCAATAGGTCTTTCCATAATGGTTGTCTTGTCAGAAGCATATTTACAACATATTGAATCTAATGCTATTCAACAGGCTTTAAATGTCAATATTGCACCGAAGTCTTATAAACGTTACGTTGATGATAGCCATGCTCGATTTACTAATATTGATAACGCAAATTCTTTTTTAACACTTTTAAATTCACAAGATAAATCAATCCAATATACATGCAAAAACGAAATGCTCAACACCAATTAAATTTTTTAGATATTTGTATTTTAACCAATCACTCACTTCACAAATATGAGTTTTCCATACATCGTAAAGATGCCATTACAAACGTACTACTAAAACCAAAATCATGTATTTCACCGAATATCGCAGTTAGTATTTTTAAAGGACTTTAAGCTCGAGCATACAATATTAGTTCAGAACATAACATTCAAGATGAAATTAAAATTCTTATTAAGTTTTTTACTGAAAATGGACATTCATATAAACAGTATTCAGATATTGCTAAAAATTATAAATACTCCAAAATTAAATCTAGTTCTCAAAAAATTGATACCAAAAGTCTTGTTATTTCACCATGGGTCCCACAATTAAGCCTTGTTCTAAGAAGAGAGTTTCGTAAAGTTGGTGTTAAAACATTCTTATGTTTTGGTAATCTCTTGATAAATATACTCTGCCGAAACAAGTCTAAACTGCCTCCGAACAGTCATCCAGGAGTGTACCAACTTAGTTGCACATATGGTGCAAGTTATATTGGTGAAGTAAGAAAAAAGATTTCCACACGAATTCAAGAACATAAAAATAATGTTACAAAAGCCAACTGGGATACATCTGGAATAGTAGAACATTCGCAACATTGCAATGGTAAAACAAACTGGGAGAAGTGTTAAAAACCTTAAGAAAACGTTTTAAATCGTGACAATGGCAATTTGGTAATGACTCACCATTGGAAACAATTTTTGTAAAATTAAAAAATGTTGAATATCTGACGTTGCAATGACATTATTTGGTTACGTTTATTATAATTTTTAAACGGTTTTTTTAACGGTTTTATTAGTTTGATAATGGCTCTCACTATATGAGCCGAAATATTACTTAAAAAAGAAATAAATAGTATGATACCGTATATGATGTCCTAATGCTTATAATATAATTACACATACTATTAAAGATGTCGCTTAAATTTTAAATTTTATATATATATATATATATATATGTATATATGTACAAATATAGAAAATTTATTTCACAGGAAGTGAGGAATTAATATAACTAATTATGTAATAAATGTAGTATTTTACAACCAGTAAGAACATCAACTACATTAGATATTTAAAAAATTATGAAAAAACTCTTTAGAATTAGGGTAATTTTTCACTGGTCTTTTGTTTTTATATTTTTTAAAAAAGCTTATTTTCATGTCTGCATTCAGAAAGTAATTCAGTTTTTTTAATCAGTAATATATCTTAATCTAAATGAGTAATAATTTCAAATTTTACTTCTAAACATAGTATACATGTTTAGAAAATGTTATTGTAGGCAGGCGCAGTTTTTCGAATGAACCTGTTTAATTTGAAATTAATTTTTTTTTTTCAGTAGCCAAATATATTTTGATAGCATAGTCTCTTTAGAGTATTTTTTATGTTCAAAAGATTGTTTGTGGTTGGCATAACGTTTTCTTCATTTCTCTCGGTTAAGCCAATATATTGTTTACTTTTTGATAAGCAACTGCCATTCATAGTGCAGTCAATTTTTCGCTTGCAGTTACAATTTTCAGTATTTTTCTCTTCGGGAATCTCATTTTTATTAATCAATGCAAATTTATGGCTATTTATAATTCTTTCAATATTTTTTTTACAGCTATAGCTTACCTTATTAGTGTTTCTGTTAAAAATTTTGTGCAATTTATTAGAGGGAGGGAAATATATTTCGACTAATTTTAAAAACTCTTTTCCAATATTTGTTGAAACATTTTTGCTGTTTGGAGGGTTGAACCAAATTATATTTCTATTTCTATTTCGCGTTTTTGCAATTTTAGTTTCAAATTTTAGCTCGAAATTTTTAAATCCGCTTTTTTTAAGAGCATACACGCGCTTGGAAGAGCTAAAAATATTTTCATTAATGATTTAGTCTATTGTTAATTTAAGTAGGAATTTATTTTAGGATTTGAGGGGGATGATTTGAATTTACAATATTCAATATACAATAATTAATCATAAGGTTTTTTAAAAGGCCTATAAGTATTTTCCGAGAGGCTAAATGTGACATCAAGAAAATTAACAATTTTTAAATTGATGTTAATTTCAATCTAGAAGCCTTTGTTTTTGAAAATTTGTATAATATTATTTCTGATTTTGTCAAGTTAAGGCTCTGATTTTTTTTGCATAATAATTAAACCATCATCGCGATACAAGCCTAATTGATTAAAATGAACTATTTTAGCTAGGTAATTTAAAATATATAGGCCTACAAATTCGCAAATTTCTGCTCCGTCGTAACTTCCCATTGTTACATCAAAGCACTCGTGCGTGGTTTTTTCTTCCACGTCTCGTTATTAAATTAGAGTAAGGTTTTTCTGCAATGTTTAATTAGACGGATAGTGTCGTCTGTAATTTCAGCGTTCATTGTTCGTAGTTTTTGTAACGAGCGGACGTGTTTTTGCAAGTTGAAAATTTACAAAGAAAAAAAAAATAATAATAAAATAATAACTTAAAAATATGCTATATGTATATTAACAAAAAACTTTTAACATAATAGTGGTAATAAATATTATTGATATTATAACAGTTAGAGTAAAAATTAAAAAAAGGATTAAAGACTTGTTTACAAAGTACAAAGTAGAGACGGAAGCTGCGCTAAAGCAACAAGAAAGCAACTTTATAAGTATTGTTAGTGCAAACACCAAAGTCTTAAACGAAAAATTAGACAAAGTAGAAAAAAAATATTTTAGAGAACGCTGAAAAAGTATCAACACTTGCAACAGAAGTTGAAGAAATAAAGGTTTGTCTATATTTTCATGAGGAACTTATTGAAAAAGAATAATAAAAAAATGCGTTAGATATTTTCATAAAAAATAAATCTAACCATAATGAAATACAAAATTACAACACTGATCTCAAAAAAATTAACAGTAAGCTAAGAGAAATTGAAGATAGAACAAGAAGGAACAATCTAAGAGTTGACGGAGTTAAAGAAGATGGTAATGAAACCTGGCGGTAAAGCGAACAAAAAGTAAAAGAAATATTTAGTGAGTACTTGGGTGTAGAAATGTAAAAGTTGAAAGAGCACATAGAGCTGGTAAAAAAGGTATAAAAGAGAACAGAACAGTTGTTCTGAAATTATTACACTTTAAAGATAAGGAGAAAATTTTAAGAACTCAACAAAGTTAAAGGGAAAAAACACATATATTAACAAAGATTACTACATGAAGACGAATAAAATAAGAAAGGAATTACGTGAAAAAATAAAAATTGCAAGAAAATCGGGAAAATTTGCTTACATATCATACGACAAGCTTATTGTACGCGAGTGGAAGACAGACAAAAAGTAGTTTTCTACTTATTTCATTTACGGTTAACTTAATTTTCATTTATTTTTTGAATATTTTTATTGATAATATATCAATAACAAAACCCTTTAAAATAAATCCGAAAACGTTTAAATACGAAAGTCTTTTTAAAATCATTTCAGATAAGGTTTTTAAAATAAATCAAAACACTTTTGACAAATATGACCTTGACAAAAACTTTATTGATAACTTTTCATTAATGAATATAGAAACATCTTACATGTTTCCAGATGAAATAAATAAGTATTTAAAAGATGTTAAACCTTGTGAGAGCCTTTCTCTTGTTCATTTTAATATTATAAGTGCTAAAGCAAATTTTGAAAACTTTTAAATATTCACTCAGGAAAGCAATTTTATTTTTAATATTATTTGTTTAGGCGAAACATGGTTAACTGATGACGAATTTAACGAAAGCACGCTTATTTAATTAAATAACTAGGAAGGAGTCCATTTGCAGAGGAAATCAAAAAAAAAGAGGCGGGGGTGTTGTAATTTACATCAAAAATAGATTGCGGTATAAATAACAAAACTACCTATATCATATCTGAGGGAATTTGTTTCTATTGAAATCATTAACAATGACTCTAAAAATACCTCAATATCATGCTGTTATGAACCGCCACAAACATCAACAGGAATATTCTCAAATCATCTTCAAAATATTATTTTGAAAAGCTTCCAAGAAAATTAAAATTTATTTACCCAAGGAGATTTTAATCTTAATGCTCTAAATTATGAAAATAATAAAGAAACACAAAGTTTTTACAATTTTATTTTTATAAAAATTAATTTCGATTTGGTGTAGTTTGTCTTATAAATAAACCAGCCCAAATTACAAAAAATTCGTAAACACTAATAGATAATGTACCAACAAATTCTTTATTTGAAATCTCCTTAAAGAAATGAGTAATTAAAACATCTATATTGAATCACTTTCCGGTATTTGTTTCAGTAAATACCTCAAATAAAAAAATAAATAAAAAAAAAGCAATCGCAAGGCGGTATTTTTCTTTGAATAGCCAGGTTAACTTTAAAAGTGAGTTAGCCAATATTGACCGGTCGGATTTAGAATCCTAAAATGATGCCAACTTAATATATAACACGTTTATAGATATTTTTTTATTTCTTAATGATAAACACTTCCTCAAAGTAGTAAAAACAATTAAACTTAAAGACATAAATTCACCTCAGTCGAGTTAAGTTTTTAAAAAATCATCTAAGCGGAAACAACGATTATATATAAAGTACCTTAAAAAAAAAATGCGATAAAACAAAATCGGAATACAAGAATCGTGCAAGTCTCTCTGAGAAAATTAAAAAAAACAGCTAAAGCTAGTTATTATAATAAACTACTTAAAAAGTGTCAAACAGATTCTAGGAAAACATACCAATTATTAAATGAAATTATTAGTAAACCAGAAATTAACAAACCGTGCTTTCCTAAAACTATAAAAATCAACCACAAAACAATTAATGATGAAAACGTCATTGCAAATGAGTTTAATAACTTCTTTGTTAATGTAGGATCTAAACTTGTATCCCAAGGTCCTAGTGTAAATAAATCTTTTGATAAATACTTAGATCGCAATAAAAATGAATTGAATAACGAAAAACGAACCATTTTAAAATTTGACAATGCTTTTAAAAGCCTGAAAAAAGAAACAAAGCAACCACAATCGACGATATTAATAGCAACATTATAATTAAGTGCCAAAATGAGCTTAAAGTCCCTTTATTTAAAATAATTAAACACTCCTTAAAGGAAGGTATCTTTCCTGAAACACTGAAAACTTCGAAACAAAACCCATTTTTAAATCAGGAGATACAAGTGAAATAGGCAAATTACAGACCAATACCAATAGTTTCTACATTCTCTACGGTACTTGAGAGAATTATGCACAATTGAGTATATACTTTTTTTTAAAGAAAATAGTTCTATTTACTCCTTTACAATTCGGTTTTCAAAAAAATACATCAACTGAACACGCAATCCTTCACCTATTTAATGAAATAAAAAACTCTTTTACAAACGGAGAAGTTACATTAGGTGTATTCATAGATCTCTCAAAGGCTTATATAAAATATATATATATATATATATATATATATATATATATATATATATATATATATATATATATATATATATATATATGTATGACAATGTAAAGCTGTTCTTGATAATAAGACCTTTTGGTCTTCTGCAAGTTTACATATGCAAATTTACATATTTTTTTAAATTTGTTATTTTTTATTTTTTTATTTATATATTTGTTAAACTCCCACTATATATTACAAGTAAGGTGAATATGTTTATTAAATATATTTACCATAACATTGCCTCCACCATGCTTCACGGTCTTATGGCAGTAACGTAAATCAAGGCGGTTTCCGTCCGGTCGACGTACACGGCAGATGCCATCGCTCCCAATGATGTTGAACTTCGATTCATCACTGAACATGACAGTTCGCCATTTCTGCACATTTCAGTCAATATGAGATGTCGCAAATAGGAGTCTTTTCTTCTGGTTTTTTAGTGAAATCTGCGGTTTCTTTGCAGGGCTTTGAGAAAACAATCCGGCTTCAACAGCACGTCGTCTGATTGTTCGATCCGATACAGGCAGCTCTAATTGTTTTTGTATCTCGACTGGTGATATCCAGGGATCCTTCTTGACGGATCTGACAATCATAGAATCCTCGCTAGAGGTGGTGGAACGTGGTCTTCCACCTTTGTTATCTGCTGCCAACTTCCCCGTAGAACGATATTTGGAACATAGTCTTGATACGGTCTATTTTTTCACGCGATATTTATCACAAATACTTTTTTGTGACATTCCACTTACGCAATCGTCAATAATTTTCTTTCTTAGTTCCAATCCAAGACCGTCGGGAGCCATTTTTGCACTTAAAGTCAAAAAAATAAATAATCACGCTTCTCAAGGCTTACCGTGTTACGGTTACCTTGTGATGATACAATAACACTCTGTGAAACACAACGTCTTGGTTGTATGTGGACTGTATTGATGTAATGAAACACTTGTTGTATTTCACTTCTTGTATTGATGTTCTTCGTTAAAACACTTTGATAAAACTCACTTTGATAAACTGTCTTAATAATACTGACTAATTGACTTCCATACACTGTCTGGATTACATGTCGATTTACATGTCACTTATATAGTAAAATGAACCTGTTTGAACCTGTTCTGGAAGTTTCTAGATGCTTCTTTTCGATGCTTCTGGAAGCTTCTGGATGCGTCTGGATGCTTCTGAATGTTTCTGGATATTTCTGGATGCTACCGGATGCTTCCAAATGCCTCTTCTGAGGACTTCTGGAAGCTTCTGCATGCTTCTGGAAACTTCTGGAAACTTCCTTTAATTATCAAAAATCTTCTGTGACGTTGACACGGACCAGACTTAAGAAAATGAACTAAACCAAAAAAGTTGCACTTGTTTTGTCCGCTGCAAATTGGCACTTGTCAACGAAATTCTGCCTGTGTGCTGTCACCTGTCAGCTGATTGCTCATGTCATGGCATGCTATGACTCCAGACTCCCGAACTGTTTGCTGTAGTAGTATAGTTCGTTTCGTTTTAAAGACATGTAAAATTAAAAGCACTTTTTAGCATTCTTTGATGTTGGTTGCAAATGTTTTGTCCATAACTGTATATATATATATATATATATATATATATGTCACCAAAATGATTTTTTAATATAGCTTTAATATAGGTTTTTTTCACACAGTGTCTACGTTAAGATTTTCTGTAAAAAGTTTGTGTGGCTCTTGGTTCTTTTTTAATGTGGTAGTGCACAAAAAAGCATTATAATTAAGCGTGGGCCTCACCAACGCCATCCCATAAAGAGTAGTGGTTCATATATGGCTAACATATGCTTTCCACACGTGGGCCACATGAAAATCACTCTCAAATGAAGTGTGGCGTTCGCTCTTATTTAGTGTGGTTTTAATGGTATAAACATTATAGTTACATATGGGCCACCCCAAAGCCATTCCATAAAGGAGAGTGGTGAATATATGGTTAACAGGCAATTGCCATATATGGCCCACATTGAAATTTCTCGTCGGGATGGCATAATGGCATTAAAATCCATACCATACATGTGAGGAAACATGGGAATAAAACTTGAAATAAAAACTAGCAACTAAACATAACGCTTTACTTCTAGTGTTAATTCTATTCTGAATTAGGGGGAGGGATTCTTACCCCAAGTATTGCCGGAGTAAAAAATGATTCATATAAAACTAAAAGACCTTCCTTTTCAAAAAATTTATTATAAATACAAAAAAACTGTTATTTTAACTTTTAGTTTTTTATATTTCTCTCTTTTGTATTATTGACCAACACAGGTTTTAAGTCACATAGTGCAGCACACACCCTCACAATATAATTAACATGAAGCAACATTGTTAAAAGAAAATTTCTATTTTTTAAAATTCTATAAGTTTTCAATCTATTTATTACTCTCTCCGCGTGTATCCTTAAGTTAGCTATTTTTTCTGTTTATTTACATTCAGATGCAATTATTTAACTTTTAAGACTAACACCTGGAGGAACGGTCTTAGTACAAAACTTTATTAAAAGTTCTTCCTAGATTTAAAATCCATGATCTGCCATAAATTATATATATATATATATATATATATATATATATATATATATATATATATATATATATATATATATATATGTTTTTTTTTTTTTGATTGTATGGAATTATTTAAAAATGTATACATATATATACTTGTATAAATATTCTTAAATAAAAACATATTGGTATTTAACTTGTTAATGGATAAAAATAATAAAAAGGATAAAAATAAAAATACTGATAAAAACGAAATGCAACAAATACAGAAGCTACAGAAATATCTGTGAATTTAGTTCGTGAAATACTCTCTGAGATGTTTAAGAAACAACAAAAAGACATTCTTAAACTTATAAAAGAAATTTAAAAATTGCAAATGAATCGATGGACTTTTGAAAGAAATTAAAGAAACTAAAGAAACGTGCAAAGCTTTGCAAGTTGAAAGTAATTTGAGGAAATTTGAAATGGGAAAAATAAATGACAGACTCTTAAAATTAGAACAGACTCAAAAAGATATTGAAAACAGTATCGCTTTTACACAAGATAAACAGGAAGAAAAAATTAATAAAATTGAAGAAAATATTATTACAAATGAAGCATTCAATGCGGAAGAAAAAAAAAGCTGCGACAACTGGAAGATCAACTGAGAAGAAATAATTTGCGTCTCGAAGGAATAGCAGAACGTGAAAATGAAAGTTAGAATGTATCTGAAGAAAAAGTTCTTAATATCTTTGAAAACAATCTAAATGTAAGTGGCGTAGTTATTGAAAGGGCACATCGAGCCGGAAAAACTGGGCTAGGCAAACCTAGATCAATCGTGATAAAACTCATGAACTATAAAGATAACATTAGCATAATAAAGAATTCAAAAAAGTTAAAAGGAACAGGAATATTTATTAAGGAGGACTACTCCTTGGATACCCTAACCATACGGAAAAATCTCTTTAAAGAAATGCGAACTCATAGGAACAACGGTAAATATTCTGTTGTTATTTATGATAAATTAGTAGTTAAAGATTTTGAAAAAATCACATAAGTATGCTTAAAGTATATTTATTTATTATATTTTTATGTCTTAAATAATATTCTTAGTTTTTATTGTTAAAATGACGGAAGCCAACAGTTTTAATGTTTTTGACATATCAGATATGAAAAACGCACTAAACCGAATTAATGACGATGATAAAAACATGAACTTTTATGACGAAATTTCAGTAGATACGACTTATTACAATGTTGACGATGTTAAACATATTCTTAATTCTTCATCATCTTATTTTTCATTATTACATATAAACATCAGAAGCATAAATAAAAACTATGAAAATTTAAAATTGATGTTAAATAATGTTGATGTAATAAAATAAAATTGTATTAAATAAAATTGATGTTAAATAATAAAGTAACAAGTTTAGTATTATTTGTCTGACAGAAATTTGGTGTCATCGAAACGCGATAATTTCTAACTTTTAATTATCAGGGTATAAACCTATTCATCAACCGAGAGAAAACGGCAATGGCGTATCTATTTTCGTCCAAAACTCATTGGTTTTTAAACATGTTGAAAACCTAAAAGTAAATGACGCTGATTGTGAGTCATTAACTATTGAAATAATTAATAAAACAAATAAAAATACATTTATAACTGCAATATATGGACCGCCAAACGGTAATTACAATCAATTTGAAAACCACTTAAACTATTTGCTACCAAAGCTTATTAAAAAAATGTTTACTTATTAGGTAATTTTAATTTGAATTTATTTAATAATAAAGCGAATAACCAAGTCGTGAATTTTATAAATACACTTTTGCAATACAATGTTTTTCCTATGATTAATAAGCCAACACGTGTGACTAAAACAACTGCATCTATTATCGATAATATTATTACTAATAATTACACAAGGACTAAAATCCAAGGTGGTATTATTAAAGCAGATTTAACCAATCACTTTCCAGTTTTTCTGGTAATAAATTCTGCAACCCTTAAGAATAAAATAAAAACAAAAACGGTATACGCAAGGAAAATAAATAATGAATCAATCGCCACGTTTCGTGATCTCTTACATGAAGTAAACTGGGAACTATTAACTGTTTGCAATGACGTTAATGATGGCTACAATTTTTTTTTTCGCATGTTTACAAGACAATAGGAAAAGGCCTTTTCCGAAAATAAAAAAAAATTGTTAATTTTAAAAATTTATTAAATCCGTGGATGACGAGAGGACTCATTAAGTCGTCAAAAAGGAAACAAAAACATTACCAAAAATTTTTAAAAAAAAAGAACTACAAAAATGAAATAAAATACAAAAAATATAAAAATTCTTTTGAAAAATTAAAAAAGCAATCAAAAAAAAATTACTACTCTTCGTTACCTTATAAAACATTTGGAAATGCTAGGAAAACATGGGATGTAATTAAATAAATAACAGGAGTGGGAATTGTGAAAAGTGATAATCTTCCAAAAAGATTGCAAAAAGATGATAATAGAGGATATGTTTTTGTTAATAAAGAAATTGCTGAAACATTTAATAGCTTTTTTATAAATATAGGAAAAAAGCTTGCCGGTGCAATTCCTGAGGGAAAAAAATCATTAAATTTTTTTTTGAAAAAATCTGATTCCTTCATGGAGGAGTCGGAGCTTTTAACTGATGAACTTCGACTAGCAAATAGTATGCTGAAAACAAATAAAAGTGCGGGTCTGGATGAAGTTAACCCTGATTCTATAAAAGCGGTCTCAGATATTATGGAGAAACCTCTTTTTAAAATTTTTAATCTTTCCCTAAATAACGGCATTTTTCCTGACCAACTAAAATTAGCAAAAATAATTCCGATATACAAAGGCGGTGATGATTTAATAAAATCTAACGACAGACCAATTTCCATACTTTCTTGTTTTTCCAAAATACTAAAGCGTATTATGCACAACAGACTGTACAATTATCTTGAAAAAAACAACATTCTTTATCATAAACAGTTTGGATTGGCAATATTCCGTGGAATGGCAACAACCATTCCACGGAACATGCAGTAATTGATCTTGCCAACCAAATTTTAAATGGTTTTGAAAACGACAGTTACACACTCGGAATTTTTCTAGATCTATCAAAAGCATTTGATACTGTCAACCACAAGATTCTAATTTATAAACTACACAATTATGGAGTAGTTCACTCCAATTTAAAGTGGCTGCAATGTTATTTACAAAATCGTAAACAAAGAGTACCATATGACTTACCATGTTCACTATTTGAATCAATAAATTGCGAAGTTCCCCAAGGATCAATACTTGGACCCCTGCTGTTTTTAATTCAGATTAATGATTTTTATTTGTCTTCAAAAATACTTAATTATATTATTTTTGCTGATGACACAAATGTCTTCTTTTCTGACTCAAATGAAAAAAATATTTTTTTATTGTAAACACAGAATTAATATATCTTAATGAGTGGTTTGAAGCAAATAAACTTTCATTAAATATTGAAAAAACGAAATACATTTTGTTTGCTAAACCATCTAAATCCGAGAACCTTCCACTTAAATTACCTGAACTAACAATTATCAATATTAAAATAAAAAGAGTTTTTTCAATGAAAATACTAGGAATAACTTTCGATGAGCATTTAAATTGAAAAAGCCAAATAAAGCTAGTCGAGAACAAAGTTTCAAAGACCCTGGGGATTATGTACAAGACAAAACATCTTTTAAATAATTTATGTTTAAAAATTTATAGTTTTCATTTATACGTAGTCATATTAACTATTGTAATATTGCCTGGGCAATATTACAATAGTTAATATGACTACGTATAAAACAAAACAAAAGCAAGCAAGTAGATTAGTTTTGGGCGCAAGTAGATACGAAAGTGCCGAGCCATTACTCAAGGAAATAAATGCTCTAAATGTATACAAACTAAATATATACCATAACTTGTTATTTATGTTTAAACTTCAAAATGAAATGATTCCAAAATATTTTTTTAAAAGTTTTACTCGAATTAATCATAAATATGAAACAAGACATTCAATGAGTAATTACTACATCCCACTAACATCACTCAAAAAATCTGACTTCTCGACTATATGCCGGGGACCAGGCTTGTGGAATTCGGTTCTTGACGAAAATATGAAAAAAATAAAATCTTTTGCTACATTTAAAAAAACTATAAAAAAACACTTACTAAATTTAAACATTACGTACATTCTCTCATTTTTTTAAAAAAAAAGTGAAATAATTTTGTATTTTTAGTTTTTTATGTACTTTTATTTAATTTTAATATTGTATTGAATATGTATATGCATATGAAGCGAATTAAATTTTTTTTTGTTTTTTTTGTTTATTGTCTTTAATATGTATACGAATATGTACAGGTTTGTAATTTTTTATTTGTTATTTTATATTTTAACTTAATCTTAAATTTCTTCTTTTTTTAACTTTAAGTTCTTTTTTTAACTTAAAGTTCTTTTTTAACCTTCTAAAATTTCTAACCAATTTTTTTTTTTTTTTTAAACTTATCAATTTCACTCTTTTATGTAATAAAAGAAGATGTAAAATTTAATTGTATTTTTTTTGTATTTCACAAAGGGGCTTGATGATAAGTCATTTTAACTTCTACTTGCCCCAGTCAGCTTGTATTTATATATATTTGTTTAAATTTATAGATAACATTGTAAAATGTGTAAAATGACAAAATAAATAGAAATTCTAAAAAAAATATAAAATGTTTACAAAAATTATTTATCACTTACAGGGGTATGTATGACACAGATGCATGTGCTTTAGTGAAACCTATTTGAAGAAGTATCTTACTTCTCAAGATTATATTTGAATGTAAGTCTGAGTACTTACATTCAGATATAATATTGGTTCTACTTGGTTTGAAACTTCAACAAAGCCATTGACATCCTCAAGAAAGCGTTCATCCCCAGCATGTTACTCTTGTAAGGTTAACTTTGTGTAATCAATAACATCAGGATAAATGGTTGTAATCCACATTTCTTAAAATTACTTTTAATCTTCACCCCAGTCATTGATTTTGAATACATTGAAAGAAAAAGACTAGCGAACGTTTCTTTTGTAACATAAGAGTTGCATTTTGTTTTATGACCCTCTGCAACCTTTAAACATTCTTCATGTTTAAGTACTTTATGAGAGCCTTTATCTCATTCCAAATTCTATTAAATATTTATACAGTAAAACCGTTTGACCCGATATCTTCTAAATTACAATCCTCAATAGTTATAATTATAAATTGTATAAACACATTGACAATTAATAACCATATAAACACGTTACAATAATTATTGATTAAAAACCAATTACCCTAAATTACCATGGAACATTCTAGTACTTACCTTAACAGATTCACAGTATACGAAAAAAGGTGAAAAAATTAATTTCTGGGTAGAAAACCTAATAACTGTTTCTATAAGCTAAAAACTTAGCTCATATTTAATGATATAACTGGAAAAAGTATTTAAATTAAATAATAATTATTCATATATGTTCTGAAATAGACAAAAAGGTAAGATATTAATAGTTAAAAATATAAATTATCAAAAGTAGGGACTAATAGAAAGTGAGTTTTGCGAAGACTGGAAAATATTTAACTGCTTATTACACAGTTATTTTTAAATAAAACTAAACCATACGCATACTGACAAGTGTGCAATTTTTTATATTTTACAATAAAGAAAAAAAAATTTTAAACTTTTTTTGGTGGTGATTACTAGGTTATTTTTCTTCCAGTGTTCGCCACCACCAATCCACGCCAAATCGTTCAAATTCATCCACAAATTCTTTGTTTATAATATATTTCTGCATCCTAATTACAGTGTGAGAAAAAAATATGCAAAAAAATTATAGATAATATGTTTTTCGCGTGATTATCCTAAAGCTTATCTAAAGTTTGTCGTTAAGGTGGTAGTATACCATTAAAAAAATCTTGCATTTCAACATTTTTTCAATTTTTAATAGTGCATAACATATATTATATGATTAAAATAAAAGTAAAAATTTAAAAATTTAAAAAAGTTAATTATGTACATAATTATTTATAGACAAAAGCCTAAAAATGAATATCTGGCGACAGGGTTTTTTCTGTAACCGTAAATAAATTTGAACTGAAATTTTGGCTTGTGATCCTTTACTTATGCAATTACAACATACACTAAAAGTTTTGGATTTTGACAAAAAGAAGTTAAATATATGCATTTTAGTCATATTTGGAAGTTTTGGTGTTATTTGAGAACACAAAATCACTCACAAAAGTAGAACACAATCAGCTGTAAACATAATTCTAGTAGAGGTTGCAAATACATGTGTTACAAACAAGTGTAACAAATTTCAGAACAAATCCCTTATCGGTTTGAAAAATATCTCCATCGCCAGGCTATAAAACATGACTTTGAGAAAAACTCAATTTAAAAACAAAAACAAAAAAAAATTGTTCAAAACTCTTCACTTCCATAAACTGCACCTTCTAATGTTTCGTTTTGATCACAAAAACCTTTTTGTAGCTCTTAGTTTCTTGCGTCTTAATTTCACTATACTTGTGCATTGCTTTTCTGCTTTAGAAATGCGCTTTCAGTCTTTTATAAGACAAAAGTTATGTAGATTGCAACCTACTGTTATTTCAAGCTTATCAAATAATGTCTCTAAAAATAGGACAGCTGATGCTACTCCAGCACATAAGGCTGTTCTTTCAACAAATATATCTTTGGGACACCGCTTCCAAATCGATTGATTCAAGGATTCATTAGGATTTTGTGTTTTACTGTGCAAACACTTTTCTAAAAGAATATCACTTCCAAGATCTATAAATATTGGTTTTATAAAATCTCGAACAGCAGCAGGAATACAAATATTTTCTTTGTATGTTTTTTTTCCAGTTACTTTATCAGCCTGGAATTTGCACGAAGAATCCTTAGTGCGCAAACAAAATTGATGGCGTGTTTCATTGTCATAACTTTCAGAACAGTGAAAAAAAAACAGCTGCTACACTATTTTTCATTGCATATAAACTACCAATGTTCTGTCTGATTGCTTTGCCATAGTAATTTTGCAATGTGTTAATAACATTTTCTGTCAAACGACCTGCTCCTCCTAGTTTTTACCATCATTTAAAATTTCTTTGCTGCTTTTTTTTAAGTTTCTTAAACGCGTGCCAACTCGTTTTTGAATATGACCAATGCGCTCTGCTTTTTTAATTTCTACATTATGTCCATATGGTTTAGCAGCAATAACACTGGTATAAAAACTACTATCTCCGTCACCAAGATATGTGGTATACCTTAAATTGTTTTACTTTTCAGAACGATGAAAAAGTTTTAAAACACCACTTGATTCCATAGCCGATAATGATCCAGTATGACTAATTTTACATTTTTGGTAATGTGGTGACTGAGACTTTTCATATTCAACTGGGTACGTGTATTTTTTTAACTTCCATATTGAACATAATTTACATGTTTTTGTTTCTATGTGAAAGTCAATACATTTACCACTTTCAACTGAAATTGCAGAAACAACTCCGTTATTTGAAGTAAAACCACGCTTTTGCCATGAACCATCAAAGCTACACAAAATGTCTCTTGATGTTTTACTTGCAGGGATTAATTCACAGCAGCATTTTTCATGTTCTGGTCAACTAAATTTTGATAAACATCTAACAGGTAATGTAAAGTTTTATTGTAGCTTTTTTTGTTCATAGGTGGCTTCATATTCATTATTCCACAAAATTTTTCTAATGATGATAACCTTTTACCCGTTTCACGAAAAGCCACAATGACACGTGTGTTAATATCAAATGGTTTTTGTCCACTACATTTGATTTTACTAGGCTCTTGTTGTTCGTTTTAATTTTTTTTACAAAATGTAGCAGATGAATAAAACTCAGTTTTCCAATTGCAACTGGTACAACATATTTTTAAACCAATACTTTAACCATTTTTTTTTTTTTGAGGAATCAAACATTAAATAAACAATATCTTCACACAAGTTCGGGCATTTCAGTAGCGATATAACGTTTTCCAACAGACTAAAGTTCATGACAAAGTTAAAATCTAAACTTTGAAAGTCTTGAAAATTTCTATCAGCAATATTTAATTTTTTTGAAGAAGTAGAATGTCTCGCAGATTCAACAAAAGATAAAGTTTTCGTTTCTGAAGAAGGAATCTTTGTATATCTGTTTCCACGAAATTTTGCTTTTAGAATATTATATATTCTATTTAATAATTGTTTTCTCTTTGATGCACCCATATTATTTTTATTTTAAAAAGATAAAAAATTTACTATAGCATAAATAATAAAGTTTCAATGCAGCTTCAACAAAGAAGCGAATTACGCCAATTAAGCCATCATACTATACTAATTAACAAGAAGTCATTGCAGTCTACAACTTTGCACTTAAAAGAGTTGACAAAGTAAGTATTTTATGGCTTTTTTATGGTTTAACTTGCTTCTAAAGTGCATAACAACGAAATAAACAAAGCGTTGCTAGGGGGGAAAATAAAAAACATTTTATACCGATACATTATAAATAAGTTTTAATTTGAAGCTTTTTTATTTAATTAAATCAACTAAAAATTCGAAATCTGCGATGATTATATTGGTTAAATAAAAAAAGTTAATTGGTTAAGTAAAAAAAAAATTTTTTCACTTTTATTGGTGTACTACCACCTTAAGCATTAAGTATTTTTGGACAAAGTTTTTTTTGCAATAGGATCCTGTACCGATTACTTTTAAAGCAACGATCGTCAATATTTGTCAGTTATAAAGAGATGATCCGAGTTTTTTTTAGATACGATTTTGACATTTTCCAGCATTTAGCTTTAGCTCTGCATATTTTTAGTGACCAAGAGGTAAAGACTAGATCGCATGGCGAACACTTGGTATTTTACTCTGATATTAATTTTTAAACCTCTCTTTTTATTGCGTAATTTATTTAAATCAACTATTATCTTTCAAATGATCTATTACAGCATTATTTTACACGTAAGTTATGTCGAATAAAAAGATTTCAAATGACGGTGTATTTGAAGTACTTTTTTTAGTTAAAATTTCACTTCTCTAGTTGAATTCTTTTGTGGTCAAAGGTGGTCCAATAATTTAAGACTTAAAATACATTGTTCAATATATACGTTATCAATAAATATTTGGTTTATAATCCGCAGATGTCCGCATTTATGTTGCAGTAATGGTTTTTACAAGATGATTTATTTGATTTTATGAAACAAAAAATTATATGTATTTTATTCTAAACGGTTTGTAATATTTGATTTCAGTGACACTAGATTAGTGTTACAAACTTGTTTTAATATCAATACATCTTAAAATACCTATTATAAAATTTTGTAAATGTAATTCATATTTTTGTATAGTTAAAACATAAAAAAAATTTAATATTTGTTCATATTTAATACAAGAAAACTTGAACTTAGCTAAATCTTATATTTTAGATTTTGTTGTAAATGACATGAACTTAACTGAAACAAAAACTTGTCTAATTACATAAAGCATCTTTGACATAAGGTGGCATATATGCAAGAGCTTTAAAATTCGTTTTAAAGAAAACAACAAACAATCGTTAAAAATGAATCAATATTGGATCAAATTGTAACAAAAATGTTCTTCTAACTCCTTGAACTTTATTTTTTTTAGTTGCCCCAAGAAGTCCTAACCCAGATAGCACAAGTTTATTGGGCCATTATTGGGCCATTATTGGGCAAATATTGGCTAAAATATTGGCCGCAAATATTGGGGAGTGCAAATTGGGCCTTTATTGGGCAAATATCGGCAGATTACTGGATAAATCATGGCTCCAATATTGGACCAATATAGGTTTAAAATGGCTAATCACGGCCCAATAAATGTCCAACACTGGCCAAACCTTGGCATAGTATTGGAGAACGGCAAATTATAGATTATTCATAATCTGCATGCCATGCAGAAATATCTCATTTTAAATATCAAAATATCTTATTTTAAAATTACATATATATCTATATATGACATAAAAGTCATAATTATGACTTTTATGGTTTTTATTATTTATTTCAAACAAATTGACATTCCATTTTATTTTGAAAAGATTTTTATGAAAATTTTATGAAAAGATCACTATATATAGTCGTTAAATATATCACTATAGTGATATATTTTTTAAATAGATTATAAACAGATTTTTATGAAAGAATCGCTTTCGTGATTAGAACACATTCTCACAATTATTCTTCAACTACATGTTTATAAACTCATTACAAATTGGAAATATAAATAATAATTTTTATTGATCTATTCTCAACAGCGTTTAATTGAAAAATAAACAATTTAAACATGAAGATAAACACTTTAATGAAAACAAACATTACATTTTATATGATTATTTATTATGAGAAAGAAAATTAAATGTCTTCTCCGGGAATTTCTAAACTTCTACGTCTCTCCTCGCGAATTTTTTTGAGGCCATCCCTGTCAATTGAACCTGACAGCCATTTTGACAGGATCTTTTCCAGTTGACTAATCGTCGCTGTGGGATAATTTTTTCTAACTGCATCTGCATAAAAAAATAGCAAAAATAAATAGAGGTGAACAGAAAATGAAAAAAGCAAAAACATCTAAATAAAACTCCAATCCACCACCATTTTACAAGAACATAGGTGTCCTGTCATAAGCACAGGTATCCTCTAAGTTTAAATTAAATTTTTAAATTTGGTTAGAGCTTTTGTTTTATTAAATAAAAACTTTGACAAATGACAACAAATTAAAAAATCTTCATAAATTTTATTAAATGACAACTTAATATACATTCTGAAAGCTATCGTTTGTCTAAATAATTAAGTAAAATATAGCTAACTATAAAAATATACCAACAGAAAAAAAATAAAAAATCAATATATATATATATATATATATATATATATACATATATAGTAAAATTTTTGAGAATGTCCGAAGTATTTCGGGCAAATGGCTTATCTATGAAATTTCTAGACTTACCATATCTTTCACCCCAACTAGGGCACCAAACTCTAGCTTTCCTTTTCTTCCTGTAAAGTTGTATAACATCGACAGTTGCGCTGTCAAAATTCTTTTCAATATTTTTTTTCATAGAGTCTTCCAGGCTACTCACACCAATGCAAGCCAAATAGTTTATCTAAGAAAAAAAACATATACGCTATAATAGATCATCTGCAAATGGAATGGAAAACATGCCACCAAACAAAATTAAGTAAAAGCTAAAAAATTTTAATTATTCATTTCAACTGAAATGCATGATTGGAATTTTTTTTAACTTTTTATAACTAAAAGGGAAGTCCTAGGGCTTTCCTTTTTATTTACTAAGTTTCTGATAAATGGACTTCCACTCTTGGAATATTTAGCTTAATGATAAAAAGTTCCGTCTGAAAAAGCATACAACATTTATATTACAATAAATATTAGGGTTCCTTCGCAAATTACGTCACACATATAAGGGATAGGTAGGTCATGGGGGGAGGCAGGTATTCATATGAATTGAATATTTAAACAATTTAATGATCAACTTATTGTGAAACATTAGCCGCACAAAAGGACAGGCAAATTTTTCAATTAAAACCATAACTGTGTACTTATATGTTATTCTATAAACGCTTGTTAGCAAGAAAATATATAATTATTATTTCTTAAAATATATGACATCATATAAAAAAATATGAAACAATTTAGTAAAATGGAGATATAAAATATAGCAAGCTAATAAAAAATAACAGACTGTTTTTGATCTCTGCTCAGAATCTTCCATAAGAATTCGGTTAAATTCCAGAAGATCATTTATTTCTTGGAGTGGAAAGGTCAGAGCCTCTGGAAGATTTGCAGTCATTGTTTGTCCAATGGGAGCTTGTTTCTGTCCCTGCTCTTTAATTTCAGCTTTCAGCTCCTCCAGTTGCTTGAACACACTTTGGAAAAGTGGTCGAACAGCCTCAGCCACGGCATGCTTTACTATATCAGGAACTAAAGACAAAACAAATATAATTATGTTAAATGCTAATGGTGTGTATTTTAAAACATAAAACCAAAAGAAGTAGTATGGTGGGTTTTGAATTATTTAAGTTGAAGAATGGCTGGTGACAGTTATCATGGCTATGTTAGTTCAACATCAATAAAATCAAAAGATGGGGAGAGTGATAGTTTTGAAATAAAGATTGGTGTGCACCAGGGTTCAGTACTCAGTCCCTTGGTTTTTATTATTGTCCTGGAAGCTATCTCTAAAGAATTCAGAGTTAGTTTACCGTGGGAGTTATTCTATGCAAATGATTTGTGTCTGATAGCAGTGACATATTAGAAAAACTAATACAAAGAGTTGTTGGAAAGATGGAATGGAAGCAAAACGGTTTAGGATAAACATGAATAAGACAAAAGTTATGCATTGTAAAGTCAAGAATGAGCAAGAAGAAAATACTGGGAAGTGGCATGGTGAAGTGTGTAGGATGGGAGTTAGAGCAAACTCGACTGTTTGTACAGTTTTTAAGCAATAGGTTCATAAGAGATGTAGTGGTATACAAGGTTCACTTAAGATTGTTGGGTTTGAGTGTAGAAAATGTACTCTTGGTGAATACAAAGAAGAAGTCAAAAAATAAATTAAACGAATAGTAATGTAAATTTAGACTGAAAGCATTTTTTCAGAATTTTTTGAGGCATGATTGTTAAATTTATTGATTAATTTATTGCTCATCTAAGTTTTCAGTTAAAAAATAGAAATTAGATAAAAAAAAAACTGTACAAAGTCACTCAATTTGTGTTTACTCCGATCGCTGCAGAGTATTACTATTGTAAAGCAAAAATAATCCAAATCCTTAAAAATCTAGCCTTATACGATCGACCTCCAGTCACGATGTCAAGGCCTGTATTTCTAGAACGCCATGGTACAGAGTGTTATGATGTATGACAAGTGAAACATGGGCAACGTAGATTGATGATATTCAGTGCTTGGAAAGAACAGAAAAGAAGATTATTAGATGGATGTGTGGTGTAACTCTAAAGGACAAGAAAAGAAGTGATGATCCTAAACGTAGATTAGGAATAATGATTGTATCTGATTGGGTTAGTCAGGGAAAATTGAGATGGTTTTATAAATGTAAAACTTACGAGTTGTGGAAGCGGAACGTGCTGATGGTTGACCAAACACTTGAGGAGATAGAGGTACATTTTGACGTGGATATGGTGGTAGAGGAAGTGATTTATGCATCACAGTTTTTGATGGCTGTTGTTCTTCTTCTGAACTTGAGCTGGAACACTGACGACTCCTCTTTAACAATTTTCTGGATTGTATTTCAGATCCAAATTCAGGATCCCTTGAAAATTAGAAACGAAATAGATATTTCAGATGTGTAAATAATACACTGAAAAAATTACCCTTAATTGTTGAAACCAATTTAAGGTAATTTTAAAATTTACAAAATAACCTTATTATATATATCTACCTATAGGGCTGTAAAACCTGGCTCGTGTTCGTGAACGGCTCGGTGATCGGCTCGACAAGAGCTCGTTCATGTTCGGCTTGAATGGTAAACGAACCAGGCTTGAACAAAAAAATAGGCTCGTTTATCAAACGAGGTGAGCTTGAACATCATAGGCTCGTTCAGATAGGCTCGATATATATATATATATATTATATATATATATATATATATATATATATATATATATATATATATATATATATATATATATATATATATATGTATTTATCCAATGAAATGAGAGCAAGAATTATATTTGTGAAAATGTAATTTGAACTATTAGAGTGCAGTGTTTAATAGGAATTATTATGATTGTGAGAGTTAAAATTATGTTTGAACTTTGAACATTAAGTTTGAACATTGAACTATTAGTTTTAACTTTTATTTTGATCTATTAGATTTGTTGGATCTTATTTCATTATGTTGTTTATTTGCATGTTTAATAGACTGTAGGATTGTTTATGTTGTATGTTGATTTGGACTTGCATTATTTACAGACGAGCCTTTAACGAACAATTTTTTTTTACTAAACAAGCTTTAAACTAACAGGTTACAATAATTATTTCGAGTTTTAAACCAGTAGAGCTCGAGCAACATGTAAAACGAGCCGAGCCCGACCAATACTTATCCTTAACGAGCCGAGCTTGAACAAAGAATCTCATGTTTGAAAACGAGCTCGAGCCGAGCCTGAACACTCTTAATATGTAATCGAGCTAAGCCGAGCCCTGGCAAGCTTGGCTCGTTCGGCTCGATTTACAGGCCTACTTACCTATAGCATATATAATTAATGTTTATATTCCTGTTTATAAAAAGTAAATTGTCTTTAAATAGCTGAGGGAAGTAAAACACGAAATAAAAATATCGCAATTGCACACTACAAGTAGTTGTTAATTAGGGTAACAATATATCATAGCAACAAAATATCATACCATTGCTGTTTAGGCATTCTTTCATCTTTTCTGGCTCATTTACTTGTTCAGAACAACTTGAAGAAATTTCAGTGTTATCCAAGGACTTAACTTCCGCCCTTTTCATCTTTTCATAATCTGTGACAAGTAAATTTTAGAATTAATTTTTTTTAATCATGGTAAAAAAGAGGTAAAAAAGAATGCTACCCAATGTGTTTGCTTTTTTGGCATATCCATTAAAAAATGTAAGAATACATGACACTTTATAATTATAGAATAATTACCAATTTACTTACCTCCACTTTTCAATATACGCAAATATGGATAGATAGGCCAGTCTTTATGACTTAATATTGGTGCTTTTTCTATTTTTGCCGATTGTGTAGCACCTATTCCCTGAGGCCAATAACAGCTAGCGGATTCCTGCATTAACCAACATTGTGGAACTACTGCCACTTCCTCCTGAAATTCTAGTAGATGAAACATGGTATGCTGTAAGAAAAAACGTAAAGAGGATATATAACCAAAAATATGCCAAAACTCAATATATTCTTGCTCAATTGTAAGGGCTTTGCTGGTAAAAAGGCATATTCGGATCCAAGATCCGGATCAAAATACCCAAGTACCCGTACATCTTTTGGGATCACATATACAGTTAACAAAATTGCTAAATGCAAATCCACCTTCCGGTCAAGTTTACTTTTTAGCTCGGTTTCTATTAGAATTATTTTGCTGGCTTATGCTAAAAAATCTTTATAAACTAACAGTATATTTAAAAGACAGAAAAATTAAAAGATCTGCCTTTTAATTCAAATTCATTATTTGATATGGTAAAAAAAGCAATTACATAACATCTTAACGTTGGACATCTAAAAAAACACCAAAACATAAAAAATGAGAGCACAGTCGTTTTAAGATATTATTTATAGTTATAGTTTGATACAAGCTACTTAGAAAGAGGAATCAGAATAAATTTAGTCTTTTATGGTAACATCAAATATTTCTTTTGAATTCCATCCACTCTTGCAGTTTTATAATATCTAGACAAATTAAATGCCTTCACAGTATCAATATTTTCCAAAGAATTGGCTGGATAATTGAAAAAGGGCTCAATAGTTTAAAAAAGTTCATAAACAATACCATGTTTTTCATCACTATCCGACTTTTGAAATATTTTGAATAAAAAAACTCATTATTTAATTTTACGCAATTGTTTGAGGTAGAGTAAAAGAAACCATTTACGAAAATTTCTTTAAATTGTAAACGATTAGAATGTTTTCTAAATATAACAGGGCCTTGGTCATGTAGCTGTCTGGGAATACCTTATTCCATAGATTTTTTAAATTTGTTATTAACGATCCTTTTTATTCTGATATACGTATAATAACCTGTTGAAGAGGTAATTATGGTTTGCGTATCAAATGCTTTAAATGTCCCAGGAAGTTTTCCAATGAAAATGCAGAGTAGTTATCAAGTGATCTAAGTTTTTTTTACATCTTTTGCTATATGTATCAGGCCATGTACATTATGAGGCCATATACATACAGTCCATTGTAGCTAATAAATCCTCTACCATAAATTTCCATAGCATTTTCAACAAAAGCGCATAGGAGAGTTGCTGCATCATCTGCATGACTTACACACAGATCTGGACTAGCTAAACAGTGAATCCCTACAAAAAACAAAAGAAAAATTTCTATACAAGGTATTTGACAGATGTCCTTTAAGCGCAACAATTCCACTATGTAATAAAAATTGTCTAAATTCAACTGCTTTCCATCTTTCAATGTCGATTAGCCTTTTTGAAATGCCATTAATGGATGCTTGTCCTAATCTTATTCCTTCTCTAACAGGGCTTTTCAGTAAAAACATTAAAATCCTCCTCATTACTCCGAGGCACACCAAGTGCATGTAATCAAGTGGAAACTGTGTCACGATGCCAATAGATAAAGTTTTTAAAGGAGTAACTCCTATGTGATGTTCAAAATCAGCCATCTGATTAAAAGCTTGATCAGTCCTAAGTGGAGCATTAGTGCTTGGAAATGTAACCTTGTTGTGCCATTCCCCTTGTTGTGTACTTTTATCACATCCATAATATCTAATATGATCTTTGATTTGTTTCACATATGCTCTTGCAGGGGTGTCACAAATAAAACAGGATATATTTATATTAGCAGAGTAACTTTTACCATCTACCTACAAGTTTACAGAGCCTTTTTCTAATTCAAGCATTTCGTCAATAAAATCTTTTAAATATTCATCTATGAGTACTGGTTTACTCATGCCACAAAACAAGCCTATCAAAAAAGGATCACTATTAAATGGATTTGATACCTTAGCTAGTACTGGTCAAAATCGCTGTGTAGTGGAATTGTGCAAAGCTAATCCATCAAAATTAATTTGCAGAGAAATCATTGGAACTTCTGAAGAAGTATTTTCGAAGAAATGTATTAAATGGCTTTAGCGCTGCAATGAGTTTACAATACCAATATGAAAATAAGAACCACCTTCAACTGCTCTGACATTGCTTGCACGAGGTGTCTTCCGTAGAGTTCTTGGATCTTTGAAAGTGATGGGTGAGATATTCTCAGTATAGACAAAAGAGAAGAAATGGTAACCATAGAAATAGAAAAAGATGCTGCCCACATTCCCAATTCTAATGCTAAACATTTTTCATTATTTTTAATTTCATCTGGATCCTCAGTTTCACTTTCAACAGAATCATTCTCTGATAATGATTCGGCATCACAATCTTCAATTTCATCCTGCTGCATATTCATTCATATCCATCATTGATTTTAATTACTATTCGATAAAGTTTGAACATGTCCAGGTGCAATTTTATTACTTTCTTCAACTATTACATGTCAGCTATTGTTTAATTCAGATTCCTTGTCATAATCTAACACATTTTGATTTTTAGAAGATTTTGAATCAACACAATTACTTTTTTCCCCATGCCCAGTGTCTGTATTCCTATTGTCATTGAAAACAGATATCTCAAAATGTTGGTTGAAAGGTTTAGTATTACAGCTGTCATATTCTTTATCAATAGCAGTCATAATTTTATTTACTGACTTCATAATTTTTTTTCTCTTTTACCAGTATGAAGGCACAGTATGCATTCTAGTAATATAGATCGATACAAAGTTATATAATCTGATCATATTATGGCAACTGAATAGGTAGTTCTAGCAAATTAAAACAATAAAAGTCAATATATTAAAATAAAAACAATAGGGAAGTGCCAGAGGTATGATTATAAAATAAAAATATACATCTAGATCTATATCTTTTACAGTTTATACAGATCTGTATTTAGATTTTATTATAAACTTATGAAAGAGATATACATTAAAAATATTAAAAAAAACAGTAACAAGGTTCCCACCGAAAAAAATATTTGAAACTCCAAGACTTTCCAGGACTATTTTTCTATTTTTCCAGGACGTTTGCTTTAATAATTCCAGGACTTTTCAAGGATTTACGAAAAAAAAGTTGTAAATTCCAGGACTTTCTAGGATTTTTTTTCCGATAGCTCAAAATAACACAAAGTATAAGCAATGATACATATAATGACTATATACACATATAATATACATATAAAAAACTTTTTTATATGTATATTATATGTGTATAATTACAAATATAACTATATTTATATGCATATATATATATGTATATTATATGTATATAAATATTTATGTTTTTACTTAAAAAAAACAATAAATTCAGAAATATTATGCCATTTTAAAGGACTTTTTGAGGATTTTACAGAATTGTTAGAAAAATCCAGAACTTTCAAGGACATTCTTGGATTACATTTAAATTCCAGAACTTTCTAGGGCTGGTTGGAACCCTGAATAAACAGACTAGAGCTCTAGTTAATTGTTGTTTTTTTTTACTTTAGATCTGTTTATTTATACCATTAGAGTCTATGGGACTAAATAAACAAATCTAAAGTCAAAACGAAACTCTAAAGTGAATTTTATATAACGTGAATATACGAGCTGTACTTTATAATTAAATACTAAATTAAATCTACTTACTTTAGACAATGAAAAAAAAAAATTTAGCTAAAAGTCTATGTCAATGTAGTTACAAATTATCATTTTCGGTTATTTGGCATTTGAATCGTGCAGGCGCGAATATATTGGGCAATATTGGCGAACATATTGGCCCGTCTATGTAAAGATAGGCCAAATCACTTCCCAATGTAGTCTGCATATATACACGCTCCGATATTGGCTGCGCGAGCAAGCAAGCAAACGCCAAGGCTCCGCAAACCTTGCGAAGGGATGGGTTTTGATGGCCCAATTAGGCTTTTTCATTTCCCGTAAATTTAGCATCCCGGTATTCCCGGTGTGTAACTTATTTTTCCCAGGATTTCCCGGCATTATTTTTAATAAAAAAACAAGTGGTTTTTGACTAATTTATCTTAGCACGTTAATCTATATTACTACATAAATAAAATATTGTTTTAAAAATTATATGCAATCAATTCATTTATCACCTAATTGTCAACAAATTTTTCCCATAAATAGACCAACGGCAGAAAAAGCTCTTTCTGATTCAATTGATCTCGGCTTGATGGTCATTAATGTGGAATATACTCTTTCTAAACTTTCGCTACGTTTTCCAGTTGCCTCAAAAAGTTTAATTTCGTTTGTGAGGTTTTTGAAATTGCTAATGTCTTCTACAACTGCTTTTTCTACTTGTTTGACATTACAAATAGTCGCATCCAATTTTTGTTCAAGTGTCAAAATACTTTTGCCTAATAAAATTGGAGCAACAGGTTGAGATATTGACAGGTCAGAAACCATGCTTTTATTATCACGACTCACTTCAACTATTTCATTATTTGATGAACTAGTGCTAGCATCCTCTATGTACAACCTGGCATAAATTTTTTTTGCTGTTGCTTTGAATGCATGTTTGTAAGAGTAAGTTTGGAGTTGATATTTGATTCCTGATTATAACCAATTGGGTTGTTTGAAATTTTTAGTAGTCCAATTAAATTGGCATTTCTGCATTCTTTAATTCTCTGCTGCACAGATTGAAGCAGTTTATGAGCTTTCAAACTTTTTTCTCCGCCAAATCATCCAAGATAAATATCATTACACCTTCTGCGTCAAGTAGAGTAGTATTATTTCTACCAAGTCTTTCTATTCCAACTTTTATCGGTTGCAGAGAAGTTGTTATGGCGTTCATAATTGCATATTCATCTTTGGAGATATTCAGAACTTCTTTTAAATCAATCATTGCTTTTAGTATTCATGTTTTTTAATTAAGGAATCTTTCTAGCATTACAACAAGACTATTCCACCTTGTTTTGACATCTAATATGAGCTTGAATTCTTTATAAAACATAGATTTTACGTAGATTTGTAAAACGTCATTTTTAAGAGATGATTTACGGAACATTCGAACTACTTTTTGATCCTTCCGAATTGTTAAGGCTATATTTACGCTATTTTGTAAATCATCAATAAACGTAACGCCTGTTGAGCTGTATGACTCATCATTACAGTCAAATACATCATCAAACTTATCGTAATTACTCAAACTTTCATCGTAATCTTCCAACTGTGATTCTATATATTTTTTGCTGAAGAGTCTGAGTTTTTGTAAAAAACATCACATACTTCCAAATAAAGTCCTTGGGCATAACACAGCTGATGTTCAATACCACTTAGTCGTCCAAATTTTTTTATTAAGGATGCGTCAGTGACACTAGCTATGATGATGCCATTTTCATTACGGATCCGTCAGTGACACTAGCTATGATGTGCTTTTTAATTGATAAATTGAAATCTGACAGTTTATTTTCAACCAGATTAACATTTTTTTCTGCAGGAAGTGATCCAGCTATCGGAGTCAATCCCAGGTTCCAAAACTTTGTTAGTAAGTGTAAATTTACATTTAAATAACGTCGATTTTTTAAAGACGTATATTTGTCTAAGGATAAAGAAAATAGCGACCCGCTAGTTATTTTTTTGTTATCTCTAAAACCACAGTTTGTTTAGCTGAATCATATTGTTTTTTTATCATACTCATAACATAAGATGGATTTTTTGGTAATAGCATGCCTTTTTCGGACAATAATTTTCTAATTAATTCACTTTTTGTTTTGGCATTTATTGAGAAGCCATCCACCGTTGCTAGCTTTGATACAATTTGCTCGAATGCCTGCTGATTAACAAACAATGTGATTTTCTTTTGCAAAATTTTGATTTCCGAACCAGTATGTTCATGTTGACGCTTCATATTTAAATCCAAATCTTTATGTGCGTTTTTTAAATGACGAAGGAGCCCACTTGTCGAAAATCCTTTGCACATTATCTTTACATTGCACTTTTTGCATATTGCAGATTCGCCTGATTTTTCATTACAAAAATACTGCCATGCCTTCGATCCATTTACAATTGACATGGTATAACTAAATTGAATCGTAAAACAACTAAAGGTAAGGTTATAAATATTTCTTACATATGTATGATATCTTACGTATCACTATATATGTACTTGTTTGCCGTTTTTTAAATACAAAAATTATTAAATATTTCAATACAGAAAAAGTTTAACTTTTCAATAATTTAGAAGTTTAAAAATTAAACTTACTGTTTTTGTCACTAGAAATCTTTTTTATATTTTACTCATATTTTATAATAACGAGAAAGAAGAAAACATTCCTTGAATTAGATAGTTTAAGATAGTTTCAATTACATTTCTTGTTGTGCTAGGTTTTAATATAAGATAAGAACACATAAAAATGCAACTAAATGCAACAAAATACTTTTCTTATTTTTAGTCGAATTAGTTCAAACAGTTATCATATGTAAATTTGAAAAAAAATTATGTTCCGGGATTTAACAGTGATATCCCGGAAAATCCCGCTGCCACTTTTATCTCCGGGATCCCGGGAAAACGGGATCCCGTTTGAGAAACCCTATGCCCAATATAGCCGTTGGAAAACTTTATTTGGCCAATAATGAGCGACCATTCGGTGTTGCCAGGAAACGGTCTTGTCTTAGAGCACTGCGGAAGTGCATTTAACCAGGAAGTTCACGCCTCCTTCCTTACCGTGACGCGTAAACATGTCCTGAGCTCGTTTCGAAATTGGATCTCCTGCTTATAAAGCAAGCGCTCTAACCACTGCGCCACGGCCGCATAATTGATTGAGATAACTCTGCTTTTATGCGACTTTATTATCAGGCAGGCCCAAGTGAGTTTTGATACTTTAACTTGTAAAACATTTAGGCGTTGTTCTGTTTTGTTCTTAATAGAGATTTCATCTTTTATGTTTAATTTAATGTTTGATTCTTTACATTATCGTGGTAAATTACTTTACCTCAACTTTATACCAAATGGATTTGTTGTTAAGTTCAAAAACAACTGAAAAAGAACATCAGTTTTAGTAAGCATTAGAGGTAAAAAAAAAACACTTTTATCTCACGTAAAAAATTATTGTAACATTATTATTAATCGTATCTAAATAAAAGGCAGTAACGGATCCAGCATTTTTTGGTGTTTGAGATTTCCAGACGTGGAACAAACTCTAAACATGTGTATGTTTATTCTTATGTCAAATAATGATGCTTTACAAAAAAATGTGATGATTAGAGGCTGGGAACAAAAAAACCCTTGTATTTCATCTCTACCCCAAACGTAACGAACAAGTAAGTAAAAAAGTTAATAAAATATTTTTTGTACTATTCTCAACTAGACTTATATTCATCGATAAGTTTTAAGTTTCATACTATTATCTCTCAGCTTTCAAAGTTCTTATCTTATTTATAAATGAATACATATAAATATATTAAAGTTAAATGTACGTAAAATATATAGTGACAAAGTAAATTAAAAAAAAAAGGTTTGGTTTTTCTTTAATTGAAAATAAAATACAAACTTTTACATCTAAACGAATTTTATTATTTAAAGCTTAGATAATGAAATCCGTTTCGACATAAAAGTTTGTACTTTATTTATTATTAAAAGAAAAACACAACTCTGATGAAAATATAACTTTTTATACGATTAGATTTTAAACGCATAAAATATTTTTTTTATTAAGCTTAAGAAAATTCGATCTAACTTGAAGGTTAATGTAGAAGTTTGTATTATATTTGCTTTTTCGTTATAAAGAAAATACGGAACGTCGATGCTTATTTTTTAGAAAAACTTCTTTAACATTTAACATATTTAATAGTAGAATACTTATAACAAATTCGATTATTAAAAGCTAAAAGAATCAATTTTTTACTAAAAAAACATTTTTCTGTGAAGATTTATTAAAAAGACTTTTCAACTTATTTTAAAGCAAACCTAAAACTTTTTTTTTTACACTTATTTTCTTATACACTTTTAGTAAATTTTTAAACATGTTTTAAAATGATCCTGTTTCAGCGAAGTTTTAAACATGTTCTAGGTAAATTCACTTTAAGTTTACATTCAAACTGTTTTAAATTAATTCACTTAAAGCGGAGTCTTTAAAGCATTATTTCAATAAATCCACTTTAAGTGAAGTTTTCATACATATATTTAAATAAATCCACTTTAAGAGAAGTTTCAAACATCTCTTAAATAAAGGTAAGTTCTAATTATTTTTTAATTAAGAACTTTACAACACATTGAAAATAAACTAACTTTAAATAAAGGAATTTTTAAACATGATTTAAATAAATCTATTTTAGACAAAGTTTTGAAAATATTTTTTAATAAATCTAGTTAAAAGGAATTTTTAAACATGTTTTCAATTAATCCACTTAAAGAGAAGTTTTTAATCACGTCTTAAATAAATCCACTCTTGGCAAAGTTTTTAAATATGTTTTAAATCAACCCGCTTTAGGCGAAGTTTCAAACATCTCTTAAATAAATCCACTTTAGGCTAAGTTTTAAACATGTTCTAAAGGAGTCTACCTTAAGCAAATTTTTTAAAATAATTTAATTAAAATCTACTTTAAACAAATTTTTAAACATGTAAAACTAAAAAAAATGTGATAATTGAATGAATTTTTAAAAACATAAAATTAAAAAAAATGTCTTAAATAAATCCATTTGAGGCAAAGTTTCCAACATCTCATAAATAAATCCACTTTTAGCTTAGTTTCATATATGTTTGAAAAAAATTTAAATAAGGCGAATTCTCAAACATGTTTTTAATAAATCCACTTTAAGCAAAGTTTCAAACACTTTTAAATAAATACACTTTAGGCGAAGTTTCAAACATCTCTCATCTAAAGCAAATCCGCTTTATACTAAGTCGCAAACATGTTTTTAAAATATCTACTTTAGACGAGTTTCAAACTTTTTTAAAATAAATACATTTTAGACGAAGTTTCAAAAAAGTTTTCAATAAATCCTTTTTAGGCGAAGTTTCAAACATCTTAAAAATAAGTCCACTTTGAGGCTAAGTTTCATTTATGTTTAAAAAAAAACTACTTTAAGCGAGTTTTAAGCATGTTTTTAATTAACCCACGTTAGTCAAAGTTTCAGTAATGTTTTCAATAAATTTATTTTAATAGAATTTTCAAAAATGTTTTTAAGAAATCCACTTTAAATGAAGTTTCAAACATTTAAAAAAACTCCACTTTAGGCGAAGTTTTAAACATGTTGTCAATAAACCTTACCATAAACAAATTTTCGTACCCAGTCACCTTTTCATACAATCATTAAAACTCCAACGTTAATTTATTTTAAAAATTTTGATGTATTATACGTTCGAAAATTTATTACTTTTCGCTTATTGTATAAAATATTAGGTAAATGTGGAATAGTTTACTTTAAGTTGATCTAACGTTATTATTTTCGTTAAGTGGAACCTTAATTGATAAAAAAACGCTATGTGGACCTTTTTTTTTTTTTTTTCAATTTTTTTGGCATACAATACTCTCGTTCGCTTAACATCCATTTCAGATTACTTTTTAACATGATTTCATATAATAAAAGCACTTTTATTGAAAAATTTCGGAGGTTTTGTAAAATATCATTTTCAGTGGCATTTTACAAAACTATATTAGGGGTGCACCGATACCTACTTTTGGCCGATGTCGATGCCGATAGGTACAAGCCGATGCCAATGCATCGGCACTGGCGCTAAAACTGGATATATGATGGAAATATACACCTGAATGGAAATGCTACATTCCATTCATGGTACAATGAAAGCAACATTTTAAAATTGTTATTGTTGAAGTTTATTTTCCATTTATTTTTTTATTGTTTTCTTGACAATTAGAGCAATTACTTCAATTGAAATGCTCGTTTTATAAATATTTACTTTCGTCATTTTGTTCGAATTAGAACGATTTTGTTTTTTATAAAGAATGAATGGAAGATTTTAATGCCGTTACTTCTAATAATTGGCAAGTTTTTAGCAAATGTTTTTACGAAGTTAAAATATAAAGTAATACTTATTTTAAATGTTTATCTATTAAACGCTATTAAAGCAATTTTCTCTTAAAGTTCCCACTTATTTAAAGTATTGTTTTAATTAAACTTATTTCTCTCATCTAAAAAAGGAAGAAAAGGCGCAAAAAAAAGAAATTCTATACAACGTTATTCATTCAATTCAATTCAAGTTTAACTTTTCTTTCTCTTTTGTTCTACTCTTTTTTAAAAAGAGTGCGCGATGAAATAAAAACTTTTCTTTCTTAACGTAGAATTAAATTTAAAGATATTATTAAACAAGAATTAAAGAAACAATGAGTAAAGCAACGAAAAGTCCAATCTGGGACTATTTTGATATTGATGAAAATAATCGCTCAAAAGCAATATGTAAAGTTTGCAAAATGAAAGTATCAAGAGGAGGAACACCTGGCAAAAAATGACAACATCTAATTTAAGAGGGCATATGAAAGCAAAACATATAAAAGTTTTCCAGAAAGTAGAAGATCTAAAATGTTTCAAAATAATTAACGCAGAAAAAAAAATGTAATTGCATCTACTTCAACCAGTAAAGAGAATGATAATAGCAAAGTATCCGTTTGCAACAGTGTTACAGTTATTCAAGATCAAAAACATCAATCTAAGCTTGAGGAAACTATTAATAAGCTTAGGAAATGGACTTCAAGTGAACAAAGAGCTCAAAAACTAACTATGCTTATCGGAGAAATGATATGTGTAGACATACTGCCGTATTCTTTAGTTACAGATCAAGGATTTAAAAAACTAATTATGCATCTTGAACCAAGGTATACCGTGCCCTCAAAAAACCATATGACTGAAACAGTTGTTCCTTTAACTTAGGAGAAAACGAAAATACAAATTATGAATAATGTAGCAAAAGCAAATTTTTTGAGTTTTACCACTGACGGATGGACTACAAATTACAATGATCTAAGCTTTTATTCATTAACAGCACACTGGATAAACTCAGAGTTTAATTCTATGACAGCTGTGCTACAACTTAAAAAAATAACGGGCTCTCATACAGGTGTAAAGATATCAAAATTATTAAATGACTCGTTAAATGAATGGAAAATACCAACTAACAAAGTGTAATTTGTCCAATCTGACAATGCTGCTAATATAAATTTAGCCATAAAAGAAGCTGGTTTAGAAAAAAATTCTCTAAGTTGTGTAATCCTCGCTCTTCAGCTTTGTATAACCAATAAGCTTTTCAAACAGCAAAAAATTGTAAATGATCTTATAGCTAAGTCTAGAAAAATTGTTGCACACTTACATTATTCTTTATCTTCCATGGATATGCTACATGAAATTCAATAACAGCTAAAGATACCCAAACATTCACTTATACAAGATGTAGTAACAAGATGGAACTCAACATTTTACATGCTAAAAAGACTAGTTGAACAAAAAACTTCACTAACATTATTTTTTATTAGAAATCAAAAGTGTAATGCCTCTAATCTTACTAAAGACCAATGGTTATTAGCTGAGGCGCTTATCTTAGTTGTAAAGCATTTTGAGGTGGCAACACAAGAGATGAGTGAAAATAGTGCATCAGTGTCTCAAATTATTCCATTTATAGTTTCAATGGAAGCGTACCTAGCCTATGCTTCAGAAAAGGCAGTTGAAATACAAACCATAATAGAAGAGTTGAAAAAAGATATTATCTCAAGGTTTTCCAGCTATAAATATACTAAAAACTTGAACATGTCTACAGTTTTAGATTCAAGATTTAAACTTAGTTATGCCATATCAGATGTGGAGAAAGACACAATAAAATAAAATATTCAAGTGAAACACATGAACCTAAATAAAACTGATATTACAGATTGCCTTTTAACTACCGACTACTTAACTCAATCAGATAATGAAACAAACTCTTCACCTGAATTAACCCAAGAACCTAGCTCTCCACTCAAAAAATTAAAATGGCAGAAAACATATGCAATTTCTATCAAGTTTCAAAAGCACCTCTTGACACTGAATTAATAAAATCAACTCATGTAAAGAAATGTAAAAAACTTTCAACAGAGGCACAAATTTATTTAGAGAAAAAGGAAAAAATGTAATTTAAAATGATTTTTTTAAATAAGAACTTTGTTAACTTTTTGTTCCTTTCTAATTTATAATAAATTATAATAGATAAAACTAAATTATAAATTATCATAAACAAATAAAAATTGAAAAATAAAATGAAATAAAATAATATTACTAATATTCATTTATATTTAACAACTTTTAATAATAAAAATTCGTACTTTACATTTTAGTTTAGTTTTTATATTTTTTGTTTATTTACTTTTCTTTTTGAACTGATGATATAAAATTTTACTTATCACTGCCTAGTCTGCATCAAAAAGAATGTCCATAAAAATGGTGGGGAAATTACAAAAATACATGTAAAAAGAAACACTCTAGTAGCAATAATATTTTAGACCTCTCATACCTTGCCAAAAAATGTTTAGGGGCTCCGCTTACTTCAGTGTTCAGTGAAAGATTGTTTAGTGCAGGGCGAAATATTTATAAATCAACACGGTCCCGACTAACTGCAGAACATGGAGAAAATCTAGCTTTTGTGCATGCGAATTGGAAATTTTTTGGAAAGTGGAAACAAAAAAATAGGTTCACAATTTTATATAACATATTTTATTACTTTTTATAACATAATAAAAATTTATATTTATTTATAACATGACGCAAGTTGGTCAATTATGTTTTAAATATGTTATACTTTATATTTATATCTTTTAAATATGCATTTCTTGATTTTAAACTTCTTGATTTAAAACTTTGTAGAGTTTTGGATCCATAAGTTATATAATTATTGTACTAAATTATAAGAAAACTCTAAAAAAGTAGAGAGCCCTGTTAAAAGCACTCAACAATTTTTAGTTTATTGGTTGCATATATGCCTATATAATAACTTATTATTAATAAATTAGACTAATACATAGTATTTATGTTTATGGCGTAATTCTATGTTTGGATATAATATAGAAACACAGAATCAAAAATAGAATTTCAAAAATTTCAAAAATATCGGCAGCGGCCGATAGTTAGAAGGCCGAAGGTTGATGCCGATGCATCAGCTAAATAATTGATGCATCGGCAGGCCGATGCCGATTCCGATGCATCGGTGCACCCGAAATATATATATATATATATATATATATATATATATATATATATATGTATATATATATTTATATATATATATATAGATATATTTATATATATATATATATATATACATATATATATATATATCAGTAAGTTAGCCAAAAACATTTTATACTGCGTTTTTGCTGTATTGGAAATTTATTGTTTTTGTTCTAGAAAATGTTGGGAATTTCTTAGAAACAGTCTAAAAAACCGAAAAAAATAAAAGATAGTTTGACTTTTGGGACTTGACTTTTAGGAGTTTTAAACCCATTGGGAATTCTGCGTTATAAGCGGTGCCATTAGGTGTTGCTAACACCATGTATATATATTTATATCTAGATCTGCATGTATAAGTAAGCAAAATGGAATAAAATTGCTTACATTTCTTCAAGTAGCATTAGGTAAAAAAAGTGGAGGAAAAAGGAAAAATAACAAAAATAAATTTTTACCAATAGGCGAGTGCTTTAGTGCGTATATAGGTTATAAATAGGTTTTGTTTACCTATGTATGCATATGAAGATATGCAAAAATATATATGTATATATATATATATAAATATATATATATATATATATATATATATATATATATATATATATATATATATATATATATATAAATATAAATATATATATATATATATATATATAAATATATATATATATATATATATATATATATATATATATATAAATATAAATATATATATATATATATATATAATATATATATATATATATATATATATATATATATATATATATATATATATATATATATATATATATATATATACATAGTACATAGGTTATAAATAGGTTTTGTTTACCTATGTATGCATATGAAGATATGTATAAATATATATGTATATATATATATATATATATATATATATATAAATATAAATGTATATATATATATATATATATATATATATATATATATATATATATATATATATACATAGTACATAGGTTATAAATAGGTTTTGTTTACCTATGTATGCATATGAAGATATGTATAAATATATATGTATATATATATATATATATATATATACATATATATAAATATAAATGTATATATATATATATATATATATATATATATATAATATATATATATATATATATATATATTTATATATATATATACGTATATATATAAATATACATATATATATATATATATATATATATATATACATATATATATATATATATATATATATATATATATATATATATATATGTATATATATATTACTCATATACGGTACAGGACAAAACAATTGCAACCAACATCGAACAATGCTAAAATGTGTTCCTAATTTTACATGTCTTAAACACAAAACGAACTATACTAACACAGCAAACAGTTCTGGAGTCTGGAGTCATAGCATGCTATGACATGAGCAATCATCTGACAGGTGACAGCACACTGGCAGAATTTCGTTGACAAGTGCCATTTTGCAGCGGACAAAACAAGTGCAAGTTTTTTGGTTTGTTTCATTTTCTTAAGTTTGGTCCGTGTCAACTTCACGGAAGTTTTTTAATAATTAAAGGAAGTATCCAGAAGTTTCGAGAGGCATGCAGAAGCTTCCGAAAGTATTCAGAAGAAGCATCTGGAAGCATCCAGTAGCATCCAGAAATATCCAGAAACATTCAGAAGCATCCAGACGCATCTAGAAGATTCCAGAGGCATCGAAAAGAAGCATCTAAAATCTTCCAGAACAGGTTCAAACAGGTTCATTTTACTATATAAGAGACATGTAAGTCGACATGTAACTCAGTCATTTAATGGAATTCAATCAGTCAGTATTATCAAGACAGTTTATCAAAGTGAGTTTTATCAATGTGTTTTGTCGAAGAACATCAATAAAAGAATGAAATACAACAAGTGTTTCATTACATTAATACAGTCCACATCAACCAAGACGTTGTGTTCCACAGAGCATTATTGTATCATGACAAAGTAAATGGAACACGGTAAGCCTTGAGAAGCTTGATTATTTATTTTTATTATTTTTATGACTTCAAGTGCAAAAATGGCTCCCGCCAGTCTTGGATTGGAAATAAGAAAGAAAATTATTGGCGATTGCGTAAATGGAATGTCACAAAAAAGTATTTGTGATAAATATGGCGTGAAAAAATGGACCGTTTCAAGACTTTATTTTAAATTTTGTATTACGGGGAAGTTGGCAGCAGATAACAAGGTGGAAGACCGCGTTCCACCACTTCTAGAGAGGATTCTATGATCGTCAGATCCGTCAAGAAAGATCCCCAGATATCATCAGTCGAAATACAAAAGTAATTAGAGCTGCCTCTATTGGACCGAACAATCAGACGACGTGCTGTTGAGGCCGGATTGTTTTCTCAAAGCCCTGCAAAGAAACCGCAGATTTCACTAAAAAACCAGAAAAAAAGACTCCTGTTTGCTACATCTCATATTGACTGGATTGTGCAGAATTGGCAAGCTGTCCTGTTCGGTGAGGAACTGAACTTTAAGATCATTTGGAGCGATGGCATCTGCCGTGTACGTCGACCTGCCGGAAAACGCCTCGATTTACGTTAATGCCATAAGACCGTGTAGCATGGTTGAGGAAATGTCATTGTCTGGGGGTGTTTTTCTGCTAACGGTCAAGGTCCAATACATTGAATTGATGGAATAACGGACCGTTTCATGTATAAAAATATCCTGAAAGATGTTATGTTACCTCATTGTGAATGAAGTTTGCCAAAAAAATGAGTTTTTTAGCAAAACAACGATCCAAAAAACACTGCAAAAGTAGTCAAGCAGTGGTTTCAAGACAACCACCTATCGGTGATGGATTGGCCGCCTCAATCTTCGGATTTCAACCTTATCGAGAACCTGTGGGAGATTGTCAACCGCCGAATTAATCGTGAAGGTGTTCGTAATAAGGATCAACAGTTTGAACAAATCCAAAAGGCTTAATAGCGATTCCACAAAGTTTCATCAATCACCTGCTCGAATTTGTACCTCGAAGATGAAAGGCTGTGATCAACAACAAAGGATTCGCCACAAAATATTGATAGCGAAATACAGCTTGGTCAACATTTTGTCGAGTTGCACGTGTTTTGTCCAGAATGAAATCAACTATTTTTAATACTTTTGACTAATTTATTAAATTTTGTTTACAAATAATGAACTTTGTGATAAATAAAACTTGAAGAAATTTGTTTCTAAACAGTTACATAGTTTTTTCTCTAAATTGAAAAAATGCAGCACTTTTATATAACGAAACTAAATTAGCATTATTTGGTTGCACTCGTTTTGTCCGATACTGGATATACAGGCCTTGGCTCGGGCCTACACTTTCTAAAATGGTTTTCGAGAGCAATTTATTAAAAGTTTTCTTTCTTATTTATAGTGGGCCATTGGGAAAACAACGAATGCGTCATCATTATATGGTACCCTTACACATTTGCATTTTACAGCTATTATTGCGACAACGATTCTGTTACTGCATTCTTGTACAATGTGAAATCTTAAAAATGATGATCTACAAGGATATTTAAAAAGATCTATTAGATTTGAATAGATCACAGATATTATTACATTGTTTCCTATTTGCAAGTTCTTAACAAAATTGGTAGCTAAGCAAACATCCCCAGTATTGGTTGTAAAGCAATTACCTGGCTCTCTTATAGTCAATGTGAACCCTTCAAATCGTGCTTCTTGAAATTTTAATTTTGTCTATTTAAAGTGGTCTATTTCTGTGAAGTTTCACAAGCTTCACTTTATTGAAGAGTCTTTTTCTTACTAGTGGAAAGTTGAGTAAGCTTTTCGATAGCTCTATTTTCATTTTCGTATTGAAACGCAGAAAAAATTTCTAACCTCCCGTATGTTTCTGCATTGCCTGCTATATGAATTAATGAATGTATGTTTTGACTAACAAACTCAGCAGCATATACTGCAGGAAAATCATTTCTAAAATTTCGATAAAGCGTATCACAATATGTAAGACCTGCAACACTGGCCTTACGACTCAACATTTGACTAGCTACGTGTAAGCCAACAAAGTGATCGTAATACCCTAGATTTTTTTACTTCTATCTAGCGTTCAATGTTTTTTCTTGGTGTTGTTATTGATGTTGTTCATGGTGTTCTTATTGTAGAGCGTTTATTGTTATTTCTTGGTGTTGTTATTGATGAAAATGTGAGTTGGAAGGAGCACATAAATATAATTCAAAATAAAATTTCGAAAAATATTGGTCTACTTTACAAAGCTAAGCAGTTATTAAATCAAACCTGTTTAAAATACATTTATTTTTCATTTACGTTTAGTATAGCACTAACGTAACTAAAATAAATAAACTATTAATTAAACAAAAGCATGCTTTAAGAATTATTGGAAATGTAGATCGTTTCTCACACACTAAACCTCTATTCACTAAATTTAATATTCTTAACGTATTTTAACTAAATCTCTATCAAATTCTTATTTTTATGTTCAAAGTTAATAAAAAATAGCACCTAGTTTATTTAACTCTTTTTTGGAAAAAATATATCATCTATACCCAACACGATTTTCAGAAAACAATTATGTTCAACCTAAAACCTATTACTCTGTTACTAAGTTCTCAATTGCTAACAGAGGTCCTAAACTTTGGAACACGCTATTAAATAATGAGTTAAAAACTATTTCTTCTATTAAACAATTTAAAAACAAACTTAAGCAAAAGCTTTTAATAAATGACAACGAATTAAAATTTTTCTGAAGCCTTTGATTAGGAGTAATCACGTTTGTCTATTTCTTTATAAATATGGTTTAAATATATATTCTATATACATTTCAATTAGTACATTATGACGTTGTTTTTTATCTGATATAATAAACTTTACATTTATATAAGACACATTAAGATACTAAAAATGTTTTTAAAAATTTTTTTTTTTTTCTTGTTTGTTAGTTTGTTGTTCGTGTATTATCTGTTATTTTATAATTTAAATTTAAAAGGTTTATAAATCTATAACCAGTTTGGAAAAAAAATAATTTAATTAAAATAATTAATTAAAAATCTTCGCATACTTTTGGATATATTACACTGTAATATAGCGTAAATTGTTTTTTAGTTTTTATTTATCGTTTTTTATTTTAACGCAACGTTTTGTTTAACGCTTATTTAACGAGTTACTTTGTTATGTATTTTAATTATTGACATTTTTATTTAAAGGGGCTTGGTGATAAGACAGAACTTGTCTTCTTCTTGCCCCAGCCATGTATTTATATATTTTTATTGTATAAACTTGTAAACTTTTCTTATCGGCGAAATACATAATAATAAAAAAAAAAAAAAAAAAATATCTAAAATACATCTAAAAATGACAGGGTAGTATATCGTAAAAATTACGACATTCCGTTGCTTTAAATGAGCCAACAGACTCATTCCCCGCTGCTTTCCTTGAAGTTCCATAGGAATGTATTTCTTGATTCGTCTACACTCTATAGTGGCTCTTGCAATGAATCTTCTATGCAACTTATGCGGTGAAGGTTTGCTTCCAAATAGCACTTTAAGAATTTTTTTGCATGTTCCAATATAAAGTTAGTGGAGTAGATCGATCGGACACATTTTTACAAGATCAAGAAATGGGTTTCTTGCCAAAGGACAGTCCGCGTTGTGATATTCATCATTGTGTTTCTCTCTAATACTTTCATCCTCTGCACTGTCATCTAAAAAACACATTCTATGATTATTACTGAATCCTTCAACTTGACATTTGCCACCACCTTTAGTGAAGTTGTGACCTCTAACTTGAAGTATAAAAGCTTTCTCTGGCAGATCACAAACGAAACAGTTTATTCTCACCATAGAGTATTTGTTGTTGTAAAGCAGCCCCTTAGTAAAAAGATCGTAGCTCACTTCAACAAAATCTTGAAAGAATAATGCCGCACTATCAGGTTTACTGTATCCGAGATAAACTTCTTCTTTAAAAACTGGTACAGCTTGAATATTATTTATATTTCAAAGAATGCATACTTATTGACTGCTACTATTTTTGGAAATGCTACCTCCATCAATATTAATTGTTACATTTATCATTTCCTTAAGTGCCAGGTCTTCATAAGTGAGTTTTAAATAATCTATTAAACCTTTTTTCAATCAAAAATGGTAATATTTTCGAGGTGGCACATCACTTAGCACTACTCTTTGTTGAGGTGTTTGAATAAGAGCTTCTCGAGTTTGTGGCAAACTGAGATGACAATTATACCGTCTTAACACATTGTGTTGTATTTCTTGACAAAACATTTTTTACAACAAATTTGGCAATTCCAGTCCGAAAATTAAATTTTCTTCAACAGATGAAGTAGTGCTAGCTCCCTCAAGGTTTTCTATGACAATATTTGCTCCTCCCTTACTGTCACTACTCTCATCGGCTGATTCATTCACAACTATCTCCTCGTTAATACTATTTGCAGGTGCTGCATTATCAATCACTAAAATAGCTTTGTCTGGCTCGGAACTTTCTGATACATGATGAGCAGCAGAAATAATTGATTCTTGTATAGGTGCATCAGGTTTACATTCAGAAGACAGGTCTACTGTGTTCTCATTTGAAGATTCAATTGATCTCTCATTTTCATTTTTTTTTTTGTTTGTTTTGTTTATTTAACAATATTCTCTGGTAAAAGTGTCGTTGGTACATAATATATAAAGAACACGGAAACTCGAAGAGGATCATAAGATCCTGTCACCGAGAACCGTTTAACAATACAAAAGTTATAAACCAATTGTTTCAAAAAAGTATAAAATAAAAAGTAAATACCGTTTAAGATAACCTTCATACAAATAAAATAGCCTCAATTATAAAACACCGTTTAACTAAACAATAAAAAAATAAAATAAAATATTTGAAATTAGTAAATACCGTTTTTATGAAAACCGTCATACAAATAAAATACCGATTAAAAAAACAATAAAAAATAAAAACAAATATTTTAAATTACATTTAGAAACACTTATAAAAGAGAAACGAGATCAGAAGAACTCGAAAATATTTTCTATTGAGAAAATAACTTTTTTCAGTTTGTTTTTGAAAGAAGAAAAGAAAAAATCAAAATTTATTAAAACTATTTGGTTCCACAAATAAGCTCCGTGATAAGATATAAGAGATCTTCCAAAATTTGTATGCGAATAATGTTGATAAATAAAATTGTCATTTATTAGATTATATTTGTTTTTTAAAACAACCCTCAATCTTTTATAAGCTTAAGACCGGAAAGCTCACTTAAATGCTTATAGTTCTTTTTCGGCATGTTTCTTGTTTATTCCTGTAATTATAAATTAAATATATTCACAAACTGAAAATAATAACTAGAACAATTTTAATGGTCATCTTAATTTTAAATTTCTTAATGCATTTGTGTATACCATCTATATAAAAAAGTACTCTACATTTATAAATTAATTAATACTAATAAAAATATTAACGCAGTCCTTGTTTAAAATGAAAAATGCTTAATGCATTTGCTTAACGAATAATTGACGCCAAAAAATTCTCTTTGACTTATTTTTCTTTATTTACAAAGACTAACTGCGTTAACGACTGCAATAAATTAATTACCGCAAACTATTTTCAAAAAAATAACTTAAATAACTAAAACAACATAAATTTTGTTAATGTTTATAATGTTTCAAATGTTATTTTAAAACCAAATTGATTATATATATATATTTATATATATATATATATATATATATATATATATATATATATATATATATATATATATATATATACATATATATATATATATATATATATATATATATATATATATATATATATATATATATATATATATATATATATTTATATATATATATACATATATATATATATATATATATATTTTATATGTATTAACTTTGCGTTTGGTTTTGACTAGCAAAAATAAATTTAGGTTTATAAGTACATGGCAATGGGGGCTAAGAAGTATGCCCCCTCTCAATTTTTTTAAATTTTTACAGACTCTTTTTTTACTAAGTAGGTTTTCATTTGTCCAATAAACACTCACTTCTTTTAAACATTTTTGAAAAAAACGATTTAAAAGATATTTGTCATCTATTAACTCGATAGAACCGTTTGCAAACCATATCGATATTTGTTCTTCGCTCATAAAAAATTACGCCAAACGTCGCATATAACCAACAAGTTCTATAGAATTAATTCTAATATAATCCCACAACATACCGTTAATAACAAGCGACTGATAAAATTTTCCCACTATCTACAAAAGATATAATATAAACTTGAAATTTCAAGCAAATTGTTTTAAATTATTTTCAGAACTGTTTGCAAAAAAATAATTTTGTACTCTAGGATTTATTATAAATAATTCTAATTTGCTAATTCTTTTAAAGATATAATGTACAACTTGTACTCACTTATAATTATAAAATTTTATGTAATTTTGATTTAATCTTTTTATCTCTTGTGGAGTCAAATAAGAAATCATGTTTTTACAAAAATCAGAGTAACGAATTTTGTATACAGGATATCTATAAGCAGTACATTAAGGATTTTTTTCTACCCACATTAAATTTTTTTCTTGAACTGTAAAATTTAAATTTTGAAAACGAGATAAACATATTTCATAAGTAAAACAAACCAATTAATCTGCTAAAGCTATCATATCATATACTCTCAATTCCATTTTAAGTTTTTTGATGTCTTCGTTATTTTTGTTCAAATTTTCCCACAAAATTTGTCTGTCTGTTTTGTGTAGTAAAATTATGCCTTGTTTAAAGTATTCGGGCAAACATGTTAAAGGATTTTTTTTGTAAACTTTCGATGGTATTTCCGTTATAAATATCCATGGTGTAATAATTTCACCTTGCTCATCTAAACCAAAACATTCTCTCGCCAAATTTCCATTTAAACATTCAATAACAATACTATGTCAATGATAGGTGAGCTCTGATAAATGTTATACTTTCGAAGTAGGATTGGAATCTGACTTTTTAATACTCGTTTCACAATCAAAAGTAATAAAAAAGAAAACAAATTTGTACTCGCGTTCGTAAATTGATTTTGCGGTTCATAATAAGTTTGTTTTTCTCCATACATAAATTTGTCAGGTTTGTAAAAACTTTCATACTTGTGTTCTGTACTGCAAATAGCAAACTTTTATCCGCAATCAAGATATCGAAAAAATGACTTTAACACTGTGCATGGTCGCAATTTTTTCGTTTAACATATTTACCGCATAAAAAGATACGATTTTTTTCAAAACTACATATTTTTATAGTGTTTATTGTTTTTCTACGTTCGTTTGCTATTTTTTTTTTACACTTTAGTACTTCAGTTAAAAACTTTCTTTGCGAATTATGATCTTCTTTAGTAATGTTTGCGCTTTCGTATACTACTTTTAATAACGCAGTAACTAAACTTTTATATTTTGATTTTAATTTAGAATGTAGCAGCAAACATTTTAACTTTTTTTTATTCATTGAAAAACTTTTATGTTTATATGATCAAAAGTACTTTCGTATGAAAAATTTGACATAAATCTAACAAGTTTTGAAAAGACATATTTTTACATTATTATTTAGGCGATTGTAAGGTATTTCTACATAATTTGATATAATTTTCGTTTTGACTTTTAAAAAGTAAAATATTTTCTTTAAAATATAAATCTTCATTATTTTTTCAAAAATCTTTTTATTCCATTCTTTAATTGTACAAACATTCCATTTGCGAGCGAATGGAATGTTTGTGCAATTATTGAAATTTTTTTTTTGCTCAAAAGATAATACTTTTAACAAACTACTTTTCGAGATTTTTTTCGATTGCGTAAGAGAGTGAGATCTATACCATTTTCCAAACCATTTGTCGACATTTTCTTCTTTTATATTTTTTGTATTTTTTTGTCAATAATTTTGATTTTGTGTTATTGGTAATGTTGTATCACTTTTTCCTATTGCTTTTTTTTACATTGTTTTTATTCTCTTTCGTTTTTTTTGTTTCAATTCATATTTATTTTTTGCTTTTTATATCGCTTTTTTCTCTTTCGTTTTTTGTTTATCATTCTTGAATAAATCTTAAGACGTCATATTTGCTTTTTTATTGTAACCAGACAATTCAAAATTTCCTAATTTCATCATTGTTTTTTTGTAAAATTACTTAACGATTTCACTTTAAAGTTACATAGACGTATAACCTTCCGTCCACTACCAATTTCAGAAATTATAAAAACTGCACGAATGTTACTATCTTGAAAAAACGTAAGTTTACTAAACCTTTTTAGGGTTTGATAAAATAAATAGAAGAATAAATCCGTCCTCTATCAATTTTGCGCATAGAGTTACAACACTATATCCAATTAAAAATTTTTAAAGCAAGTCGACGAAAGTTAAAGCATTTTTTATTTCGATTTCCAAATCTTCTACAGTTTTTGTTCAATATGATAAATAACTTCTTCAGGTCTTTGAATTTGATGATTTATTTATAGTTCTTTAATAACATCTTCATCTTTATATATGTCTTAAATATAATAATACAGTTCTCCGTATAAAGTTACAGTAATAATTTTCTCCTTGCTGCAATAGTAATTAAAATTCATTTTTTTTATTAACAAAACTATAAGAAAACTATACAAATAAGCCGGCAAACAACGTTGAAATAACAATGAACTAACGTTAAAACCAACCGCTGAGTTTACATTGACTGAACGTTTAGAATGGAAGTATTTTTAACGTTGATATATCAACGTTAAATCAATGTTAGGTTAAAGACACATCAACGGTGATTCGACGAAAAAAAATATTAAAATAATGTTGAATTTAAGCTAAAACAACGTTTAAAATAACTGTTTTTTAACGTTGATTTATCAATGTAAAACCGACTATTAAAAAACGTTTCGTAATCACAAAAACCGTTAATAAAAACTGCACTATCACCATTAAAACTGATTATGCATGTCCAATAGTGTTGTTGTAAATCTCTATTACATTATCAATGTATATTATGGAAATTAAATCTACTCATAGCCTGTACTTAGACTTTTTCAGTTTAGTTAAAATAGTTAGAATAAAGAAAGAGATAACACTTGTTTTATTGAAACATATTTTTAAATATTACATATGTTTACATATAACTAAATAAAATCTACACAAACTTCTCCTATTTTCCATCACCATTATGAAATGGAACGTATTTTAGAAAGTCAAACAATATTTCATTAACCGAGATTTCTTTGCTCCATTGAATACAATTAAAGAAGCTGTAAATAAAAAAAATATGTTAAAAAAACTAAAACTAGGCAGACTTGAAATAAATATAATGAATAGAAAAGTGTTTCAATTTATAAAGGTGTACCTTTCAGAACGCCATATAACTAGTGTTCTTAAATATATCTTTTCACCGTTTCCTTTCATATCCATGGAGGCCAAAAAAAATTTTAAAAACATTCTAAATTTTTAAATGATGATTTAGCTGTTAGACATAGCCGTCCAGATGTGGTCTCTAACTGGGGAGGGGTTTGTCGTATGTATTATATGCCAATTAGAGACACACATATTTAATACTCAATATTTGAAATTTACCAACAATAGTCTAAAACTTGCTAAAGGTCTCAACTTAAATGTTTATATGGCAGATTTCGGCGTGGTGGAATACCCCTATACTTTGTTAGGGAGGGCCCTGCTGTTGATGACTACTGTGAACTTTTTAAAATATTTAATTTAAATGAAACAACCTCTTTTGAAAATTATTATTATTCAAAATATTAAACTATTTTAACATTGAAATATAAATATGCATAGCAGACCAAGATTGAGTATTTTGAACATTTTACTTCTATTAAGAAATAAAAAAGAGGAATTAAAGTGGAGCTTTAATCAAAGTTTAAATATTTTTGAGGCTAATGGAGGGTGTTAGACGTAGTTTTTGCAGAAGGAGGACTTTAGAGGATTTTAGACGAGCAGTGGTCACCCTGATTATAAATGATGTAAGAGTCCAATACTGTTCTTGATTACCTCATTTTTTATATTCTGTAAAAATAGATTATACAAAATGCATCATTTTGTATAATCTATCATTTGAAGACGTTCCACCATCTAATTGTAACTGATTTATCTGCAAAAAAATATGAATTAATTCTAATATTATGTTTGTGGAAATATATTATGTTGTAGAAAAAACCACTTAAGTGGAAACCTGGATGCAAAATTTAAAAAAAAAGATATATATGTATATATATATATATATATATATATATATATATATATATATATATATATATATATATATATATATATATATATATATATATATATATATATATATATATTTGCCTACAGATTTGATCAATAAACAACTGAAGGTCAGATGCATTAACACTTTGTCTAAATCTTTGATATCTGAACATTTATAATATAATTGCAAATTTATATTTAAAATTATCAAAGCATTATTGTTTTAGGTATAAAAATTGAAATTTATATAGTCCAAGCACATAAAATTTGGGGTAAAATCATAAAACTGTCTTTATTTATGTTTTTTTTTTGTAAGTAGACATTTTCATTATCACATTATTTTTTTGTAGTTGTAATTTAAAATTTTTCACCATCCTGTTTGCTTTCTTCGGAACTTTTACCACATTATTTTTAAAATATCAATTGTAATATATAGATGTAATACCTAAAGAGAAACTAGTTTTTATTTGTGGAAACCTAAGTTAATTCTTCTAGATATTATAGTGCAGCCAATGTTTTGGTTTCTGGAGGCCAATATACAGTTTTATCACTAATCCATTTAGATGGAATTACACCTTTTTCTCTCTATAAATCTTCATTCCAAACAACTCCTTTCTACATATTTGATTTTGAAAATATTATATGAACTAATAATAAAATGAAGAAACCATGGTATAAATGTTCTAATAGGCCTAGTTAAGCTAGCTAAATCTTGAGATTTTGTAACCACGATACTTGTTAAACAATAACATTAATAGACATTATTGGCAAAGATAAGATTTTCTTATTTTATAAGCTTATTTAATTTTAAACTCATTTTCATTTATATATTTATTGTTGCATTATTATGTAGAGTTCTAAATGTATTATGTTCAAATAACTCAATGTAACTAATGAAATTAATTAAAGTATCCTAGGTTGCTAAAATACGAATATCTACATAAGAGAAATATAGAATAATAAACAAACTTAGTGAATATTCTTTATTAATATTAAATATAATCTAAGGTATATTACAAATCATCACACAACAATATCTAAGTTTGACTAATAATATAAAAGCAATAAAAATTAAAAAAGAATAAAATCTCAATAAATAATAAATTATCATCCAAACAAACTAAAAAACCAAAAAACTAACATGAAACTTATTTTTTACTCATCTTTATATAAAATACATTATATTTATACCAATTTTTTACATCACATCGTTTTTATTAAAAATAAATATATTATGCCAGTTTGGCTTTCTTATTTTACCTAAAAGATTAACTCGATCCTAGGTTTTATTCATAATTGAATTTTTTTTTGGTGTTGTTAATTAACACCAATAGCAAAATATTAGTAGTCAACAAGAAAATAGTTCTTCATTGAAATATATGTAAATATTTAAAACAACCAATCTAATTTCTTTTCTTATCCGCCACCATTTCAAAATGGAGCGTAATTTAAGGAGTCAGACAAAATGCCATCAATTTAAGTTTCAGTTGCTCCATCGTATTTAATAGGAGAAGCTCTAAATAAAAATGAAAAAGTTTAATATATCTTAAAAGGTATACCTTATACAACACTATATAAATTAGTGCTTGTAAAGCATATTTTTCTATCTTTTTCCTTTATATTCTTGAAGGCCATAAATTTGAAGGAAAATATTCTAAATTTTAATAGATAAGAAAACTAAAGTTAATTATGTGAAAGCAAATATTTTTTTAAATACTTAAATAGAATAAATTATCAAACAAATTTTTTTCTAAATAAGTTAATCGTTAAAAATTATCAATAAAGAGAAGTTATTTTGATTTCCTCAGCATTATTTTGTGAATTCTGGCTTTTAAAGATAATTTTACCAATTAATTGTAATTGATTGAACTAAAAAAAACATGTCAAGCTAATATTATCGTTTAAAATTCTAATTATCTTTATACAAATAATCATACATTCTTAAGTGACTTATAAAAATTGCATTTAATCAAAATCGCTTTATATGTTCCGCTAAAATTTGTTTATAACTTTAGTCCTGCTCTAAAGCAATACAAAAATGTTGTTTGTTTTTATATTGTCCGAGTCATGACATTAAATTGATCCTATATTAGAACAGACATTTTTTTAGCAAATCCTAAGACTTATCCTGGAGAAGGAAAGCTTGGATATAAAACTCTCAAATTTATAGTAGGAGGACCTTAGAAATTTGGTTTTCTTCTTGAAGATTACTAAGATAAAAGTAATCAGTCTTGATCTAAATTATAAGTTAATACAAGGAATGGCATCTGGTTGTAAAAATTGTCCATCCTCACTCATAATGTATTATATCATAATATCATAATAATGAAAACAAACCTGTGGACATTAAACATTTACTACTCTTAAACCATTGAAGTTATATAGTGCTTAATAAGAAACCATATATACTACTAAATAAGAAGCCATTGTTTTAAAATATACAGTTTCAATTTTTTATAAGTTTTGACATAATGCTGTGGGCATAAAATTAAAAAAAGATCTGAAAGTAAAAGATATAATTATTTAATAAGGTATTTATTAAATGTCAGCCATGATCATTGTGTTTTTTTTGTCATTTAATATTTTCATCAAATTCAGTTCATCCTCTGATAAAATAAAATTTTAAAATTTATTCAATTTAGCCTCTGATAAAATAAAATTTTTTTGGCTTTTAAATTCACTATTACAAGCAGACTAGGTCACTGTGTTTTGGCTTCGTAGCTTATTTGTTATATCAGTAAGTAAATATAACACTCTCTTTTGAAACTCTATAAATTAAAATAGTTTCATAAAATAACTTTTGTTTTATATTTTTACAAACCTAATAAATTTAAATTAAAATTCACTAAAAAATGATAAACAACACACTGCCTTCAGCCATTGAGAACTTATACACCTTACCTAATTTTGGTACATTGTTTTTTTTTTCTTGTCCTCATTGAAGATAAAAGAACTTTGTTTCTGTCTCTAAAATCAGTTAATGACAGTTACTAATATTGGAGACTGTTACTTTGGTCTTGAGACTGGTATACAAAAAGCCTCTGCTATCAGTTCAGCTAACAGCTCGTTAACACATTTACGTTAACAGCTGTGCACGACTGCTATTTCGCCAGTTTACAATTAAGACAAACATCTTTTTTCCAATTTCTTTGCGTCATTGTCACTTTGAGAAAAATAATCATAAAGAAATTCTTCAATTTTATAATCGCTTTTCGAATGTCTTTTTCTACTTGACTGATGTTTTGTATGAATTTTGAATTGCCATTATTTTTCTCGAGTTTTTCTCCTTCGCTTCTTCCCAGTGGGTACGCAACGTCTTATGCACGGTTAATACACGTTTTTTACAAGTTTATCCGTCCATGGTGTTTGTGTGACGTTTTATGAATGTCAATAAAACGTTGGTAAAAACTTGTCATATTTAAAGCGTAAAAAAAAAGTTATATTAATTTGTTTGCTTATATTATCTAAATTGTTAGCAGCATACGCTAAATATATATTTAAATATACTTCTAAAAATTTAAAAAATATAGGTAGACAAAAGAAACTAACAAATTTTTTACGTCTTTAAATTGCTTAAAAAATGACGTACCTTTACCAAAATTTGGCTTGACACACCTATTCCTTTATAAGTTCTGTCAAAGACTTTAATGACCCATGACCCAATCACCCTAAGTAATATGTAGCTTGTTAGCCATTTTGTCAAAAAATGGCAATAGGAAGAAAATCTACAAGATTTTCTTCTATTTAAAACTATTTTAAAAGGCTATAGTATATTAAAAAATAAATTACATAACATATGAATATTTTTGTTACCACTTTTTGTTTACTCTCCCAAAGATTGAATACAGGGCAACAATTTGATCATAAATTGTTGCCTTATTATACTTGTTTTCAAGGGAATAATACTGACTTTTATTTTTTTTAAAAACTATAACTTGTTAAATATTGTTTTAATTAAGTTAATTCCATTATTAAACGATGTTTTAAAATTATTTTGTATGTGTAGCTTCTAGGTATTGGTGTATCATAGGTTAGCAATACGCTTTCTTCATAGAAATGGCCGATATTAAAACATCACAAGCTAATATCGTTGCTGCTATTGATCAACTTGAACAGAGAACTGAGTCAAATGATTCGTCTTTCTATATTAAGAAGTGCAATTCCATAAAAGAATCAGCTAGAGAGAAAATTAGGTGAAAAAAGTGAATTTGAGTTAATGGTAATTAATATTTTTGAGTCCTTTTTGATAGTTATTAATCAAACGCTACTATTGAAGTCTAACTACCACACTTAAAATACACTCTCTGCCATATATTTGGAGAAAAAATGTTAACGGTCTTTTATAAAAGATTAGGATCCTTTATTAAACTATAGTGTGTGCAATTTCCAAATTTTTTTTACATACTTTTAGTGCAACGTAATGATAAGGTTAAGATTTATCTATTGTGAAACATAAATTCTGGTTATCAGAAAACTTTGATATTGTTTATATAGATCCAACGTTTGTAAAAACTGAGGGTATTACATCGTCTCAATTAGTAAAGAAATGCTTGAACGAAGTATCACATAGGCAAATTCAAGCGAAATTTAATAAAGCTGGAAACAAAGGAAGGCGTCCTTTCAACCGAACCATCTTATACAAACCAATGATAGGTATTTTTAATAAATTAATGTATTGTTATTTTTTGTTATTATTTACTATTTAGTTATTATTGATTGTCTGAGCCTTCTATCTTTTTAACATTTATGCATTCGAACACGGCAATAATGCCGTGTTCTAAGTTAAAATATTGTAACTAGTTTTATCCTTATGTAGAATGTTTATTAATATTTGCAGAATTACTATTATTATATTTATAAAAACTTTTTGTTGCAGCTGCGGTCGTATAGGAGTCTAACACCCATGATGTCATTGACCGATACATGGACATTACTTAAAGCAAGCATCACGAATTATTTCGCTGGAACAACGTGAAGAAAGTCCAGACAGAATGCATTTAATGCTAAAAAACAATTACATAAGGTCCCAGCCGGCATTTCTACGTTGTTTCAAGGTTTAAATTTGGTTGGAGCGTTGTTTCAACGTTGTCTCATCGTTAAAACAACGTTACGATTTAAACTTTGTTTATTTTTAATGTTGTTTCAACAATAAATCAACGTTGACAAAAAAACTTAATTATAAAAAAACCGTCAGTTGACTTGGTGCTTAAAGTTAAAACAGTTAAAGCGAAAAGTAATAAAGCAATCTTTTAGTATAATGTACAAAACAGAGGGTGTTTATGTGTAAAATTTTGATTTTTGAATTTTCAAAAACGGTTTATTTAATATTCAAATATTCTACTTTTTCTTACGACATAAAATAAATTAATGGCTTATTAAGGAAACTGGCAAAAATTTCACTCTTATGTTCTAGCTCTGGCAGAATCATCTTCTAGTAGTGAAGAAGAGAAAGTCGAATAAAATAATGACGATTCAAAATTTACACAAAATATCAGTTATGTAGAAGAAAGCAAAAATTCGGAAAGCAATAATGAAAGTGAAGAAATTCTTTATAATTATTTGTCTCAAAGTGACAATAACTCTGTAGTTTTCTGAGAAGAAATTGAAGAAAACGATGTTTCTTTTAATCATAAACTGGCGAAATGGCATTAGAGCACTGCTGTTCACCTGAATAAGTAAACAATCTGTTAGCTATACTGATAGCAGAAGCCTTATGCTATTAGCAGAAACATCTTTTTGTATACCAGTCTCAAGACCAAAATAACAGTATTGACCACCACACTTGCTTTCAAAATTAACGGATTTTGGAGCCTAAAGCAAAGTTCTTTTATCTTTTAGTGAGGATAAGAAAAAAGGAAACAAAGTACCAAAATTAGATAACATTGATAAATTCTCGATCGCTGAAGGCAGTACGTTATTATTTATTTTTTAGTGAATTTTTGTTTAGTTGTATTAGGTTTATAAAAATATTCAACAAAAGTTGTTTTGTGAAACTATTTTAAGTTAAAGAGTTTCAAAAGAGAGTGTTATATTTTCTTACTGATATAAGAAATCCCAAAACACAGTGACAAGCCTAATTATGATAGCAAATTTATAAGCCAAATAAGTTTTATTTTGTCGGTAGCTAAATTTGTTGAAGTGGACAAGATACTAGATGACGAAAAAAACACAATCATCAGGAGTGAGTTTCAATGAGTATTTTATTAAATAGTTATATTATGTTAGTTATATAATAGTTATGTCCACACCTTCGTGTCAAAACTTATTAACTGTATATATTAGAACAATGGCTTCTTATTTGGTAGAATAATGAAATTCTACAGTTTTATTTTCAATAATATGATTATAATACATTATGTGTGAGGTTAGGTAATTTTTACAAGATGTTGTTCCTGGTGTTAACTTGTTATTCAGGTCAGGACTAATTTTTTTTTTCTTGTTATACTAACAGAAGTTTACCAGACTATATGGCGCTATGAAAGGTATACGTTTATAAGATATATAAAACTTATTTTTATTTACAGCCTCTTCTCTTGAATACGATAAAGCGACTGAATGCTCTATTACTATGCTCCATTTCGAAAAGGCGGCAAAAAAGAAAGGAAATTAGATTGATTGTTATAAATATTTACATATATTTATTTATGCATATATTTATGTATATATTTATGTATGTATATATATATATATATATATATATATATATATATATATATATATATATATATATATATATATATATATATATATATACATATATTTACAATATTTTCTTTGTTGTCTACTAAAAATTTGTTTTCAGTGTTAATTCAACATTACCAAAAAAAATTTCAGTTATGAAAAAACGCAAGATTGGGTTAATGTTTTAAGTAAAATAAGAAAAGCTTAACTGATATAATACTTTTATTTTTAAAAAAAACAAAAATACTAATGATGTGGTATTAAAAATTCCTAATAATATTAATGTTTATCAGATGAATATGAGTAAAAAAGAAGTTACAAATTATTATATAGTCTTTAAAGTTGTTTGTATAATAATTTATTATTTTTTGAGATGTTTTTTTTTTAATTTTTGTTGCTTTTATTTTTTCAATGAAACTAAGTTATTGTTGTGGGTTATTTTATAATAAACTTTAAATTATATTTTGTATTAATAATGAATGTTATCTCTTATTGTTCAATATTTCGTATTACTCTTATGTAGTTAGCTATGTTTTAGCAACATGGCACTCTTTTATTATTTTCCTTCGATGCTTTCAGTTATTTAAACATAATATATTCAGAACAATGCATATTAATAGAGTACTAAATATATTCATAAAAGTGAATTTAAAACATAATAGTTATATAAAATAAAGAAAAACTTATCTTTGCTAATAATGTCTACTAATTTTATTGTTTAGCAAGTATCATGGTTATAAAATGTCAAGATTTAGCTAGTTTAACTTGGCCTGTTAGTACACTTTTATTATGGTTCCTTTGTTTTTTTATTAGTTCATATTATATTTTCAAAATCAAGTATTGGGAAAGGAGCTGTTTGTAATAAAGGTTTACAAGGAGAAGAAGGTGTAATTTCATCTAATTGGATTTATAATAAAACTGTTTATTGGCCTCCAGGTACCAAAGCATTAACTGCACTAAAATGCTGAGAAGAATTGGCTTAAATTTCCACAAACCAAAACTAAATTCTTATCAGGTAATAAATCAATATATTACAACTATCAATTTTTTAAATAATTTTGTTAGGAAGAGTTATTTTGTTGATACAAAATATATAACTATTCATTTAACTATTCAAATAACTATTTCAATTCCACAAGAAGCAAATAGAATTTTAAAAATTTTGAATTTACAACAACAACAAAAAAATGTTATAATGAGAATGTCTATTTACGAAAAAAAAACCATAAACAAAGACAGTTTTCCAAACAGGTATTAGTTTTATGTGCTTTAATTTTATAAATTTTAATTTTTATACCTAAAATTAAAAATGTTTTTGTAATTTATACCATAAACTAGTTGATATATTTTACAGGTTCAGCTATCAAAGAATTAGATGAAGTGGCAATGCACCTGACCTCCAGTAGTTCATTGATCAAGTGTATAGGTAAATATATATATATATATATATATATATATGTATATATATATATATATATATATATATACATATATATATATATATATATATATATATATATATATATATATGTATATATATATATATATATATATATATATATATATATATATGTACATATATATATATATATATATATATATATATATATATATATATATATATATATATATATATATATATATATATATATATATAATATATATATATATATATATGTATACATATATATATGTATACATATATATATATATATATATATATATATATATATATATATATATATATATATATATGTATATATATAAATATATATATATATATATATATATATATATATATATATATATATATGTATATATATATATATATATATATATATATATATATATATATATATATATATAAATACATATATATGTATATATATATATATATATATATATATATATATATATATATATATATATATATATATATATATATATATATATATATATCAACATAACGCACATAACAATATGTAAAAATCAGGAAAATCAGATATGGTGACCCACAGACGATTGGTTGAAATTTAATGATTTGACCCGGCTATATAATTGATTTTTTGACAAGAAAAAATAAAATAAAAAATACATGTATTTTTTTACCTGATGATACATAATTTTTTACTACTAAAAGTTTCAAGCTAAACGCATAAAACTTTTAGTAGTAAAAGATCATGTAGTTATTTTTATTTAATCTCGTCAAAAAATCAATTATATATATATATATATATATATATATATATATATATATATAAACAACTTTTAAATATGTTCTACAAAGTTGAGTGCTCAATTTTCTTAGAGGAGCAGAGCAGTTATGTATTAGTATCAAATCACGAAACAAAATTTTTTTTTATTTTACATTGTGTTTCATGAATAAAGACTTATCAGAAATGCTTTTACATTGTGTTTCATCAATGAAGACTTATTATTTCTGATGAGTCTTTATTGATAAAACACAGTGTGAAATGCTTTTACACTGTGTATCATCAATAAAAACTCATCATTTTTGATGAGTCTTTATTGATGAAACTCAGTGTAAAATGAAAAAAAAATTTGTTAAGTGATTTTTAACTAATAGAACCCCTTCCCCTCAAAGGTGTCATACAAGCATTTAAGTTGACACATTTAGCAAGTTTTGAACTATAGTTGGCTAATTGCAAATATTGTGGTCCTTTTTTGTACGTGTTTCTCTAGTTGGCGAAAAATACACACAATCCCTTTCCCCTTTCCAATGAGAGACTACTTCAGGACGACCCTGTCTAACAGTTAAATTACCTTTTGAAAATTCCGATTTGTTTTGAAAAAGTTTTATTGCCTCCACGGATATGAAGGGCAAAGGTGAAAAAATGTTCTTAGAAGCATTAATTTATATGGCTTTGTAAATGGAATACCTTTATAAGTTGTAACACCTTTCCATTCATTATAATTTTTTCAAGTTTGCCTTGTTTGATTTTTTTATAATTTTTTTTTATTTACAGCTTTTTCTATTGTATTCAATTAGGCAAAAGAAACCTCGGGTAATGGAATATTGTTTGATTTTCTAAAATACGCTTTCTTTCAAAAAGGTGAAGGAAAAGAAAATAAATTTTTGTAGATTTTATTCAATTATATTTAGATTATATTCAATTATTATAGATCTTTTACAATTAAATGTAATTGTATGTAATATTTAAACATATTTTTCATTAAAAAAAATTTATCTCTTGCTTTAATAATACTATTTTAACTAAACTATACTGAAAAAGTTCTAAATAGTCTAAGTATAGACTATAAGTAGATTTAATATCTGTAATGTACCTTAATAATGTAATAGAGAAGTGCAAAAGCACTATTGGATATGCATACTACGTTTTGATGATGATTTCAGTTTTTATCAACGGTTTCTGTGATTACAAAACGTTTTTTAACAGCCGGTTTAACTTTCATAAATCAACGTTAAAAAATGTCTTAACGTCATTCTTAACGTTGTTTTAACGTAAATTCAACGTTAATGTAACGCTTTTTTGCGTCGAATCAGCGTTGATATAACGTTTGAACCTAACGTTGATTTAATGTTGATAAATCAACGTTAAAAAAAAACTTTCATTCTAAACCTTACATCAACGTAAATTCAACGTTAGGTTTCAACGTAGGTTCAACGTTATTTCAACGTTATTTGCCGGCTTGGGTTGTTTTTTAAGTATTTTTGTCAACGTTATTTAACGTTGAATTAACGTTAAATAAACAATGTTTATACCGTAACGTTGTTCTAACGTTGTGATGTAGTTGATCAACGTTGAAACAACACTTCAACCAAATTTCAACCTTAAAACAACGTAGAGATGCCGGCTTGAAAATTTTTAAATATATTTTTTATTAACTTTTTTTACTTCTTTATCAATCGTTATGTTTAAAACATTTTTCTTAATTCTGTTTTATTTTTATGATTATTATAAACGTCATTAATATTACAAACTCGGTAGTGGTGTAGTGGTAGAGCGCTCGCTTCATAAGCAAGAGGTTCCGAGTTCGATCCCTACCACGTCCCTGGTAGTACCGCGCTCATCTTGTTTCTCCGCGCAGCGGCCTTGTTCGTCAAGGTTCGTGTTTCGGAGTTATAGAGTTGAGAGAGGGTTATAACCACAATTAAGTAGCCTCCTCATCTATAGTGGCCTTCTGGGCCTTGGGGAGGTGAAATAACAAAATAAAAATAAAATAAAAACTCGTGTTAAAGACAGGTAATATAGCGATTTCTACTTCGTACCGCTCTCTACTTCGTACTTCCTTGAGCTTTGTGAACTATAAACGAAAAGGCTAATTGTAGAGGTAGAACTTTTCTCAAAGCTACGATAGTGTGCGAGCTATTCAAAACTTTTTCTTTACCTGGTTCAATTTTAACTTCTTTTTCATTCATGATCACCCAAACAGCGTTATTTTTTGTTAAAGTTACAACGTCAGCAGTTCCATTACATAAACCTTTTTTAACATTTTTTTTTTACCATCATGACAACGGCATTTTTTTAATATTAATAGAAGGAATTCGAAACGATAAACTCAGTTTTTGATTAATAATAACGTCTGTAGGATGAAACCAACGTTCTTATTGTTTTATGTCGTTTTTTTGAAATTTTAAATATATACTTCAATTCTTTTAAAAAGTAATCTAGTATATCTAACATCGATATTTTGATCTTCTTAAAAATGAAGAGTCATTAAATAATCGATTGTCTTATCCCGACAAGAAAATTTAACGTGGGCCATATATGGCAATTGCATGTTAACCATATATTTCCCACTCTCCTTTATGGGATGGCGCTGATGCGTCCCATATGTGGCTTTAATGTTTATAGCACTAAAACCACACTAAATAAGAACAAATGCCACGCTTAATTTGTGCGCAAAAGTTCAAATGGCCCACGCGTGGGAAGCATTTGCTAGCCATATCATTACCACACTTCTTTATGGGATGGCTTTAGTGCGGGCCATATGTGGGTTTAATGCTTATAGCACTAAAACCACACTAAATAAGAACGAAAGCCACACTTCATTTGTGCGCAAAGGTTCATCTGGCCCACGTGTGGGAAGTATATATTAGCCATATATTTACCACTCCTCATTATGGGATGGCGTTGGAGTGGCCCACGTGTGGCAATAATACTTATATCGCTCAAAACCACTTTCAGAACGAAAGTACACTAACTTTTTACATGAAATCTGATATATATATATATATATATATATATATATATCTATATATATATATATATATATATATATATATATATATATATATATATATATATATATATATATATGAAAAATAATATGCTTCTTGCTTTTTGTTATAAATTTATTTACAAACATTTTATTTATTTACAATAACTTTTCATTAAATTTATTTATTCATTCTTCTCTCGATGCATACGTCTACCACCACGATCTGCTGAGTTATGCAGTGAAGCGGTGATGGCTTCATTGACATCTTTGTCTGTAGCATTTTTGCAATGCCTTCGAACAGCAACTAAAATCAGTTTATTATTATTTATTATTTCGATTATACAAAAAATTAATTAATTTATTAAGGGTTAATGTCAACTTTATCAATAAGTACTTGTACTTGACAAACGGTTAACTCTAACGGAATAGCTACTTTGCTTACTTGCAATAAACTTTACAAAAGCCTCAATTGAATATTTGTTTGAGCGTTTCCCAGAACGACAACAACTCATCTGTAACTCATCAGTCATGAAAACATTCAAAATGTTTCGTACCATATCAGATATATACTTTCCACCTGCTGTTGCTAGCAAGTTAATCTACATTCAGAAAAAGAAAGTAAACAATTTAAAAGTACACAAAGGTGTATAAACACATATATAAATATATATAAGTGATTACTAAAAAGTAAAATTTATATATGAATTCAAATTATATAAAAAATTGTATTATATAAAAAAAAGTTAAATATTCGAATTTTTAACTTTTCAATGGATGCAACCGGAGTTTTTATTAAAAAGTTTTTCAATAATATTTAAGTAAAACTTGCAAAAAGTGAGGCCATTTCTTTATCCTGGCATTGCAACAAAACAGCATCTAACTCTTCTATGCTGCTTGATTTCGTAAATAAACTTTCTTCAGTATGACCAATTGGCATACGCTCTATCAAATGTTTAATCTCTTTTGTCGCAGACGTTACAGATATTACTACATCTAATCAAATCGAACTGTTATAAGTATTTAAAAGATAGACAAATTAATATACGTACTTAAAAAAGATTTTTCACCTTTAAGTAAATTTTCAATGGAGGACAATCGGTATTCAATTGACTGTGTGATTGGTGTAAGGGTGTTAGTGGAATTTTTGGTGTATGGGATTGGCAAGAACTCCTGATATAACTCAACAAAATATATTTAAAATATATTATTAGTATATCAACATAAACAATTTTAAAAAAATTCTAGTTTAATTTCATTTATGCATATTTAAATTTAATGATCTTCAATTATAATTATTCTACTTAACAGCAAACTTATAATTACTAAAATAAAATTTACAAAAATCTTACTGAAGGTAAATGTATTTCATTAGGATCATTTAGTAATGACACAAAGCTTTGACTAGATTTTTCTTGGTGTTGTATCTCTCGAAAAACATTCTAATCATATATCAAATTTAAATGTCTAATAATAACATTAACAAATTTTAACTTATAGTATTGCTATCAAGCAACATGTTTATTACTTACAGCATGATGTGGTATTGGCAGTAATGGTTGGCTACCTGGTGTTGATGTCTAAAATATTTTATGCTAATTATTAAAGTCTAGAAAAACTTTATCTATTTTTAGAAAATAAAAATTTGTTGATTGTAATCAACAAGAGTAAGCCATGTTTAAATAAATATTTTCGTTTCCACATTTAAAATAATTATTTAACATTTTTTTCATTAACGTAAGCAAGTTAATGAAAAAAACTTGTTTTTAATAAAGTCACTTTATAAGCTTACAGAAATGACAGCCTGCTGAAGAGATGTAGGCATGTTGAAATCAGAATCATCTTCACTAGACATATTGCCATGAATTTGAGAAGCAAATAATGAAGGGGATAATCGTTTTGATGTTGTTTTCCTACGACATGAATTACCTTCATATTCTGAAGCAAGATCACTTGTTTCTTCAGATATTTTTAACTTTTCTAATGCTCTTTCCTCACAGTCTGTAACAAAGTAGTCAAAGTAGTACAAAGTAACAAAAATGTGAGTTGATTGTGCATTAAAGTAATATTAATAAACCAGGTATAACTTAAACGCAAACACACACACAAACACACACACATATGTGTGTGTTTACCTGCAGTAGATAAAATTCGTATTTTGTATCTTTCCCAATCTTTATTGGGAATCTGTCTCTTCCGGCGCATTCCTTTTAATGAAGTCATGCTACATTTTGGCCACATACACTCGCTGTTTCCATTAGGCCATTCCTTTGGAACATACTCCACAGTATTGTCGTTAAGGAAATGAACAATATAAAACATATCTTTACACTGTAAAAAATATAAATAATATAAACTATTTGTGCATATTATAAAAAACTCTAGGAATTAGGAAAGATAATTTCAGTAAATATCGTTTTGGGCTGGCACAATATTTACAGGGTATTTGCCACCCTGATGACACTATGTTTACAATAGAATTACCATAATTCAATAAAAAAAAATTTGCATAAGTAATAGTAGTAAAATAACTATATAAATTCCCAATACTTGCTAGGACTATAGCAATATAAATTAACAATATCAAGTAAATAAAAAATAGGTAAAACAACTCATACTTTTCTATATATAATTATTTCATAAAAAATATCTTTATTACATAGATATAAAATTCATAAGAATGCCGATAAAAAAATAACACTAAAAAACTCATAACAAAATTAAACATCTTTTACGCAACTGATATAAATTGGTTATACAACTAATTATGTAACAAACTGTTTTTTAAAACTAAATACAAAATTTAAAAACTAGATAAAAGTCATTTTTCAAGATTTAAATTGAAGACTATAGTGCTAAAAGTGCAAATGTCTTCAATTGTTAAACAGTTCAAAATTTGATGCTGTTCAAAAACTAATAGTTTATATAAATAACTCTGGTATTTTGATCAATAACTAAACAATTTATTAGAAGCAAATGGAATAATGTAAAATATACTATATTCACAAGGAATAAACACACATTTGTTAATTATTGAAACATTGCATACATTACTATTAGAGTGTTTATACAAACCTATATGCATAAATGAAGAAGGATATGGATGGGAATACACGTCTTCATATAAAGTCATTACATTTCCATTACACACAACATCGGTAACAAACGAAGTAACACATACTCTTCCAGAAGAGGTAAGATATAAATTGTCTGGTGAATGTGTAGATAAGTAAAATAAGTTATTGCAAGATGGCGATAATGTTCTGAAAATTGAATTCCTAATTACATTATTGATGCGCTGTTTGAGGCAATTGGTGTTGGAATTAATGGTCTTTTTAATATGCCTTAATTTATTCTCAAAAGGAAATGATGACCAAAAGTCAAGTGGACCAAGGTTTTTTACAAACTCATCTAAATGTAAAAGACAATGAATGTTATACACTAAATTACCTTTACCATAATGATCTGCAAACGTAGTAACAAATTTCTTCAAACACCAGGAATAGTTATCCATAATTGGTAAAAAATCTGATCCAAGCATATTGAATGCTGCAAAATGGAGAAGCATAGTATGAGCATAAACACTGGGATGCAGAAAAGATCTCATGACTAATGGTGCTAAATAAGTAAAAAAAGTTCTAAATTCAGTTGCTTTCCATCGGTCCATCTCAACCAATGGTCTCACTTTTCTATGTTTAAATTCTTTAGGCATGTGTTTCCCATTTTCAACGATCTTATTTGATAAAGCAACTCGATTAGACGGTGGTATGCGAAATGAACCTTTGCACTTACATGTTGAAGAAACCCATAAAAACAAAAGTTTTCTGAACACACCTTCACATAACAGATGCATGTACTCAGCTGGCACACAAGTAACAGAAGGTACAATACTACCAATTGCCGTCATTTCCATTTGGTGATCTTTTTCTTGAAAATTCAAAAACTGTTGATCAGTTTGAGCAGGAGCTTCATGATTATCAAAAACAGCCTTTCCATTAATATAGCTACCAGTTTGTCTGCAATACTCACACCCATTGTAACCATTAAAATACTTTATACCCTTTATAAATGCTTCTAGGCCAAAGTGAACAAATTCTCCACTACCCATCTTTGAGATATTCAAATGGGTCGAAGAACATTTTAAAAGTGTTTTACATGATTTAGGTAACTCCGGATGTTTTGTTATAAGAATTTTTAACAAATCATCCAATGCTTTATTTTCAACATTGTATTGAATTGCCCAAACACGAATTTCCTCTAAAAGTGACTTAT
>NC_088933.1:33330000-33380000 GCF_038396675.1 Hydra vulgaris | reverse complement strand
CTATCCATTTTTTTAAGTTGTTAAATGTTGTTCAAAATTATAAAATCAAAGTTCATATTGAAATAAATATGATAGTGTTTTTTAATGTATTGAAAAGTCATTAAAATTAATGTGTGATGTATATTCAAATCTTTTACTTTACAAATCTTTTACTTTTACTAAAAAAATCTTCCCAATCATATTCAACAATCAGCCATTTGCAAGATTTACCCAAAGTTTGTCGAAAGGATATTGCATCGTTTCTAATTTTTTTAAAGTTGCTGAAATTTTTTGTTTTATTACAGCTTCTATGAGTGGGTTTGAATTTATTTTTGTTAGTAATATTATCTTTTTTCTAAAAAAAATACAAAAAAATTATTTTTTGTTTACTAGAAATATATAAAAACACTAAAATTGATTAGTTTTTCAACATATACATACAATAAGTGGCGCTTTTAATATAGCCGGATTTACTTTTTTAATTATGAAAATATACAATTTTTGTCGGAATTCACGACAACAAACAAAAAATTCGTTAGGTTTGCAATTACAGTTTGCAAAGAAATTGATCGCTGTTCGATTTTTTTTTGTCTTAATAAACTTTAGGCAATTCATCTTCATTTAATTTATGTTTGTTAGAAGTTTTCAAAAAATTTGAATTCAAGACGGTTTCGTTTTTATTGTCGAGATTCAAAAACTCAGTTTCGTCGAAAGTTTTAATTTTGTTCATATTATTTTAAACTAAAATATTTTTTTTTAATAAAACACATATTATTATTTTTATTAAGCATAAATCTTTGACCGTTTTTAAAGTACAAGATTTTTCAACTAAAAAAAAAATATTTATAATTTAATCTTCCGATATTTATAATTTTCCTTACCAAAAAAGCATAATATACGAAAATCGTTTCTTAAACTTTTTTTATATTTAAGAGTTTTTTGCTGTTGGTTGCATAACAAAACTCCTTCAATTTTTTTTCCATTTTGCGGGATAATTAGCTTCTATTAACAACAGCATAGCGTTGTCTCTTACCTTTTTTTCTTTTTTTTTTCTTTATTTATCATTGTCTAAAGCTTGTCAATCGCTACTATTCAAAATCATATTAACAAATAATTTTATAAATTTGATAAGTAGATTATTCTTTCCTTGAATTTGTCAACAGCATTTTTTTTTAATAAATCATTTAATTTTCAAAAAAAAAACATTAAAAACGCTGTCTCGATCTTGGTTGCTATTTATAAAGCTTCTCAAAACATTAAATTGCTGATAAATATTAAGATAAAAATGGTAAATACAAAACCAAAATTTAAAAAAACTTGAATAAGCCATTTTTTGTTTATTTGATTGCTAAAAAAATAAAAATTATAATTTATTTTTATGCTTTTAAAACTTCCCTTTCAATTCTATAATATACAAAAATCGTTTCTCAAAGTATTTTTTTAAATTTAAATGCATTTTGTTTTTGCTTCTATAATAAAATTCTTTTAATTTTTAACGTCTCAAGCTTTTCGATTCCAAAATTACATATATTAAACTATGTAAGAATTTATTGACAACCTCATTTTTTATTATATAGTTTTAATTTTACAAAAGCCAATAAAATATTATCTTTATTTTTGTAATATTTAAAAAAAAATTTATAACTTCAAGTTGTTGATGAATATCTGGAGATATTTGTAATAATTGGTTCTATTTTTTTGAATGGTATAAATAGCAGTCGCTGTCAAGCCTTTCCATTTTTAATATTAATAGCTAAAAACAACAATTAAACAAACTAACAAAAAAACACTAACAATTTAGTTAAAATTCAAAAGCTTTGTAAATACTAAAGAAATAATAGCAAAATTGATTATAAATATATATATATATATATATATATATATATATATATATATATATATATATATATATATATATATATATATATATATATATGTATATATATATACTATATATATATATATATATATATATATATATATATATATATATATATATATATATATATATATATATATATATTTATATATATTCTTGTTTGCTACAAAAGAATACATACAATTTTAAGGGCTGTTCAAATAATTCGTGACAGTCTAAGGTGGAAGGGGTAAGGGGGTATTGGAAAGTGTCACAAACATCACATGGGTGAGGGGGTGGTTTGCTCCAGTGTGACGTGATAAATAACTTTTTAAATCAAATTTTTTGTTACTGCGTAATTTTTTAAAATTGCGAACTCCGAGATAATTATACACAATTCGAAAATTTTCTAGAAAAATGTTATGCAACGACTTCACACGCTAGCGTTTATTGTTTAACGGAGTCATAACAAATAAAAATAAAAAAATTAAATTAGATTTTTTTTAAGTTACTTGTGGTAATTGCAGACATAAAAAGAAATTTTTATTCTACAAACAAAGAAAAACCAGATAGTGGGCGATTATTTAAAAGCAATTCATGTTACCGTTAAAAATCTAATTTTATTTTTTAATGAATATTTGTATAAATATACTAAAAATTTTAGTATTAATAGTTGTTTAAAATTTGATCTTTAAACATAAATATTATTCTTGATCGTCGTCTGATCTATAAATGTTTTAGTTTTACAATACTTTAATTTTTAATGTTATTGTTATTATTACTTTTAATGTTTTGTGTCACTCTAATGAATTTGTCGAACTACTTTAGTTACTTTATCATTTTTATTATATGTTAAGTTATTTAGTTACTATAATATACAATTTCAATACTACTATTAAATAGTAGTACTATTAATAATGTTATTAATAATAATATCTTTACTATATGCATTTTTAACGTAATGGTTGTAAGGAAAATTAATTTCTTGTTGTTGATGTTGTTATAGATTAAAAATGTCTAGTGAAAAAGAAAAACTTTACAAATCTATTTATAAAGGATATTTGAAAACATTTGCAAACAAACCAAAGCAAAAGTCTCAAGAAAAAACAAATAAAATCTGGTCTGAGATTAAAACAAAGAGCAAAACATTATCCGAATTAAATGTAGAAATTGAAAAAAAGTTAAAAGAGCTAAAACAAATTGAACTCCAAAATAAAGTTGGTATTTTATCTTACTGGACAAAATTACCGAACCAAGTACCAATACACCAAAAAAGCGTGCGTTGAATCTAAAATCACTTTTGATGGCGTGACTGACGCGACCCCATCAATTACAACAAGTGAAGAGTGTGAAAAAGAAAATTCCAATTTCTCAAAAGTTGTAACAAAACAAGCCCCGAAACAAGATCAGTTAAAAAATAAATTTTATTTTACAAAAAGATATTGCATATCTCACTGAAAAAAAGAAATTGCAACTAGTTGTCACAAGAAGACTACCAAATACTAGGGCAAAAGCAAAAACTTTTGGTAGAAAAAAACCGAGATCTTGTACTTGGTCAAAAAGCCACTGACCGCCAAACAGCAGGAAGACTGAAAAGAAAAAAAGCTATAGAAGCATTAGATCCAGATATTAGAAAAAAGTTGTGTGGAATTAAAAATTCAGTATCAAAAGGTCGACCGCTAGCCTGTGATCAGGACAGTTTAATAAAAGCAATTGTAGATATTGCCATGAAAGGGTCTGCTTCTAATGATAAAAGAAGAACTGAAATGGTTCGAACTGTCAAAACATCAAATGACTTGGTTGAAGAATTGAAAAATCATGGTTACAATCTCTCAAGATCAGGAGTTTACTTAAGATTACTTCCAAGCAGATCATTGAGCACAGAAGGAAAAAGACATGTTAAAACTGCACCTGACCGGTTAATAAGAGCACAAAATTCTGAGCATAAATATCATGCAGACACAAAATTTGCCAAATCATCCATTAGTGCCCTTGAAGAACTTGCGGCAGTCTTGGGTCCTAAAGATGTGACGTTTCACTCCCAGGATGACAAAGCTAGGGTGTCAATTGGATTGACAGCTGCAAGCAAACAAGCACCAATGATGATGCATATTGAGTACAAGGTAACTTTAGCTGATCATGATTTTGTAATTGCGTCTCAACACAAACTTATCCTTTCAGTAAATGCAGACATAAAAATTAAATAGGATTGCATGGAAAAACAAGCAGTCACATACTCTGGCCCAACATACATAGCAATCAGAAGTGCAAAACATGATTCATCAACAGCACTTAGTCACTTAGAAGACATGAACAGAATAAACCATCTTCCTGCATTTAAAAGCAGCTTATTTACTGAGGATGGAGTTAGCAAACCAATCATGATTATAACAGTTGATGGTGGGCCAGATGAAATTCCAAGATATGAAAACAATTCATTGTGCCAAGACTTATTTATTACGACAGTTACAAAAAAGTATCCCAATGGATTGCCATACTACTACTCATGTCCAAGCATTCAAAATTTCTTACCAAAAAGAGTTTGTACCAATTGCAGTTTATATTTTGCAACTATCAAATCAATGAAACAACACAAAACAGTTTGCTCAAGTGTTGGATATTCGAATGAAATTCAAAAAGTTAGACCTCAACGCTTAGTTGCTCAACGCCTATCTGAACTCATGTGAGTCTTTTTAAATTCGGACAAAGAAACAATTGAGTGGTATGATCAAGATGATGTTGATACCTCTGGCCTTCAAAAATTATTGAAGAACATGGAACTCCAATACTTGAAGGTCAAAGTTTGATTTGGGAACAAATTTAGGTTTAGACAGATATTCATCAATTGTATTTTTTTATAAAAATAAAATATTGCAATTAAAATATAAACTTATAAAAAAGGGGTGGTGGATGGTGGGGGGTGGGTTCTTCAAAAAACCACAAAATATCACATAGGGGAGGGGTGTTAGAAAAACGACAAAAAAAGTATCACGCATTATTTAAACAGCCCCTTTATCAAAGATGAAATGGGTTTATTGCAACATTTATTACCAAATTTAATGTACAAAAAATTTTAATTCTTCATTTTTCTTTAATTTCAAAAGCTTCAAGCTCTTTTTTTGTCACAGTTTTTGAGAATATCGATTGATTTATTACATCTTATCATCATCTTAGAAAAAGCTTATATATACAAATTCAAATAGTCTATATTGCATACATTTTGACAAATAGTTATTCCTATCAAATTTTTTAAATCTCTGAACTAAAGCATGGTTTTTTCAAAACTGTTTTCTTTAAATTAACGCGGTCTTTTAAAACGCAGCCAAAATTTGAAAATTTTCAAACATTGTTGAATTCATTTGATTTATTTGAACCCAAACGTTTATTTTATCTTGTAATTTTTTTAAACTTTTGCATGCATTTGTTTCCATTTTTATAACCTATTTAAAAACAAAATATGTTGCAAATATAAATAATATAAAAAATTAGGCAAAAAAAAAGACAAATTATTTTTTCATATTTTTAATAGTAATAATTTTTTCCCTATCCCTAATTATAAAAATGTAATTCCGATGTGAATCTTTATTTACTTTGAAATATTTTTGGCTTTTTCTTCATTGTTCTCTTCGAGCTTAAGTTTTTTAAGATTTTTATTTTTCTTGTCTTCCTCTTTATTTTAAACAATATTTTTATCTTTCTAAAAAATCTTGTATTTAATCAATATTATTATTTGATTTGATAGTTAAATAAAACAATGCCTTTAGAAAAATTTTCAAAGCACATTTGTTTGTTTTAAAATTTTTGTCATATTCTTTAATATATTCACTAATAAAACATTTTAACGTAAAAATAGCTTACAAAATTTTTGTATCGTCTTCATGCTTCATGTCAATATCTTTAAAATTTTTCTTCAATTAACTTTTTACTTCAAAATTTTTGTGCGATAAAGAGCGATAATTTTCATAATCGATCATCTGGCGAATTCACAATTAGTAGACTTTTTTATTAGTCAACTAACAAAAAATACAAAAACATTATAAAAGGTGCATAAATCAATTTATAAAAAAAAATTATTTAGTTTTACATTAAATATACAACGTGTTTTCTATAAAATATTTTTTTAGTTTAGTTTTTTTCATAAAATTAGAAAATCCACAAGCGTTATTAACATCTTCTTTCGGTCATTGAAAGTTTTTTCAAAGTTTAAACCTTTTTGATCATCAATTTCCAGTTTTATTTGTTTCCCAAAAAATGGACGTTTTTTAATTGCGTCATTAGGTGTTTACCATTACAATAAAAGGCGACATGATTTACATCTTTTTTTCAACCATTTAAATATAATTTTATCATATATTTATATTTCTTGCAAAAGAAAAAGGAGCACAATGATTAGTCATCTTTATTTATTGCTTTTTTTACTTTTCTTCAATTTTTCGGATACCATACTTTGTAGTTATATTTTTGTACAAATTACACCTTCTTCACATATTCTTTAACATATTATTTTTTCAGCTTTAAATACGGGTATTAATGTCAATTGAGCGATTGCATGTACTTCTCTAACAGTATAATCTTCATTTGACGAGTTGTAAAGAATAACTTTATTTTCGTCTGTGTAATCAGAATCTAAAATTCTTGGCGAATTAAATACAATGACTCCACAATTAATTGCTATACCGGTTTTGACGTAATTTGACCATGAATATTATAATTCATTTCATCAATTTTAAAGCCTGTAGATACTAAAACACGTTCGTTAGGAACAGCGTTCTTGATTCAATGCCTCGCTAGTTAAATCCTGCACTCCCTTTAGTAGTATAACAGCTCCAACCTTTTTCATCTATAAATTTGTTCATTTAAAAAAAATAATTATTTTACTAATCTAAATATTACTTATTATACATATATTTAATATACAATAACATGTTTTACAATAACAATGAAATTTATCGTCAGGATGATAACATATATCTCTTTTTAAATAACATATGCGACAAAGAAAGCATACAATAAAATTATCAAACATTTTAAAAATATTTATGTAATGTGTTTCTATATTGAGAAGCATTATATTTATGTCTCGAGATATATTAAAACATTCTTCAGGTTCTAATCGTTTTTGTTCAAATTTTCATTAACACACATTTCACTTTTTATCTTCTTTATAGCTTGGTCAATTTTTATACCGTCTTGATCCGCGTCCATAAAATCCACAATATCTTCTTTAAAATTAATATTTCTAATGATGCAAACTGTTACTGGCTTTTAATTATCTAAAGTTTCTTGTAATTTATCCATTACACCAATCTAAAAAACAATTTATTTTCATTTTAAAATAATTTTTCACACAAAAAAAAAACAATTTAAACATTCTATGAAAGTTTTTTTTATTATAAAACAAACTATATACAATAAACCTGATTTTCGTCGTTGTCGTAAATTCTTTTAGTTCTCTTTTTTTTATGAATATAGAAACAATCTTTACAATAACTTTTAGAACAAATATAAAAATCGAATGCAAACAAAAATTTATTTTTACATTTGTCTCATGTCCCAAACCAGAACTCGTATTCTTTAAACTTTTTTAAATCTTCACTATTAAAAGCTCTTTCGAACAGTGCCTTCAATAATGGCAACAAATTGTCATCAAAATTTATCTCCAAATTTAAAAACAAATCCACAACTTTCCTTACTTTTTCTTTGTCATATTTTTCAAAGCTTGGAGTCACTCAAACGTACATCTTTTACGAAATATTTATGTTTTAGTTTGACAATTTCTAGTCATGTTTGTTCGCTCTTTCTGACATTTTTTCTTAAAAAAAGTAATATAAAACCTTTTTATTTATATTTTGAGACGTTACTACTTACATTCTGAAACAACGAACTTGGCTTAAACTTTTACGTCCTTTTATATAAAATATTCAAAAAAATTGTCAAAAAAAAATATCTTTCTTATTGAATATGATTTAAGATAACATTACTAACAGAAACGATATCAGAGTTTTAAATGTGGTCATGGTAACGAATGTTACGAAAATAAAGTTTAAACTCGTTTTATTTTTGTGTTTCAATCTTTCCTGTCCAAAAAAAAAAGTAAATGAGGACGATTATTTTTTTTTTTTTTATTTATTCAAACTGATAAAAAAGGAGAACAAAACAGCATACGATTTTGAAATTTCTAATCATAATGAATTGCAAACGTATTTAAACATTGCTAATTTGGCAGGTGCTACATTATGGCATATTGATTTCACTTCAAAAAAAGATCTTAAAGAAAATCAATATTTAAAAGTACCAGTTCAACCAAGAAGCTCAATTAAATTTTCCAAAAAATAACCAATTTATTAATCTAAAAAATTTTGAAGAAAGTAATATTTTACCTTGGAATATCCAAAATAAATGTTCTAAAAACAAAAGTTAAGTAAACTATTTGTATGATGCCAAAGTTAAAATAAGTAAAGACGACATCAGCTTTAAAATCAGTACAGGAGAAAAAAATGTTGACATTGTTATAAAAACAAGTAAAAAATTAAAACCAGAAGAATTTTCAGAAACATTAATGCCTGAGTTAGAAGTAATTCAATCTAAAGCTTACGAATACGCTTACAGTGGAATAAAATATTAAAAACTGTATCTCTTAATGGATTTAAGCTTATTAAAAGTCAACGAGATAATGTAATACACGGAATAGAATATACTTGCTTCTATGGAACCTGGTGGAACAAGTGGTCAAAATAAAAACTTGTGTCAGATTTAAAACGCGCTGCAGAACATTTAGCAAACCAAAAAGCTAACGAAATCAAAAAAGATAAAAAATCTGAAGAAAAGTCAAAGGTATAAAAAGAAGAATAAACTTGTGTTTTTTATAAACTTGTATTCTTTATAAAATTGTATTTTGTAAAAATTGTTTTAATTAAAAAAACAGTTTAATTTTAAAAAAAAGTTATTATTTCCAATTATGGATTTAAATTTTGTCATTTTATAAAAACCAAAATATAAAAAGGCTTGAAAAGATATGTATAGCAATTTGAAAGAGAATTATCTAGCAAGCAAGTCAATCAATCTTTAGAAAAAGCTATTTATTCTCTCTTACCCTTTTTTTCTGACAACAAGTTACATCCTATAATGTACAAATTTCATCATATAAATTAACGAAATATCAATAAATAACAGTTTTCAGGAGTAGAAAGACATAATGTTTTCTTCTTTATAAAAATAGGATATAGAATTGAATTTACCAAAAGAAAAATATATTGATTTGTATTATGCTTTTATTGCAAAATACTATAAAAACAATATAAATTTGTTTGAAAAATTGAGCAAACATTTTCAAAATTTGAAGAGCAAGAATCAAAATGGGAAAACGAAATGTATCAAGATTGTCAAACTAATAATCACAATTTTTTAAAATAACGAAAAAAAAATGTGGAAGAATAATATCAAGTTGTAAAAGAAAAATTGGAACATTTTCTTTATATATATAAACAATGTTATAAGCGACAACAGAAAGTCATTGTTGTTCGTGAAAAAAAAATCAAAATTATACTTAAACTGTTATTTTTTGTTACCGTACTTAACAAATAGATGGGAATGCGATTATTGAAACAAAAATGTTTTATGTTGAATGAAAAACATCCTTCTTGTTTCAGCAGACAAGTCTTTTTGTATAACAGCAAATTATTTTATAATGGATATTATACCATCTGCACACCTATACAAATTTAAAATTTTTTTAAATTTTAGGTAAATATTAAAGTACATAAAGTCTTGATTTATAAATTTGTTTGAACAGTGTAACTTTTATGAAAAAAGTTTAGCAGACATGTTTTTAGGCGTTATTCGGTCTTTTTTTTTAAAAGGAACTTTACCGTTTTTATCATTTTGTATAAAAAAGAAGAAAAACTTTACAATTACGCAAATGAAAAACTCGTATCTAATCGACCTATTCATTAAACCTTCAAATTAACAAGTATCATGTGAACGAAAATGAAGGGTTTTGAACAAATAAAACAATTTTTATTCTTTTTTCTTAAATACAATATTTTTTTTTGTATTTAAGTAATTAACTTAAATACAATATTTTTTATTTAAAACTATTTTTAAAACATTCGCATTTGTTTTTATTCAAAGCGAGCATGCATCTATTATAGTCTTGAATAAGATGTATTATGTTTTTGTGGCTTTGAAACGTGAAACCATATAAAAATTGTCCAAATATAAATAATATATTTACATTTCATATTTCGGGCAATATTTTAAATTTCTATTATGAACGTTTTGTTTTGTTTAAATGAGCGCAACACAGTCTTGTCATAGAATATGTCAAATTTTTGATTCTAGGGGAAAAATAGTTGATTTAAATCAAATTAAAATACTTTCACATCAATTATCATTGGTTTTAATACGTTTTAGTAATCTCTCTACCTTTATAAAATTTCAAATTGATCGTAAAATACTTATTTTGTTCTCGTAAATAGCTTTTTTTTTTTATTTTATTTTATTTTGCCGTTTAACAAATTTGACAGTTTCCATAAATTTACAATTAAGTTAATGGCCGGAGCAAGAAAAGGGCAATATTTGCCTTATCGCCAAGCACCGTGTTACAATTTATAATTTTTACAAAGTTGCTTCAAGAATGTATAACATAAAAGAAAAATTAAATGAATGTTTACAAAAGATATATAATAAATAAAGTAAAACATCGTTAAATACATAATATCATAAATAGATTGAGTAAAAGTAAAAGTTAATATATAAAACTTTATATATATTTCAAGTAAAATATATAAAAGATAAAGTAAAATATCATAACTAGATAAGGTAAAAGTAAAAGTGGATATATAATAACTTTATGTATATAAATACGCACAAAAAATTAAATAAAAAGCGAGAAAATAAGATTTTTGATAATGATTATTGTCAAAAAATTTTAAACTTTTTTTTTTTTTTTTTTTATTTCTCTTGAATAATTACGAAAGTACAAATAATTAACTTGTTTTTCAGTTTTTAAATTATATTGTTTTTAAATTATATTGTTTTCAGTTTTTAAATTATATATCTGATCTATTTTTAAAAGTTCTTAGCAGAAAATCTTGTAGCATATTTATGGTGTATTACTTTAAAATAAGTTTCAAATATTTTGGGGGACAGTTCATATTTTGTTTTATACATGAACAGTATAACAAGATGGATATTAAGTTTGAAAATATTCAGGGCACCAATTACACGTAAAAGAGGTTCACAAGGAACCGCTCTACCAGATCCAAATATGATTCTAACAGCATGTTTTTGCTTGCTATAAAGTTTTTTTAACTTTGTGTAATTATTACTTGCCCACATGATGTTGCCGTAAGTTAAGTAACTATGTATAAAGGAAAAATATAAACTTTTTAAGGACTTAAAATTTAAAAGTAGCTTAACTCTATAGATCATGCCAATGCTTTTTGAAATTTTTTTTTCTATAGAATTTAAGTTCACTTTTCAAGATAGCTTTCATCTATGTTCACACCTAAATAATTTACAGATATTTGCCTTTTGATGTTAGTTTTATTCATCAAAAGATTGGGAAGATTAAATGGTATTTCCTTTGTTTTGCTTGGTTTGTGGAAAAGAGAAAATTTAGTTTTTTGAGCATTCAAAGACAATTTGTTGCATATAAATCATTCATTTACTTTTTTTAATTCTTCATTTACTACTGTAAAAAGTGTTTCAATATTTTTGTGAGAATAAAAAAAATTTGAGTCATCTGCGAATAAAATAAAGTTTAATAGGTTTGATGTTGAAGACAAATCATTTATGTATAGTAAAAAAAGTAAGGGTCCATGTATAGAACCCTGTGGGACTCCGCAATATACAGTTTTTTTGGTCGTTTCTAAATTTTCAAATTGTACAAATTGTTTTCTGTTTGAAAAGTAACTTTCAAACCAGATTAAGTTTGTCTCCTTTATTCCGTAATATTCCAGTTTTTTTTATTAGAATGGAATGAGTCACCGTATCGAAAGCTTTCGACAGATCAATGAAAACTCCTAATGTATAATCGTCTTCTTTAAAAGCATTAGATAAGTGACTAACTTAAGTTAATGGTGATTAACCAATTGCTTACTGTATAACATGTTGTTTTCAGTTAAATGATTACACAGCCTATTGTACACTATACGTTCAAGCAATTTCGAGAAACAAGACAATACAGATATAGGCTTGTAATTTGAGGGTTCTGACTCATCTCCAGACTTAAATACTGCAGTTACTCTAACAATTTTTAATTTATCCGAAACTTTACCTGATTTAAGTGACTGATTGAATATATGAAACGAAGATGGTTCAATTATATCATAGACTAATTTTAATATATTAACGCTAACTTTATCCGATCCTGCACTTTTGTTACTTTTTAAGCTTAGTAATGCAGTCCGCAACTCGCGTATATTTAGCTTTGACTCATTCATTTTTTAATTAGAACTTGTTAGATAAGAATCAAATGTTGAAGAAGTTAAAGGAATACTTTGCGCTAAATTAGAACTAACATTTATGAAGAAACTGTTTAGTTCTTCAGCTATATGTGCTTTATCGTATATTGTTTCACCGTCAATTAAAAGTTTTTTTTGGCATAACATTATTTTTAATTTGTTTTGTCCAATTATTTCTTTAATAGCATTCCAAGTTTGTTTAGTATTTCCATTTGCATTTTCTAGTAATTTCGAATAATATACTTTTTTAGAGTATTTTTTGATTTTTTCAAATATATTTTTATAGTTTTTATATTTGCTTCGTTTGAATATGTTTTTTTTTAAGAAATTTTTCATAAAGTTTTTGTTTTTTCCTTGACAATTTTAGTGAGCCTTTTGTCATCCAAGGCGATAGAAGTGATTTTGAATTCACATAAAACTTTTTTACAGAAAATGCTTTATCGTATTGTTAACAAAATTGCGCCGGAAAAAGTTCATAAGCATTGTTAGCATCAAGTGTTTGGAGAACAAGCTTCCAATCAACAAAATTAATTAGAAGGTTGCGAAATTGTTGTATGGAGTTTTCATTGATCTGTCGCTTGTAAATAATGTGTTTTGTGGAAATATTATCATGGGTTATGTTTTTTGTTATAAGAAATGTGGGAAAATGGTCTGTCAACTCAGTCATAATTATTCCGGTACTAAAACAGCTATTAGAAAAATTATTAGTAATTATGTTATCTAGTAGGGTAGAGGATCTTTTTGTGAATCTTGTTGACTTAGTTATTGTTGGAATGAGGTTATTTTGTAGAAAAGTATTTACAAAACTTTTAACACTATTATTAGGCTCATGATTCAAAAGATTAATATTCAGGTCACCGACTAAGTAAACATTTTTTTGCTTTTTATTAACTTTTGTTAAAAAAGTACCTAAAGATACTTTAAAATTTTTTAAGTTACCCGCTGGTTGTCTATAAATAACATTAACAAAAAACGTTTTTAGAATTTTGGTTAAATATTTAAATGCACAATGACTCGCAATATTTTTTATTTACACTGAGGTCATTACGTGGTATAAAATTAATTGAGTTATGTATAAAAATGCATACACCTACACCGGTACAGAAGTTTCGTGGTTGATGAATTGACGCGTAATTTGCAAATTCAAATTGAAAATTATGCTCGTCATACTTACACCAGGTCTTAGTGAGATAGATTATTTTAAAATCGTGATTTAATTCATGCATTAGAAGTTTAAACTCATCAAAAAAACTTTTTAGGCTTTGAATATTAATGTTTAAGATTGAAAAAGTGTTTTTATTTTGTTGAAGATGGAAATTAGATTCAGAAATTGAATAGTATTTGATTTCTAACGATTTTAGGTTAAAATAATTAGTGACATCATTATCACAAAGTGTGACATTTTCATCACAAAGTTTAATTAATAAATTATCATCCATTTGTAAATATAAAATTAAGATTAGGGAAAAATTAATTAAAAAAATAAAAAATAAATGAATACTTATATAGACTCAGTGGAAACAGAATCTCATTTCTTCGCAGTCTAATCACGAATGACTAGTTTGTCGTACGGTATAACCACAAATTTGCCGGAATCCCTTTCTTGCTTCATTCGTTCTCTTAAACCCTTCCTTATTTCTGTAGTCTCCGCACTAAAATCTTCATTTATATAGATGTTTTTTTCTTTGAGTTTAAACGATTTTTTAAGTATTTCAGTTTTGTCTTTATAATTTAATAACTTTAAGACTATCGGTCTGTGTTTATTAACATCTCTCGGCTCAGATCGATGAGCTCTTTCAATTTTTATAATATTAATGTCAATAATCGTTTCATTACAGAAAATACTATCAAATCTATTTCAAAATCAGGATCATACGAATGACCATGAATATTCTTATACTAGTAGTGATAAGTTTTTTGGTATTGTTCTTTTAAATTATTCAATAGCACACAAAGCCAAACTTGTGCATAAAAATATTGTTGCATGTTTAAAGAGCGTAAACAAAACTCTCTTATACAGTTGTCGCGCCATTCGTGATTTTCTTTATTTGTAACAAATTCAATGTTCAACATCCACAGCAAAAAAAATGTAACATTTTTAACATAAAATAAATGTATACTTTTTTTAAAATTAACAAATAAGTATAAAAAAGCTGAAAATAAATTTTTTTTTTTATAAATTTTAGAAAGTGAATTGAGTTGATAGCATCATAAAAAAATATTCAATAAATTTGAGCTGTTTGCGCGTTAGATGAAGTAGCCGAAAGATATAAACATCAAGAAAGTCTATCGAAAAACTCTTCATCGTTATCCCTTATTGTTGAGGGAGAACATTTTACAGATCAAAACTCGAACTCTTTTCATCAACATGTATTAAATTCTGAAAGAAAAAAAAATAATTCATTCTCGATTGAAAAATATTTTTAAAACAGAAAATTTGAAAATTTGCTTGAGCATCCACAACTCTGTAATTTGCATTTAGAACAATTTGACAAACTGAAAAAAGCGCACGTAAACGAAAATTTTATCGCAAAATAGTATAAATTAAAACTAGCTGCTTTCTTACTCGAAAGAGATATTAAACTGAACAAGTTGACGGAGATCAAATTGTCATTTTTGAAGATACTTTTACATCGAAAATAATACCTATCGTCTCATGATAGGAAAACGAGATGGAACGTCTGATAAGAAATTATTGTTAATATATTACACACATTTGTAACAATATTTACTTCTAGTTTTTTTAAATTAGAAAAAGAATAATAATATGTGTACTAACTCTCTATCTTTTTATTTTAAAGAGGCTGTTTCTAAAGATTATTATATCGGAGTTTTTGCCGATCTAAATTAAACTAAAACTCATCTTCATATTATTACAATTATTACAAAAATGGTTCTTTTATTATCTACAGTAACAAAACTACAAAAGAAAAAGGTGCTTTAACAAATATCTTTTTAATTAAGAATAATAGATATTTATTTGAAGCTGAGGTGATGTGCAAACAAACAACCAAATTCATACAATCAATATAAGCTATAATAAAATTGAACTTAATTCTCACACGAGACAAGCTAATCTTTTTCCTACGTGGAAAATTATTTTTTTTAATACTCAAGCAAATATATTTTATTAAAAAATTGAACGCCACATATTGACAAAAATTATGAAGTTTGGTTAATAAACAACGCTACTAAACAAATGGAACGAATGATAGAAATAATATGCAACCATTGCGACAGCAGAAAATTAATTACAATAAAACATAACAAAAGAAGGAAAGTGCAAACAAATGAAAAAAACAATATCAATTTTAATGGGTATATTTATTGTTTAGATGATTGTACATAAAATAAATTTCAACTTTTTTTTCTTATAATATATCAAATACGTTATTGAGCGGCCTATAAGGATTGATAAAATTTTTAATAGCGTTTATACCAGTTGTTGATTTTTTTCACTTCCGCGCTTTTCTTAAACTGTATAACTTGCAACGCGTTAGATTCATTTTTAGGAGTAATATAATCTGCGAAACCTCGTCCAAGTAGAGTTGTTCGGTTTTTACGCTTTAAACGACTCTTTTATGAGCTTTCCTCGAACAACCATTTTTCAAAAGATTTTTATATAATATATACATATTTGTGCTATATAATTTCAAGTTTTTATCGATTTGATCATATATAAAGTTTTTATTTACTTTATCGTTAAAACGAATTACTTTAATTTGATTACTACCGTCACAGTGAAAGACTAATTTATAATTTCCCTTTATTTTTTTTAAACTTTTATCTTTTTTAATAATAGACAAATTTTTCATTATATAAAATTGCGTTGAAAAAACTATAAAATCCATTTTTGTTTGAAATGAGTGTTTTTTCAAATAAAAAAACTATATATATAGTTTTTTTAAAAAAATCGACAAAAATATTGCTAATAAAATTGTTTTTAATACTATATTTTTAAAATTTCAGTTTCTGCATAAAATCTTCCTTTATTTACCTGTTTTACTGTATATAAACTATTAATAACATCATACTCCAATATAAAACCTTCCAGATACGTTAAAATGTTTGTGTCCGTTTTCTTTCATTCCACTTATAATTTAATGTTCACAATCTTTGTAATCGTACATTAATATGTATTCGCCTCGATTAGTTAAATATTTTCTTAATTTTTTCATTACATTTCTTTCCTCTTTCTTTATTTCTCGCAATAACAATATATATATATATATATATATATATATATACATCCAAATTTTCTTTAACTTGTTCAAAAATGTATTTGTAAAACATTACACGCAATATTCTTTCAAACGATAAAATCGTTGAGCTTTTCTGCCTGTTTCTAGTAAACTCATTTTATTTAAATAAAGGTAAGATTTGATTTTCTTTACATTCGTTTTTAATCCTATTGAAATAATATTCTTCTCCTCCTTCGATCTGAACTTAAGAATTGCTTAAAAATGAGGTCCGATGCCAAGAATGCCCCCAATAACATTCCCATGAAAAAAATTACTGCGTTTTTTCTTACGCAACAAACATTTTTTTCTTCCTCTCCTAATTATGCGATATAAGTTTGAGGATAAGTCTTTGTTTGATCTACAAAAACATATCTTTTTCCATGTTTACCCAGTGTGCACAGGACCTAAATAAGACGTCTTTTAAACGTTCAAAAGACGTCCAAAACGTTCAAAAGACGTTTAAAAGACGTCTTTTTAACGTCCTGTGCCCACTTGGTAATATGTTTTTGACAATGATGTGTTTCTCTTATATTTTAAAAATTTGATTTCTTTGTTTTTTATGTTCTACTGAAGTTTAAAGAAATCCATATATCGGTTTACCCACTCGGGCTAAAACACAATTTTTCGGTTACTTTATAAGTATTTTTTGTTTTTCTATAAAAAATGAGACTTTTTTACAAGTTTACCTTTTTTTAAATTAATTTATTTTTCTTCTACGTCGTATTGTTCTTAACTAGATATTATAAGGATCTTTTAAACTGTTTTCATCAAAAGAACTTTTATCAAAATATTCAAAAAAAAGGATCTCTTATAGAAGGTCGAGGAAACAAATTTCTTGTAACTACTGTAAAATCAACATCGTCTAAACGCATGATATAAACTTTTAAAAAAGACTTACATTTTTTTTAATCTATATGTAATTAAAACTTTTATATTTTTATAGAAAAAACGTTTTGTGCCACCCTGACACTACCTTACTTATGCTGTCTTATTTATACTACTTTTATACTGCTTGTTATTTACAACCACGGTTGTTTACACACTTACTTACTTAACCTTACTAATTTACTTAACATGCCTGAGTTAATTTGCCTATTTACTAACACTGTTGTACGCTTACTCGTTCTTACATCATCAAGTCTTGCAACTTGATGTTGCAGCTCAGACATCACGCGATCTTGCCCCTCAGACATCACAAGTCTTGCGACTTGATGTTTTAACATTGAACTTTTAATAATTTCTAGACAACACTAGACAAGTCTCTTTGCGTCTTGATTTTCTAAAATAGAATGATATGATAATATGGACGAGGCAAGATTGAAACCCGAGACAGTTAATGGCATGGCGATTTTAACTTAGTTCGGAATGCGTATGCACAAAGCTACGTCGACGTGATGGTTCTCGACATTATCAATACTCTTGTTATAAAGACGATATATATATATATATATATATATATATATATATATATATATATATATATATATATATATATATATATTTATATATATATATATATATATATATATATATATATATATATATATATACATATATATATATATATTTAAACATGTATATATGTATATGTATATATTATTAATTACATTTTTTGTATTTTATGTTATTTATTACCGTTTATTACTGTATTCACTGATCTAGGCGTATATCTTATTTGCGGCATTTTATTTTGATTTTGTTTATTTAAGTTTATATCTAATACTATATTTTTATAAAATAACGCTTTTTTATAATAGAAATAAAAGAGTATTATAGATTTATTAAGAAATTTGCTATACAACTAAAAACTCATTGGAAAGAATCAGCAAAATTTTAAATTTTAACAGAAGAGATATCAAAGCTATAGATTTTAAGTCCGCAAGACGCAATGATAAAATAAAAAAAATCCCAACTATACTTTTATTGAAATCTATATTTAAAAAAAAGCTCTTAAACATTAGCCTAAAGTTTTATGTATATGGCACGACATTAAAGGAAATAAAGACAACCAAAATAAACATTTTTTAGACATTTTATATCAAGCGAAATTAATAATTGAATTTATTTTTGATTTTGGTCATTGTTTACATGAAATATTTTCTATAACAAACTTCATCAATGACTCATGAACATAGAATTTAAAACTGAATCAAGCATGGATGTTGACTTTGACATCGATACTACCTCAAACATAAACTTTACAGAAGTATACAATATAGACAATTATAATAATGAAACTCTTTAGAAAATGGAAGACGATCCTTCTGGATCGATAATCAATTCACCAAACTACTCGAATATGCAGAAGATTAATTTAAAGATTTTAATTATTTAGTGGAGAATATCGAATGCAATGAATCAATCTGACACTGAAAAAAAAAAAAGTTTTACCTCAATATACCGTTAATATTTTTTGAAAAAAATTTTTTTTCTGGTTCATTTTTGGTACATTTTTATGTAACATTTTATGTACATTTTTATGTACATTTTTATGTACATTTTTAGTAACATTTTATGAAATTTTATGAAATTTTAACTTTTAATAATAAATGACTTTTTAAGAACAATTTTTAATAGATTTTTCTTATTATTAAGAAACAAAGTTTTTATTTTATAAACTTTTTTATAAATTTAAACAATATAAATTATTTTTTTTTTAATTATGAAAATGCTTTTTTTAAAAATTTTTTTATCATTAATTTAACTTTTTTCAGAACAAAAACTGGAAAAAAAAAAAGTCAAAGAAAATAAAAAAAAAGAAGAAGATAATGTAGTGGAAATAATGGAGCAAAAAGAAAAATGTAAAGGCGAGAATGTAGACATAGATAAGAAAAACGAGAACACAGATATTTATTTTCTTTTTTTTCTATTTTATTTTTTTTTTGGATATTTTTTAATTTTATTGAAAATACCTTTTTTATTATATGCTTTTTAGTATTAAAATAAATTTATTATCCTGTTTATATAAAATAAAACATTTATAAATAATTAATCATTACTTTTAGCAATTAATAAAAAATGTTTACCAACGTGTATCCACGCTGCTTCTATGAACTTCCTTTTACAATAGAAGAGTTATTAATTCATTTACAAGAATGCGCTTCTAACAAATATGTTTTTTACTAGCGTTTCTCATGCAAAAACAGGTAAAATCTGGTTGAACACGAATGCAAATATGAATTTGACTTTGTATTAAAATCAAAACTATGTTTTTTGCACAAAACAAGTCGAAAAGATTCAGTTTAACGAACACATAATAGCATGTTGTAAAGGTTTTCATAGGAAGAAAATTCTGATTTTAGAAAATAAAAAAAAAATTTCAATTTATTTAAACTTGATTACACACAATTGTTTGATCGCTGTTAAAAAAGTCAATGAAAAATAAAAGCAGTAATGGAGGAATCGGAAGAAAAAGACACAGAATTAAAAGAGGTAAAAAAATTAACATTAGAAAGTTATACAAATAATTCAGACCAATTATTTAAACATTGTGAATATCAATTAAGAGAGAGCGAAGTTTCAAAACTTCCAATCACAGATTTTCAAATTATAAGATTGGATCAAATATATCTTAGACTATTTTCAAACTAACCATTTTATACAAAATGAGATTATACTTTAGAAGGTTATTTATATAGAATAGAATAATACAGCTTTGACAAAAAGGAAAACGCAATGTCGATATATTCTTAAATAATACGAACAGACATGGCCTACTTTATTTATACGGCCGGATATTTTGCATTTTGAAGAAAAAAATAGAAGGCCAGTTTGCTCGAAAAGTGTTTTTAAAGAAGCAGCTTTGACAGTTTAAAAAGATGGTTAACAAATGTTGCGTTGTAAATTGTAGTTCAAATTATCATAATTATGGTGAAGTATATTTCAGCCAGATCAATATGAACAGTTTTTATTGAATGGTTTGATTAGTAGCTTTGACGATATTACTGAAAGTCTTGCTCCAGATGGTTTTTCATTCTTGAAGTATCATGATCATGTATTTTTTTTATAAATTGAGTCATAGTACTTTATCTATTCCAGAAGTTACAGTACATTCGTGTAAACAATGAGATGCATGTTAAATTATTTTACAAAAGTTCACCTCTGCTATTGCCTCAGTGGTTTTGTCAAGGAAGAGATTGTCGTTTATCTTGTAAAAGTATGCTTCATAATTTTCCTACCTACACTAAATCACAAGACGAACAATTTTCATCTGAATTGACTGAATTACAGCAAATTAAATGTATGAAAAAACCTATTTATTCAGCCAATATTATAAAATATTCACTAATATCACGATATACTTCTATGCAGTCATACTAACTTTTGGGTGAAGGATTGCCTTTACCATCGTTATCATTACTTAAAAAAATAACTAGTGGAAATATTGATGCTCTAAGTGTGCAAAACGTTTAAAATTAGAAAGTAAGATATCTCAGACATTTGCTTGATTTTTGATGAAATGTACTTGCAAAAATGTGAGGAGTATTTTGCTGGAGAGATGATTGGTAGTGATGAGTCTGGAGAAATGTATAAGGGAATAGTTTGTTTTATGATAGTTGGCCTGAAACAAAACATTCCATATGTGATTAAAACGTCTCCTGAAAAAAAAAAAATCAATGCTGAATGGTTGAAAGAAGAAATTTTTGAATGTCTTCGTATTTTAACTGAATGTGAATTTAATGCTAGAGTTATTGTGTGTGACAACCATTCCTCTAATGTTTCTTGTTTTAAAAAAATTCTTTGTGCATCGAATCAACAAGCTAAAGATTTGTTTTTTATTTACAATCTAAAAAAAATTTACTTTTGTTTTGATGTTGTACATCTTATTAAAAACATCAGAAATAATTTGTTAAATTGCAAAAGATTTTTATTTCCAGATTTTAACTATAATGGATTTAAAGATCCTATAATTGTATGTGGGGGAGAAATTAAATGGAGCACCTTATATAATATTTATGAAAAAGACTTTGCTCTTGATGCTTGCTTGCGTAAAGCACCAAAAATAATAATGAAAGTATTACATCCTGGAAATTTTAAACAAAATGTTTCTTTAGCACTTGCAATTTTTGATGAAACTACATCTGCAGCGATTCACTCATTTTTCCTGATCTTGCAGATTTTCTTACATTATTTAACAAGTGGTGGGTTTTATCAAATTCTAAATGTCAATATTCAAAATATAATATTTTAGGTAATGCAGTCGTTTCTGGTGATAAAAAGTCTGAATTTCTTAGGGAAATGGCACATTGGATTGAAGCGTGGCAATCACAAAAGATACCAAACTGTGAGAAGTTTGCTTTAAGTGTTCAGACAGCTGCAGCACTAATAAAAACACTTAATAGTCATGCCTTATTGATAGGGGACTTACTTAATGATGGATATCACTTTGTTTTAACTGCGAGATTTCAAAGTGACCCATTAAAAAGGAGATTTAGACAATATAGACAAATGAGCGGTGGAAGATTTTTGGTGGGTTTAAAAGATGTCACTATTTCTGAAATAATATTAAAAATCAAAAGTATAGTTAAAGAAAGTATTAACTTTGATGATAGTTTGAAAATGCCTTTTGAGTCAGAAAATAATTTAACAGATTTGAAAAACTTTCTTCTTGATATTGAGAAAGCTGAGTGTACTCCAGAAATCATGAAACTTCCACCAGAAAGTAGGGAAGTAGGTGCTCATATTGCTGGATATATAGCAAAGAAACTTAAAAAACGTTTTGGTACATGTTGTAAAGAATTTTTATGTTGTGTCAATATTGATGAAAGCAATCCTGATCATACTTTTTTAACAATTATTTAATCGCAAGTGTCAAAATTCTCAATTATTAACCAAGGTCCGTCAATATGGAATCAATTAAAAAATAACAATATAAAATATTTGAAAAACACTTCCTCTTTTAAACGACAAATGAAATTGCATCTCCTTAACTTCTGATATATATGCGAGTATGTTTATAAATGCGTGTGAAAGTATGTTTGTATATTTGTCTGTGTATGTGTATGTATATATATGAAGATGTAGTTTTTATTCTTCACCTAGTATTTTTCAGAAAAATATTTTATTATAAATTTACTAAAGGCGTGTGGGCTTTAAATGTTATTAAATGTTGTTCTAAATTATGTTATTGAGTTTTATTCTTCAGGTAGTATTTTTCAGAAAAAATGTTTTATTGTAAATTTACTAAAACCATGTGGGCTTTAAAGGTTATTGTAAAGGGGCTCTATGAAAAGATTGTGGTCACACCAGTCATCCGCATCTTCTTTGAGCCCCTGTCTGTTTTATACATATTCTTTGTGTAACATAAAAGTTTCATTGTAATTTTGTTATTTTCTTTTTATATAAACAGCGATGAAAAAAAAAACAACTTAACAATAAGTTTTTTAGATGATATAAGTTTCTTTTTATCTTATCTTCTATATATATAAAGGGCAATGTGTGTGTGTGTGTTTGTTTGTTTGTTTGTTCTCTATAGAAATCCAAACCGCCGGACCGATCTCGATGATATTTGGCATGGGGGTAGTCCTCGAGGGGGAGAAGGTTCTTAGCTGGGTTTTGACCCCGTACCCCGATCCCCGGGGTCAGGGGGGACCATTTTTTGGGCCGATTTTTTAGGCCCATTTTTGGGCCCAGGTAATCAGGTAAGCCAGTTTAAATATTGGCCCGGGCAACGCCGGGTAACTCATGCTAGTATAAATATAAATAGTTCTAAATAGATTAAAATTGTCAAATAAATTTTAGGAAAAATCAGATATAAACATTAAACTACAAAGGTATGAAGAAAAAAACTCTGAAACTTTTTATATGAAAGACGAAATTGTTGCATTACGAAAAGAAGCCAAAAAAGCGTGAAAAACTTGGTCTTATTGAAGCTTTTACTGCTGATAAACAATATTGCGTGTGCGTGCACGCTAAACCATTACCGTTAAATGTGTTAAAGTGTCTTGAGCAGCACAATTCTCTTTTAAAAGTAATTCAACGAATTTATAATGAAGACGATTTCCAGGTTGCTATAAATTCCCTTTCACTAGAAACAAAACTTCAAATTCGGCAATTTTATGACCAGTTACGTGAAGAATTCCAACAATCAGGCAAACTATGGAAAGATATAATTAATCGAATATGGGCTATTGGACCAAAAGGAGTAAATGATAACATTTTAATAAACAATGTAAACGACTACACGAGACCAAGTATATGGTGTGGCTTTATTGATGAATTAAAAAACGAAGGTTTGCATTTACGTGAGTTTGATAATAGTGTAATAGGTGGGTTTCAATTAGCCGTACAAGCTGGTCCTATCTGTGAAGAACCCATGATGGGTGTCGCATTTTTTATAGAGGATTGGAAGCGTCTTGGTAGGTTATATAAGCTTTTTAAATGTCTATGTACTTAATTTTTTTAGAGGTTATGTTTTTGATATTTCAATTGTTTTTCTGATAGGTAATAATGAAAATAGTTACGTGGAAAATTCCCAATCTTATGACCCTATCTCTGGGCAACATATTTCGGCTTTAAAAGCAGGTTGTCGTCGTGCTTTTATGGCCCAGCATCTTCGTTTAATGGCTGCTATGTATAGCTGCGATATACAGACAACTTCTGACGTTTTAGGAAAATTATATGGTGTTTTAGGTAAAAGAGAAGGAAAAATACTTAAAGAGAACATGAAAGAAGGTTCTGATGTTTTTGATATTGTTGCTCAATTGCCAGTTGCTGAAAGTTTTGGGTTTGCTGAAGAAATACGGAAAAAAACTAGTGGCTTAGCAAGTCCTCAACTAATATTTAGTCATTGGGAGGTCAGCACTATTTACTTTTAGTATTAGTTTTTGTTTCAATTATTTCTATTTTTGTTTTGAAATGTCTTATGTTTATGTATATTAAGTTATAATTTTAAATATAGCATCTAGACATTGATCCGTTTTGGATTCCAACAACTGACGAAGAATATGAACTGTATGGTGAAAAAGCTGACAGTGAAAACCAAGCATTAAAATATGTTAATCAAATTCGAAAACGAAAAGGTTTGTACGTGGACGAAAAAACTGTTGAACATGCTGAAAAACAAAGGACCCTTAAAAAAAAAAAAAAAAATAATTAACCTGAAGATGATTTATTATTTTCCCTATAATTAAAATTTTGTAACCATTGTCGATACTTTAACGTAAGTAAATAAGACATATGCTTTATTTATATATATATATATATATATATATATATATATATATATATATATATATATATATATATATATATATATATATATATATATATATATATATATATAAAATCTTTGTCTGCTGATTAAATTATTGAGTCTAAACACATTATTTTTTTGTATTGTTAAATAGTGTTATTCTAAAATAACATTATTAAACAATAAAAAAAGTGACAAGCTTGAATTCTAGTAAAGATATAAATATGCTTATTACCAATATGACAGATATATTAAAAAAAAATGTTCTGTTTAGATTAAACAAACTAGATTGTCTCTAAATATAAAAAAATTAAAGGAACACTTCTTTATCCACTTTTAAAAATACAAAAACTGAGTCATATCATACCAGACCATTTAATTGGTAATATAATAATAAAGATAGAAAAGTTTCTTAGAGTAAATATTGATGAAGTCTATATTGGAGAAATCATATTAATAATATCTCCAATAAAATTGCTAAATTCCACGGAAATCTCTATAAAGCAAGAAATTCATTATGTAAACACCAATTAACACAATTATATTATTCATTCATACATAGTTATATAAACTACGCAAATATGATATGGGGATGCACTCTCAGAACAAAGTTAAAATCTCTTTACCTTTATCAGAAACAAGCAGCTCGCGCAATAAATGTCATAAATCAGTTTTTTCATACTAAAGTACTTTTTAAAGAAATGAATGTTTTAAATGTATATCAACTAAATGAATTCAATATTTTATGTATCATGTTTGAATGAAGAAAAAAATTGTTACCAAACGTATTAAAAAATCTTTATTGCATAAAACCTAAATACAAATATAATTTTCGAATTATTAACAATCTTTTGCGCCATTTTGCCCTAAAAGCAAAGACAAGTTTTTTGTTTCTTATCGAGGTCCTTATCTAAGTAACAAAATAGTCTTATCATATTTTATATTTTTCAACCCAACTGACTTTTGCTTCATTCAAACAAGAACTTAAAAAAATTATATTTTAATTGAAAATATATTGATTTATTTTTAACTGTTTTTTTGTTTGTTTGTTGTTGTTCTACTTATAAAAAATATAATGCATTTGTGCACATTATTTTTTGAACACTTTATCTCTATAGTTTTTAACATTTTATCTTGATTTTTAAATGTTTTTGCACAAAGGTATATTATTATTTCACTAAAGAAATCGTATTTTTATTAAAAAATATCCAAATATTGTAAAGGGTTTCATGACAAAATCCTCATGGTCTTCTAGAAGTCCTGTCGTTACTAATGTAAAAACTGTAAAATATAATTGGTTATTGTAATAGTTTTAAACGGCAAAATAATATATATATATATGTATATATATATACATATATATATATATATATATATATATATATATATATATATATATATATATATATACACAAAGAGAAGATATTTAGTTCATTTTAAAATAGGAAATTTAATCTAAAAAAATTTTATGGGAGATTTTTTACCTGGAAGTTAAAGTTTAATATGACATTCTTATCGGGTAGTATGTAAAAAGAAAAGAGACGTATATAAAAAAACGCTATTATACTAAAGTTATAGCCAGCCCAGTGAACCCGGTTGTTTTTATTAAGTTTAACCTAAAATTAACGTCCAAAGAACGTTTAAAAAACGTACTGTGCCCATTGGGAGAAGTAATGTCGTAGCGGCCTGAAAAAATCTATTTTTGCGCTCTCGTTCCAAGAGATTTCTTAAAATCATTTAAAAATACTTTTAAATACTATAACTATTGTGTATTTTTTATTTAATAATAACATTTTTAATAATAGTTTTTATTTGTATTATAAATATTTAAATTATTATTATTAATAATAATTATGAATATATTATGGATATATGTTTTTTAGGCAAACTTTTTTTAAAAAAAAAAATCTTTTTTGCCATCTTAACTTTAACGTTACTGTTTTTTCTACAATTAAGGTTTAATAAAATTTTCTTTATTTTTATTTTTCAAAGTTTCTTAGTACACATAAACATACATACGTTGACTAATATAGCCGTAGTCACATCGTAGTGTACATAGATTGACTAAAATAAAAAGAGGGTTTAGGCTATGGCAGGCATCTTTAAACTAAAAATATTTCAATCTTTATTTAAATAGGATTTAGTTTGCGGTTAATAAATTAATCTAGTTTTTATTAAAAGTTCTAATTTAAATTGCATTAGGTTTTTTGATGAAAGTTTATGTACAAGTTAGCGCATACAAACAAGAAAATGTTATTCGAATGCGCAAATATACAAACAATGCTTGCAAACATTTTATAGTTTTAAACGTACAACAAGAAATATCCCTGATGCAATTAAAATATTTAATTAACTCAATTTATATATATTAAAACTTTATAAATTCAGTTTTCTATTCTACCTTTTACAAACATTTAAGCGTTTTAAATTTTTAAACGCTTTAAAAGTATTTAATAAGTCAATTTATGAATTTTATTACAGTCAGTACATAAACTATTTTTTTTTGTTTTTGTTGTAATTTGGCAAAACTATTAGCATAATACAGCTTGGTCGAAAATTTTTAACAAACATTCGCAGATGTTTTTTTAATAACTTTTTAAGTATCCAATTATTAAAAATAAGTATTTAACGTTATGGTAAATGACAAAATAAATAAAAGTTTTAGCATGACTTGTTCTAAAAAAACTTTTACCAATATCAGTCAATTGAATTGCTTATTATAATTATTTTTTGTCAAAGAGATTTTTTCGACAATTGCATTGAAGTAAAATTTCCAATTTTTAATTTTTGTTTTGTATTAATAAAATACTTATTTATTCTAGTTAATTTATTAGCTTAAAAAAAATTTAGTTTAAATAAAAATAGAACCTTTTTAAATACTTAAAAATTTTGCAAAAAATCATATAAAATGAAACTTTATGTCAAGTAATTAATATTTGTTTCTTATTAATATTTAATTGCTTTAAGCAAATGAGCAATTGTTTTTCATAACATCCACCATCGGGAGCCAAATATTTTCGCCTCCAATTTGACAGCCGCAGCCAGTTACGAGACAGGAACCATTGAAGGCAGCCTCCAAATAGCTTTGCCTTCAAAATTTCTTCTCGTTCAACATTTTGCCTCTAAAAATAAACTTTGGCTGCGGCCACCAATAGAACGGTGGAAGCTACTGGATGCGAAAGAAAGAATATTTTGCCGCTGAAAATTGATCGGGAGGCAAAGAAAGCGGAAGAAAAGCGAGAAGATTAACGCCATTTATTACCGCTGATTATAATTACTCTTTTATTGTCGATGATTTTGCATGTTCTTACTATTTTAATATCTCCATCATCTTCTTTATCAAAAATTTATTTCTATTTTCAACAACTTATCCGGTGTGGTGTAATAGTAAAACCCTCGCTTCATAAGCGAGAAGTGCCGAGTTCAATCACCACTGTTTCCCTAGTAGTACTGCGCTCAACTTGTTTCTCCGCACAGCAACGTTGTTTATTAAAGTTCATGTTTCGGAGTCAAAAGAGTTGAGAGAGGATTGTAAATACAATAAAATAGTCCCCATGACTGTAGTAGCCCTCTCGGCGTTGGAAAGGTAAATAACTAAAAAAAAAAAGCCCTACTACACATTTTTACTTATTTTAAAGACCTATTAGTTCAGGTTTTAAATATTACTTAATTTGAAAGCTACGGATTAAAAACATTATACGTATCTCGCATGTTCGCTGCACCATCATTGCTTTTATATTTAAGAAACAATAACTATGTTCTGCTATTTTATTTATTCTCCATCTCCCCTATACAACAAAGATTTTCGTAATTGTAACAAGATTGACTACAAACGCGTCATCTTTGCGGTAATAGTTCTACTACTTTAATTGAAACGTAACGTCTTCCTCATTGTCACCTATAATCAAATATAGGTTTAAAATTTTAATTAGCATGCTCTTAAAGTTAAATTAGTTGTTTGGTACTGTTATTTTTTCCAATATGTAACTAGTTATCTATATTTTTATAGATATGTTTTTCTGGAGTGTATAATTAGCGGCTGTTGGTTTGCTTGTACTTGTATTAGTTTAGGTTGTATATGTTCTTATTCTACAAATTCCTGGTTCAGCTACTCCTTGCTTTTTTTTTATATTCTTTTTATTTGGCGGTTTTAATTGCTTAGTAATTAACTTATAGTGTGAGATAATTTTCGTAGCTCTCTGTTTGTTTAAACAAACTCAAATAATTTTAATGAGTGGTTAATTAAAACGTCTTCGTTGCTATGCAGCCATTGTAGGACAATGTGTTTATAATGAACTCCATATAAGTTCATGAACAAATGTACTAAGTATGATTGAAAAAGAGGCCCTTATCCGTAATTGCGGTGTGGGATACTAAAAATTGCAATGGTATTAGTGAGTCTTTGAATGGAAGTTTTTGAATTTGTAGTGCTGACTATTTTGGCAAAAGGATATTTGGATCCATAAGCGTTTGGATATATTTTCTGTTAGAGAATGGTTCTAAATAGTTGGTAGTAAATATTTTCAGACAATTTGAGAAATTTCTGTTACAAAGAGTAGTGTAGCCGTGCTTTGCTTGGATAGTAATTTAGAAGTTCTACAGTTGTTCAGCTTGTCTTTAATTATTTTGTTCATGTAGTAAAATATACCTAGATTTAGTTAAGATTTTTTGTTTTTTTTAATCCCATTTAGTCTATTTGTGATAAGCCAATGCCTTTATTTTTGAGTAAATTGGGTATGGCAATTCATTCGTTTTCAGTATTAAGTTGTTATCACAGGTACAGTTATTTAGTTTTTAAATTTACGGAAGTAGTACTATTTGTTCTTTATTTTTAGTATAGCAAGTTGATGTAATGTTGTTTTGTTGAGGGTGTCTTCTTTTATTTTGTTAATATTGATGTTGTGTGGTTTAGCAACTTTGCTAAAAATATATACATATTCTATTAGCAAACACGTTGTTTGTTGTGTGGTCGTGAAAAAGGTGACTGTTTGCATAATCGCTAATATTCTCGGCATTGTTAGTAATTTGCGAAGTAGATGTGTAACTGTACTAAAATCATGAATGAATCTTATAAAATAGTTCTTTAACCTAAAATACCTTCTTAAAAACTTTCCATTTCTTGTGGTGGAGTATTTTATTTCTGTTAACTTTTGTAAGTTGGGTTTAATTCCATCATTAGAATAAGTATAATCATAAAATATTAAAGTAGTTTTCTTAAATATTCATTAACTTAAATTTAGACTTAAATTATTGTCACTTAACTTGTAAAAATTGATTTGAATAAGCGATGAAAAACTGAATTTTCATTAAATGCGCATTAACAAAAAGTGATAGTTCCTTTGCTTATATTTTAAGAAAAAAAAAATTTAATTAGTCTAACGTTTAAATAGATAATAGATTTTGGTATATAGTGTGTGGGAAAAACTCAAAGTTTTGCAATAAGGACGCTGCCATCAGTTTTGTTTTGGGGGAGGGGGTTTAAGACCTCTAGTAAGCCTAATAAATTTTAAAATTTTTTCAATCTTGCTTATGTATTTATAACAAAAAAATAACAATATAACAAAAAAGATTTTCAAAATTTAAAATTTACGATAAAGCCTCCACTATCGTTTTTAATGGTCTAAGAAGCAGATGACGTTATTTTAGCAATCAGAAAATATCAAGAGAGGAGTAAATCTAAAATTGAAGTTTAAAATTTTTCACTTGGATTAGACGATATGTTTCGTTTTTTTTTTTAATCTTGTCAATTTTTAAAAATATAATAACATACAAACGAATCAAAACAAAATAGCTTGAGTATAACAGATTTGTAATTATTAGAAAAGTTTACTTGTATTACATACAATCCTGATAAAATGTTTTTTAAGAGGGTTTTTATATTTTTAAATAATATACATATTCCAGTTACATATTTGTTTATTTATTGTTTATATTGGGATGGTTAAGCGCCAAACCTGCCTTTACAACAAAGTTAAAAATAAAAAAGTTTTACAGTAAAAAAGCGATTTTTTCTTTGCAAACACCAATATATTATACTTAAAATTTTTAAGTGCGCTGAATTGTAATTGTGCAGTGATGTGGTATGGAGGTGAATTTTCTGTTTTAGAGGAAAATTGATCTCTAAAATCACATAAAAGGAAAAACAAAAAGTTGAATAGCTAGTTTAAAAAGTGTAAAGCCAGTAATAATTTTAGGGTTGCTGGCTCTCGTGCGCAGAGATTTTTAAAGAAATATGTCTCATGTTTACCGGCTTGTTTTTAATGAAAATCTCCAGCGGAGATTTTTATTAAAAATAATATTAATAAAAAATAATATTTTATTAAAAATAAAAATAATATAAAGTAAAAACTTTATTAAAGACCTTCCCAGAAGTTTTATTGAAAAAAGAATCAACATGTCTTTGATTCTTTTTTCAATAAACTTTTTTATAAAATTGATGCATTATGTAACTAACCTTAAAGATTTTAAAGATGAAATAATTTTCCAAATCTATAAAAACTTGCTCAAATTTGCCTAACAGTACCGCATTCAAATGCAGAGGCAGAGCGCATATTTTTCATAGTAACAGATATGAAACAAAAAAAGTAATACCTTTGGGAATGACACTTTAAATTCTATAAGTGTTGTACAATCATCTTTTTCTTCAAAAAATAATTAATTGTACTAATTCCAAAGTAACAGAACAGTGTTTGTCACTGCAAAACCCTCAAAGAGTATATGAAAACTGATTATTTATAGCGATTTTTAAGATTTGTAAATTTATACTTAAGAATGAATTTAAATTAACACCATTTAATTTGTTATTTTAAAATTCATCTACAATAAAAATTATTATCAATTGTAAATACTATTACTATTTTTTTAAAGTTATTGTTTGTAAAGTTTAAGGATTTATAAACTAAAAGTTCCTTTTAATGAAAAAACATAAAAGTTTTATTGACGCTATGATTATTGTGCCGACAACTATTATGGGTATTATAGAAAAGTATTTATTTGCGAGACCCGAGCGAAAATCGATGGGTCGAGTTTGAAAGAAAATTTATAAAGAGGGATCTTTTAAATTAAAAAAAGAAATTTTGATTTGGTGGTAGGTAATTTTGAATATAATCTCCAACCATCACTGGATTAGTGGCTTTTGTTGAGAGATTTTGTTTCGCGTCTAATTATCTTATTTTAACATAATCGTTTTATCATCCATTCTGAAGCCGTTTCACAAATAATAAATATAGTTGTAAAAAACGTGTTTGTTTTTTTTACCAAATGGGCACAGAACGTATCGTTTAGATCAGTTCGTCCAAGGTACATAAGACATACCGTTTAGGTACATAGGGTGTATCGTTTAGGTACATAGGACGTACCGTTTAGGTATATTTGTCCAAGTCCAAAATGGTACGTTCTCGGACGTCTATCGGACTTACTTTTACGCATGCTTGAATTTGAAAGATTTTCAAAATTGTTTAAAAAATCATAATTTAATAAATGTCAATTCAACATATTCTATAACCATGGCCGTGCACAGATTTTGGGGGCTCTAAACAGCATTCAATTTCGGCCCAACACATCCCCCTCCTCTTAAAAAAAAAGTCTCTCCAAAATTTTTGATTATATTTATCATATATAATTGTAATTAAGTAGTCTAGCTTTTGTTTCTTACAATTTTTATTGTCTTTTGTTTTACAAACTCTTCAATCACATCATAAAATCAAGATTTTGTGCTATCAGTCACTCAATACTCAAAATAGCAAGATTACTTATTTGTTCTTGCCTCATAGAGCACAAAAAATCGGAACTGAAGCAAAAATATGCAGTGCAATCACTTAATTTCTGAAGAGTTTCCCTCATTTTTGAAACTTCGTGTAACAAGTTGGGGAAAGTGGTTTTCCTCCAAAGTTTGCAGAATTATATTGTTTCATGTGAAGCAATTTTTCTGTCAGTTCATTTTCAGGTGTCCAAAAACATATCGTCTAATCCAATAAGGTGACTTATTAATGGTTTAAAGTTTTGCACCTGAATATTGCCTTGTATAACTAGTCACCCTTTTTGCCTAAATGACCTAGTTTCTGCAATTAATCAATGTGATGACTTTCATCAAAACACCAGTCATGGAAACACCTTTGAAAGAGCTCAAAAACGTCAAGTCTTTTAGCCCATTATGTTCCGGATAGCCTGTAAAAGATACACCATGGAGACTATTTCTAGTATTTCCCTGTTGTAGACTAGCAAAGAGGATTTTATACGTGCTATTTGCTTATAGCAAAGAAGATTTTATACGTGTTTGAACAGTTCTAAAAAAAGTTTCAGCATCTGTACAGCTTGAGGCTGCATTCTGTTCAAACAAATTAAAATAATGACAACCACTGCCTGAGAATATAGACAAAGGGTTCTTTATTTGTAGGATTCTTTGAATACCGTTGACATGTAGGCTCCATTGTCATAGTCAAGCTCACTGCAGTGTTCAAAAAAATTTCTAAAGTTTCCATAAAGTTCCAGATATCATCCTGCAAAATCAGATACAGTCTTCTTTAGACTATCTGCAAAGATCAAAAACCGTTCTTCAATTGAAATTTTTCCAGGTTCTTCTTGATGCACATATAGAATGACAAACATAGTTTGTTTAGTAAGACTAACATCAAGAGTGGCATCAACGATAATTGAAAAATACTTCTAAGACTTAAATTCTTATAAGATTTGCCTGCAAACCTCAGCTGCAAAAAGGTCAATAAATTCATTTCAAAACCATTGACTGGTGCAATGTACCTGAAGCCGTTGATCTTTGTCTTGTGATTGATTAATTTTCATCATATGTTTCTTGAAAATTAGTCATAATGTGAAACTAGTTTTAGCAATCCTTAGAAATTTTCATTTTAGAATTCCCAATTAGGACAGATTTCCTACAAAAAGCCAATCCAAGCTCACCGAGAAACAGAATTTTATCTTTATCTTTTAGACTTGCTCTATAGTTTTTCTCCAACTAGCCGCTACTTTGAGGATTTGGCAATTCACAAAATGTGGAAATGTAAAACCTAGTTTCTAGCTCAAAATAATTAATTTAGAGAACAAAATACTGCTGCCTTAGCTGGGCAAAATACAAGTCAATCTCAATTAAAGATATTTTCATTTGTCATTTTGATTTTTAAAACAGACATTATGATTTTTAAAACACACATTAAATATATAATTTCTAATATCTTTTGGCATATCCAGTGGGAAAGAAACGTAACCAGCCCTGATAAACCTATCCAGCTAAGTAAAAAAAAATTAAAAAAAGGAAAAATTTTAATTTTTAAGTCACCAATGTCAAATAGCTGCAGCAAAGCTGGTCCAACAGTGCTAGTGCAGAAGATTGGGTGCTTCCGTAATCTTTTGCGGTGTAAAGCTAGTAGAAAAAGCATCTGATGTATATATATATATATATACATATATATATATATAAATATATATATATATATATATATATATATATATATATATATATATATATATATATATATATATATGTATATATATATAAATATGTATATGGATATATATATATATATATATATATATATATATAGTATATATATATATATATATATATATATATATATATATATATATATATATATATATATATATATATATATATATATATATAATACATAACATTGTGTATTTATCATTTTTACTTTATAAATTAAATTGTATAATCAACCGAATTGCCTGTAAAATCAACTCTACATACGTCACATTTAAAGTTTGTCTTACACTAGGTTTGATCAAATGACAAAATTTTCTTAATACCAGCTTAGAAACAAAATTCAAACAATACCTTTTCAAGACCAAGGTTATTTCTATTGACTATGAATAAACTTGCTTGCTCTATTGTTAAAGGGATTGAACATTTGTGCTGCATATGTATGTGAAAAGTTGTAAATGATTTGTTTTGAGGCGAAAGGATAATAAGATAGAACAAAAAGCCAAAAAATTTATTGCATTTCTGCGGGTCATTTTATTTAAGTCAACCACTTGCGGGAGTCCCCATGGAGCTGGGGGACCAAACAATTTGCTCGGGTGACTCGTACCTTACCTTAAAGTAATCTTTAGTCGCAAGAAGAACTCCCTGTTACCAATTAGGTCATTCCCAGTCACCTTTAATGATAAAAAGTTGAGTAAGAGCATTCTATAGTTCTTTCATAACATAAGCATTATTAGCTCCATTGAGCAATTCTATAATTGACTTAGAAAATAGTCAACAAAAGATCCACATCCGATTGAGGAAGTTTGACTTTAGACATCTTAAAATATACTAATTTTAAAACCTTATAAACATGAACTTTTCAATGTCAACATTAAAAAGTAAAATAACAAGATTAGAAAATAGTAAAATAGTTATTTTTTACAGCAGTATTATGTGTAACATATAAGTGAAAAATAAATTGTTTATACAATTTAAACAACTTTTTTTTTTACAACTTTTTACTATAAAACTTTAGGTTGAGTTTATTAATAAGTTGAAAGCCAGAGAGTTACTTGATAAAATATTTCATAACCCTAGATTCATACTAGTATCTTATTCAACATGTTAGTAAATTTAGCACAACTAATTTTAGTTGGATTATTTTTATATATAAAGAATATATAACTATCCCTCATAATAAAGTCGTCTAGTCTACAACACTCTAAAACATATAAACTTTTATTCAACCATTTAAACTTCTATAAATGGTTTAAAAACTCAAATTTAAATCTATCAAAAGATTTTATATTTCTTTAAAGTCATTATTATCTAATAATTACAAAAAAAAAAAAACCGAGTTTAAATATTCCTAATATTTATTACTATATTGCTTTTAGTGTATATATAAATTCTTTTTAAAAACTTATATGAAGATTGGTTTCAAATATGATTTTAAATAGTCTTAAATATAATAAATTCTACCAATTTATTGTATTTGTTGATTTGAATCATTTGTAAAAGATAAATTTAAAATAGCAAGTGGAAATACAAGGGTGACATCACCAATTGATCGTGTATTTGTGCACCATGAAAACTGTAAATTCTCAGGAACTACAATATTTCTTGAATAAAATGCAGGCAATCTGCAGGTGGAATAAACTTTAAAATGCACTGTGTATAACTTGATTTTTTCAAAGTGTCTCTTTCCAGATTTTGATATTATTTTAGTGATTTAATGGAAAATAAGCTGGTCATTTTCAAAAACAGTTATAACGGATCCAATTTTATATAAAATGCCATCAATTTTTGTTCAATTTACGATTTGGTGGAAATGTTGAGCGGGATAAAGATGGTTGTCAAATCTCTTACTTGATAGGTCAGTTTTCCAACTAAAAATATGTTTGTTTATTCGTAGTTTTAATTTGATACTTTTGCCAGTATACCTGGCTTGGTTTATGCAGGCCAAACATTTAAGGTAATAAATCACATTTTTGCTATTACACGTAATGTAACTTTTTATTTTCCAGATAGTACAATTAGATGTTTCAAACTCATCTACTTCTTGAAGGTAGAGTTTGCACATTTTACACCGAATGTCTTAGCATTTAAATATGCTAATCTTCTTTTTAGTTGCTTCAACTTTTAAAGAAGTATGTCTACTTTGTAAGTTAGGAGACTGTTTAAAAGCTAAAATTGATTGAATATTAGAAGATTGTTTTTTCTATTGCTACAATACTAAAACAGCACTACTGATGATTTTTCGAAAGGCCTTTAGTGCTTAATGTTTATATAGCTACTTATACAAATAGAAAAATACTTTGTAATAATCTATTTTTGAAAATTTAAAAATATTTTTAATAATGAAGATTTTAATTAATAATAATTATACATATGTATATATATATATATATATATATATATATATATATATATATATATATATATATGTATATATATATATATATATATATATATATATATATAAATATACAGTATTAGACAAAACATTTGCAACCAACATCGAACAATACTAAAAAGTGTTCCTAATTTTACATGTCTTTAAAACGAAACGAACTATACTACGAAAGCAAACAGTTCAGGAGTCTGGAGTTATAGCATGCGATGACATGAGCAATCAGCAGACAGGTGACAGCACACAGACAGAATTTCGTTGACAAGCGCCATTTTGCAGCGGACAAACAAGTGCAACTTTTTTGGTTTGTTTCATTTTCTTACGTCTGATCCGTGTCAACGTCACGGAAGTTTTTTAATAATTAAAGTAAGTATCCAGAAGTTTCCAGAAGCATGCAGAAGCTTTCAGAAGTTTCCAGAACAAGCATCTGGAAGCATCCAGAAATATCCAGAAACATTCAGAAACATCCAGACGCATCCAGAAGCTTCCAGAAACATCGAAAAGAAGCATCTAGAATCTTCCAGAACAGGTCCACACAGGTTCATTTTACAATATAAGAGGCATGTAAATCGACATGTAATTCAGTCAGTATATGGAAGTCAATCAGTCAATATTATCAAGACATTTTATCGAAGTAAGTTTTATCAAAGTGTTTTATCGAAGAACATCAATACAAGAAGTGAAATACAACAAGACGTTATGTTCCACAAAGCATTATTTTATCATCACAAGGTAAATGCGACACGGTAAGCCTTGAGAAGCGCGATTATTTATTTTTATTATTTGTATGACTTCAAGTGCAAAAATGGCTCCCGACCATAGATATATAAATTACTGGATACGGCATAGGCAGAAAAAATTGAAGCCGGGCAAACTTTACCGTGATGACGTAGAGTGAGGCAAAAGTAACAAATTTAGTTAAGAACAGTATTTATGTTATTCACATATTTACATTTTATATTTCAATTTCGAGTTATATTTTGCGTTTTATAGAATTTAAAATTATTTCAGAGGAATTTAAAGTTCATAAATAATTTTTAAATATAAATTAACTTTAATTAAACTGAATAAACTTGTCAAAGATTTCAATAAGATTAAATTCAAAAACCAAAAAAAATCTATTCCATAACTCTGCAATGCAAGAAATAATTTTATTAAATTAGTATGCCACGAAGTAACTGAGTATGTAATTCTTATATTGCAAGATTTATATGGAGTTTATAGAAGATTAACTTTGAGTATAAAAATATACATCTACATATATGTATAATATATTTATGTATGATATACATATATGTTTGTGTACTATATGCTTAAAGACTTTATATTAATATTGAGATGCGCTTTTGGATGTACAGATAAATCTGTTGAAGGGATCTGAAGATGTTTTCATAGGTAGGAATATAGTTCATAAATAAACTGTGTATATACATACATACATACATACATACATACATACATACATACATACATACATACATACATACATACATACATACATACATATGCATATTAAATATATATATTGTACTATTGATAATAATATTATTGTATTCTTATTATATACTGTTTATGTACAAGAACAGAATATTTGAATTGTATTATTTTTCAAACATTTTGTTTTTATAAATTTAATATAATTTTCTGTGTAGATTTTAGAAGCACAGTATGTATAACAAATCTTAGCCATTCATTTTTATATAGATATCCTTTGACAAAAGAGAGACAAAGCAAAATAATTTTTTTGCCTCTTCAACAAGCTATATTTGTTTTTTAAATTGCAAAATATCTGGTTACTGTTTGCAAAAATTATTGAGACCTGATGCTATAACAACAATTTTTACTTGCCTAAAATGTAGTAAAATATTAAATTTTTGGTATTTAAAACCAGCCATGAAATATTCATAAATCTAAAATAAATTGCACTAAAAGAATCCTTAAAAAAATGTAAATAAGAAAAAGTATAGGTGCAATTTTGAAAAAACATAATCCAGATAAAAGATTTATCTGGGAGATTTCATCGGTTTAAACAATATGTTAACTGTCGTAAAGAAGTTTTTTTTTTTTTGTATTGAATTCCTAAAAAAATTACAAAGAAAGCTTTTCAGATGTTTAATGCAAAAAAAATTGGCTTTGAAATGTGATTGACGATTTACAAGTTACAGCGTGTAAATTGTCAATCATATTTCTTAAAAAAAGTCTTAACTCTGATATTAAAGATTTAAATCTAAAAAGAATGAAATGCAAAACAAAATTTAAATATTATTTTCATAAATATAAAAAAATTTGATTTTAATGTTTGTTTCATCAACTTTTGCATTTAAATTAGCATTTTTATTATTAAAAAATGTATGATTATTCTAATCATCTACTTGCCCAAATCAACTTCGTTTTACGTGAGGCATCTTATCAAATACACTAACTGATCTTAATCTCTCTCAGATGTTTTCCTAGCATTACACTGTAAAACGTACTCATTCCAAACAACATATTCATATAAACAGCCCAAAAATTCATAGATACAATTAAATTAAGATAAGAAAAAGTTGACAGAGCAATTTGTAATTGCTCGGTTCTTTTAAGAACATTGAGCACTCTATTTTGTAGAATACATTTTAAAGTTTTTTAAATATATATATATATATATATATATATATATATATATATATATATATATATATATACATATATATATATATATATATATATATATATATATATATATATATATATATATATATATATATATAGTATTTACATGTATAAACTTATGCATGTATGTATGTATGAAGGTGTGTGTATATATATATGTATTTATATATTTATATATAAATACATATATATATATATATATATATATGTATTTATATATGTATTTATATATTTATATATATGTATGTATGTATTTATATAATATAGATACATACATACATTTGTATATAAAATTTGTATAAATTCAATCCTTGTTATGACCGGTTTTACAAATTTTATTTAAATAAAATGAATTACCTTTAACTAAAAAATTTAAATTCTTCGTCAATGTAGGATACACCAAATATTTATAATATACATAAATATAAATATATATTATAGTAAATATAATACACATAGATAAAGATGTATATAAACTTGGTTACTTTCTTCTAAATACACCATTTTTTGGAAAACCAAATTGATTTAATGAAAATATTATTGTTAATATTTTGACTATATTTTATTTGTCAATATAACTTCACTAAAAAATAGCTGCTTATCATTGTATTTTCATGTCTCTCGACTAACGCAATACTAGTAAATTGCTAATAGAATTCAGTCTTTAGTCTAGTAATTTAATCATAAAGAATATATAAGCTAACATAATAAATTTTGGATTTAGCTTATTAAACATATAAATATTAACGAATTTGTATTTCAACTTTTTGCCTCACTCTACGTCACTTTTTCAACGGAAGGTCGGCTTCAAAAACTTTTCCAAAATTATAAGGCTGGGCATGCCTATGCCGTATCCAGTAATTTATATATCTATGCTCCCGACAGTCTTGGATTGGAACTAAGAAAAAAAATTAATGGCGATTACGTAAGTGGAATGTCACAAAAAAGTATTTGTGATAAACATCGCGTGAAAAAATGGACCGTATCAAGACTATGTTCCAAATATTGTTATACGGGGAAGTTGGCAGCAGATAGCAAAGGTGGAAGACCGCATTCCACCACTCCTAGAGAGGATTCTATGATCGTCAGATCCATCAAGAAAGATCCCTGGATATCATAAGTCGAGAATCAAAAGCAATTAGAGCTGCCTGTATCGGACCGAAAAATCAGACGACGTGCTTTTAAGGCCGCATTGTTTTCTCGACGCCCTGCAAAGAAACCGCTAATTTCACTTAAAAACCAGAAGAAAAGACTCCTGTTTTTTACATCTCATATTGACTGGAATGTGCAGAAATGGCGAACTGCCCTGTTCAGTGATGAATCAAAGCTCAACATCATTGGGAGCGAGGATATTTGCCGTATACGTCGACCGTCCAGAAAACGCCTCGATTTACGTTACTGCCATAAGACCGTGAAGCATGGTGGAGGCAATGTAATGGTCTGGGGGTTCTTTACTGCTAACAGTATAGGTCCAATACATCGAAACGATGGAATAATGGATCGTTTCACGTATAAAAATATCCCGAAAGATGTTATGTTACCTCATGCTGAATGGAATATGCCAACAAAATGGGTTTTTCAGCAAGACAAAGATCCGAAACACACACCAAAAGTAGTCAAGTAGTGGTTTCAAGACAACCACCTTTCGGTGACGGATTGGCCGCCTCAATCTCCGGATCTCAACCTTATCGAGAACTTGTGGGAGATCGTCAACCGCAGAATTAATTGTGAAGGTGTTCGTAATACGGATCAACTGTTTGAACAAATCCAAAAGGCCTGGGCATTGATTCTACAAAGTTTCATTGATCACCTGATCAAATCTATGCCTCGAAGATGCAAAGCTGTGATCGAAAACAAAGGATTCGCCACATCGATAGCGAAATACACCTTGGTCAACATTTTGTCGAGTTGCACTTGTTTTGTCCTGAAGGAAATCAACTTTTTTTAATACTTTTGATTAATTTATTAATTTTCGTGTACAAATAATGAACTTTGTGATGAATAAAACTTGAAGAACTTTGACTCTTAACAGTTACATAGTAATTTCTCTAAATTGAAACAATGCAGCACTTTTATATAAAGAAACTAAAGTAGCATTATTTGGTTGCACTCGTTTTGTCCGATACTGCATATATATATTATATATTATATATTATATATATATATATATATATATATATATATATATATATATATATATATATATATATATATATATATATATATATATATATATATATATATATATATATATATATATATATATATATATATATATATAAACACACACACAAACATTACATATTATGTATTTATACTTATATATAATTATATTTATGTATTTAAACCATTTATTTTGATGAATCAACACTGCTGATGGTAGCAGAAAAAATCCCCTGGAAATATTCCCCGAAAAAGTCCCCCTGAAAAAAATCTTCCTGAAAACTAATCTCCTTGGAATTTTTTTACTGCGCATAAAATAAACGATATATCAATATAACAGTTATTTAAAATATAAATACTTTAGACATACATATTAAATAGGTAGAATATACAAGGAGTGTAAAAACATCGACTGACATATAGATAGAACATGCAAGGAGTTTACATACATTGACTTACAAATAGGACGAACATACTGCGTAGGTATACGATTTCAAACTTCATTAGAAGCTACTTGGAATAAAGCTGAAGTAAATCTACATGATTTATTCCATTAAGAAGTACAGCCCATAGAAATAGATTCAAGAAGATATTAGGGTATCATAACATAAGAATATTAGGAGATAAGCTCAGGCAAGAAATTATAACTACACTAAAGGAAAAAAAGCTATGTGTTCATTTTGATGGAAAGAGAACAAAAGATTATAAAAAGGATCTAAAAAAAAAAACCCGGGTTCTGTAGAAAGAATTGCGGTCAGAGTTACATTTCTTAATACAGATGACACCGGGGACATACTGCTAGATGTTGTTCAGACACAAAATTCTAAAGGTAGTGCTCAGGCTGAAGCAATTTTGAATCTCCTAGAAGAATTTGACATTTTCTTTGATATTGTTGATCAAGTATTTGCTATTTGCTATTATATCACATCTAATACTGACACAGTCTCTAAAGCTGTTTTATCTTTAGCTTTATTTTTAATAATCCACTTATGTGGTTTCTCTGTTAAAGACGTATGCTAAAAATACACATCTCACAATTTATGGAGGCTTTGACTAGAGAAGAGACAAAGAGGCTATTTAAAGTGGTGTCTATAAAACTCTAGAAAAATTGGTGTTTATTAAAGAAAAGTTTGACAAGATGATAGATCTTTAAGGTTCGATTGGAGTCAGCTTCAGGTTGAGTTACCCCTTTACGAAATTGATTTGAAATCTCTAGAAAAGAGGCCCTTGCCTCAAAAACATTTGTGTATAGTGATTACAGGAAACTACGCGAGCTTTTTTTTTATTTTGAAGGAGAAGAACCTGGAATTTTTTTCATCAACCTGGAACCTGGCATGAAGCTAGATACAGTTTATTGAAAAAAAATGCGAAAGTGTGACAAAATCTTAATCTTCAGGTTTATAGCTGATGCTTTATACAATCTTACCCTGAGAATAACAAATAAGATCACCGTGATTATGAGCAAAGTAGAAAAATTATAATAGAGACAGCAGCCTTCTTCACATTTGTTTGGTGTGCACCTTGGTTTGTAAACTTGTATGTGGTTGCGAACCCACCCTCAAATAGTCTTGCCGATTTCAAGAATCCATTTTGCATTAAAGATAAAATATACCAATCTGCTCTCGACATATCTGGCACTTGACTGAGCAGTTGGTGCTGCTTTCTCTGGCTGATGAAGAAGTAAAGAAAAAATGAATTAGTTCAGTATGGCGTTCTTGAAAAGTTCATGATAGGAAAACCTGAGCGACCAATCATATTGGAGTCTACTAAGCTTTGGGAACCAGTAGGCCCCGAATGTTTGCTTCTCTTAGAAGTTGCAGAAGATCTTGTTGGTGAAATAAGGCTGTGGAGAAAAGAAAAAGGTTCAAACTTGTTAGATTTATTCAAAAAATTTATTAAAATTTGACTTACGTCAACAATTGCGTAGAGAATAGCATACGTCTTATTCAGGACTTTGTAGGTGGACGCAAATCTGACAATACGCAACAAAATTTAATGCTGGCGACCAGGAACAATAGAAAGAGGCTTAAAAAAGATTTTTTTAAGTCCCAGTTAAAAAATATATAATTTATTATTACTGAAATACATAATTTTTTTGATTTTTGTATTTTAATTAGGAAAATGTAAAAAATTTTGGTTTTTAACAAAAAATGAAATTTTACATTTTGGTGAAGTTGTGCTCCAAAAACGCTTTTTTTTTAATATATTTGCAATAAGAGGACACTAAAAAATGGAGAAAAATTGCGTGCACACTTATAACAACAATTATGCAACCTCAACAGATAAGCTAAATTTTTATGTCGTCTAAAAGTCAAAGCAGTTTAAAAATGCCGAAGTACATTATATTTATTGTTTTTTAAAAAACCGCATAACAATGAGTAAATTTTTTTAATTAATAGTGTTTTTATTTTATTTTTTTAAAAACATGAGCGGAGTGCTACACCAACTTTCTTATAGCCTGCTGCTATAAGGAGGTACTGCTACATCGATTATCTTATAGCTTGCTTCTACAAGGGAGTGCTGCTACATCGACAATCTTGTAGCCTGCTGTTACAAGGAAGAATAATACATCGACTGAGGGTTTGGTTTGGGCAAGCAATCTATTATATAAGAAAAATAAATTTATTTAAATTTTAAACTTTTTCTGGTCTGATTTATTAGCGCTCTAATTAAAACTAGAGTTTATGGAAGAATCTTTTCGACTACCATGCAAGACTATGTATTTGTATATCAATATATATATTTGAATATATATATATTTATATATATATATATATATATATATATATATATATATATATATATATATATATTACATATACATGTATATATATATGTATATATATACATGTATATATATATATATGTATATGTATACATACATACATACATACATACATATATAAATATAGTGCTGTCAAAAAAGATTTATCTTTTAGACCATCCTTATAGCTGCTTTATGTTTACTTAGCGGTTTCTTTACTTTGGTAGGGCTAATGCTGTTTAATGCAACACTTGCTTAAAATAATTGATTTAATCTAAGAAAAAAGGAATAAGCTATAAGCACTAAGTTTTCTAACAAGATTTGTACTTTTTAATTATTATTAGTTTACTAGCTGGTCAGATCCGTAAAAGTACGGGTAGAGTTTGTAAGATATTTATATAATGTTAGTTTTTCACTTAAACGTGTTTCTTCGATAGCTCAATAATTTACTACATTATCATCAATGTCGTTTCCGAGGGTTTAAATTCACTCCAGCAAAAAAATGGCTTTAAATTTTTAAACCAAAATTTTAAGGCTTTTTCATATTAAGGTAGAGTGGGGCACCATAATACATGGGGCACCACGAAGTGTGAATAAGAAGAACAAGTCTAAAAGTATCTTATTTATTTGGTAAGTAACCTTATATTGTAAACTACAATAGATAGAATTTTTTACCTCATTAAAAAAAAATCATTGAAAAAACAAGTTGACACTAAAAATAAAGCAGTTGTTTTCTGTTAGCGAGTATAGGGTAACTTCATATGGCATTAGTGGGGCGCCCTAAAACTGTATCATACTACTCCATTGTGTCGTTAATAACCATTTTTTTTCAATACTTATAGTTAAATTTTAAGAGATCTATGTAAATATGATGCTAGGAGATTCAATTTTGACTCAAAGCCATTGTTTATTGACACCATTAATTATAGACACTTTAAAATGATATATTTCATGTTTTTCTGATATATGATTTAAACCAATGGATTCATTTTTTGGATTATAATTATTAACTTGTTTGTCTTTCAAGTAAAAATCTGCTTTTTTTTAATGTTTTGCAGTTTTTATTTACTTTCTTAATGATGTTCATACTATGTATTATGGTATTGCAAGGTGGGTACCTTAATACTAAATGAATTTCTTATTTATTTAATCAGTCTCACAAGTTTAACATGTGATATCTAAGTAATTTATAAATTTAATTTTGTAGATAAATTTTTTAGATAAAATTCTTTTACAACTTAAACCAAATATCTAAAAAAAATGGAAGTATAAAAAATATTGTTACGAAGCAAAAGCCAAAAGTGTATCATGGTGCCCTACTCTCTTCTATACATATGTTATACACGATTGTTCTATATACCGCCCGCAAACTCAACTTAAGACATTTACACTTTTAGGTTTTTGTACGTGTATTGAATTTTTACATGCACGTATTATTAAATGACATATTTTTTATTAAAAATATATATTACAAACATCTATAAATTTCATTTACAAATATCTGTTTCTTACAATTTTCATACATATACAATTTTTTTCTATTTCTTTCGATGGCTGTCAAGTGTTCCAAACACCCACAATTGGGCACATTTACTACTACAATTAAGTTCACAAATAATATATAAGATTGTTATTTATTTATAAATAATATTTTTTGCGTTATTTTTTTTGTGCCTCTTTATTTTTTTTTTTTATTAGTTTGTTTTTATTTTGTTTGGCTTAACTTTGCTTGCTTTTGGTTTGTTGGCAACGTTTGTCAAGTCAGTACTGGGTAAATGCAAACTTGGCTTCAAAACATACCAAAAATAAAGTCTTTTTTCAAAGTAGGTTTTTGATAACAAAGAACGTTTAATATATTTTATAAATTAAAAAAAAAAAAATTAATGATTTTTTTAATTTAAATAAATAAACTATAAAAATTTTAAATTCCTGAATACTTAACATTTTTGTTTAAGAAAGTTATTAAAAAAGTTTCAATAAATCCACAATATATTTGTTTAAAAATTTATTCAAATCCGTTATATGTTTATATAAATAATTAACAACTTTTCTTATGATTTAATGACCCTTTTAAGAAGTTATGTGTTAAGGCCAAGATCTGGCTGAAGTCGGACCAAAGTCGTAACATCGGTTAAACAACGGCTAGAGTTGTAACATCGGCTAAAAGCTGGGTAAATTTCTGTTGGCCGTCAAATCAGTACATTTGTCGGCTATCAAATATTTAGCCGACGTTCATCCGATAGTTTTTGTTTTTTATTGTAAGATTTATATAAAAAACCGACTAAATAATGTTTTTAATTTAAAAAAAGGCATTAAAGCGTAGTGACAGGCGTTGAGCAAATTCTAACTTGTCAACATTTTAAACTACATTACTTGGTAAACTTATATTGATTAAACCATTAATAAAAGGGTTTAACAATTTAATGAAATTTTAAATCAATAGATTTATTAAATTAAAGATTGATTAGTATACTAATTATATATTTATATAGAATAAACTGAATTTTAATGGTTTAAAAAGTATTTATAATTGTTGTTGTATGTACTTCTTATACAAAATATTAATTGTATATATTAAATAAAAATATATGTATATTACATACAATAATAATAGTTTTTATTTGTAACTAACTCAAAGTTTAATGCTAATTTTAGTTTATCAGCTATAATGCAATTTAATATCTTGTTTAGGTGGCAATCGTAGTGCCAAGCAAATGGTTACCTTTTTTTGAGTTTCCTTTTATAAAAATATTTTTGTTTAAAGGTTAAGTTTATCTATTATTATTTGTTTTATTTAGAAAAAACTTTTAGCACACAAATAGCAAACAAGGACAACGGTGATATTGATTTTTCAAGGATTTAAGATTGTGTGTTAAGTGTTCATGATTACAAACTTAGATCTGTATTTTGTTATAAACTAAATCTCCCTTCAAAAAAAAAAAAAAAAGTATGGTGTTCAATCTATTAAATACTATTCAGTTCACTCTTGAAACTCTACTCCACTTTCAATAATAATAAATCTTCCAAACATTACCAGAAGTGCTTTCATTGCAAAAATTAAACAAAAATTTTCTTCCACAAAAATACTTAATGTATTTCATTTATTATCACCTCATTATCACTGTCTGTGCTTATAAGAATATGTGTATTTGTGTACATTTAATATATCTACTTATCTATATGTGTTTATTTATCACATATGTATGTGTGCGTATATATATATGTGTGTTTACATGTACATGTATATGCTTGTCTTTGTGTAGGAATGTGTGTTTGAGAGTGACTGAATGAATTAACATAGGTATAGCTTCTTATTTATTCCACTCCCCTAAGCGAATACTCCTGTTTTTTGTTTATATTTTAACAAATAGTTTTGCAAAAGTTCAGGTTTTTCTAAATTGTTTTTGAAGTTATTAATTGAAGCAGCTTCTATTATATCAGATGGTAAGTTGTTCAATACATTTACAACTTGATTTTGGAAAAAGTGATATCTGAAGGTATTTCTGTAAAATGGTTTTTTTAGTTTGAAATTGTATTGTCGTAAATACGGACCTTTGCTTGATGTATTATGATAACTGTTTGCAAACCCAATTTATTTTATCATATATACCAGTCGTAGGTACGGACCTTCTTTTGATGTATTTTAATAATTGTTTGTAACCCAATTTATTTAATTATGGACATGTTGAATTTTAAAATGTTGAATAAGATCTCCACGTAGTCTACATTCTTTTAGTGTCGTTAATTGCATAATAAATAACCCATCTTCAAAAGAAAATTTTTTAATTGCAGGGGCTAGTTTGGTTATTTATTTTTGGATCATCTCAGTTTTGTCTATGTCTTCTTGTAGGAAGGAGACCATGTCTGGACCGCAAACTCAAGATGTAGACGTATGAATCTTGTAAAGTGTGTACACAAAATAAATGTGAAAGAATATGCACTTTATTTTTTTTAGTGGTTGTATTAAAATCTTTTTAATTGTTTTGTATTTTGTTTACAACATATTGTGGTTTCAAAAAAATATCTTAGTTTTTGGATTTAACCTAAAATTAGTTTTAAAAATTACAAAAGAAGAAGACGTAAGAGAAAAAATTATGCACAAGTATTTACAGAATCCTAATAGTAGCTACAATTCGATAGCAAAACTGTTGCAAATACATACATACACCCTTAGTCGTGTTATTCAACGTTTTTTTCAACAAAATTGATCAAACGCAAATCTAGTGGTGGAAGGAAGGATGGTTTTAAAGATATAAAACTAGTTAGAAAACTGGTTAACAGTTTAAAGAATAACCCAAGTCTTTCACAAAGGAAACGTGCAAAAATATATGGATTTTCTCAAAGTTTTGTTGCAAAAGTTAAAAACAAACACAGTTTTCATTTTTTCAAAGCACAAAAAGTGCCCAACCGTTCTGAAACCTAACAAAAAAGTGCAAGAAGCCACAGTGGAACGTTGTATGACAATTTCATTTCTAAAAAATTTTGTATTATTGAAGACAATGAAACTTATATCAAGTACAATCATCAACAAATTCCTGGTGCTGTTTATTATATTGCCAAATATAGAGAAAAAGTAGATAAGAAATTTAAATACACAAACATAACAAGTTCGCTATAAAAGCTTTGATTTGCCAAGCTATTTTGAGTTGTGGCAAAAAATCAGCACCTTATATTTCTCAGTCCACACTTTCTAATCAAATATATGTCAAAGAATCTTAACAAAAACGCCTTTTACCTCTCAATAAATCACACAAAAACAGACATGTGTTCTTCCCTGATTTAGTTTCAATTCATTATTGTAAACTATGGAATGGTATAAAAAGAATAATGTAAAACTTGTGCCTAAAACAGAAAGTCCTCCAAACTGCCCAGAATTAAGAAATATTGAAAAGTAATGAGCTATTATTAAAAGAAAAATCAAAAAAACGGAAAAGCTTCGCAGAAAAATTAAAGATATTAAAGTATCATTTAAAAAAGCATCATATAGTTTGATTTTTATTCTGTGTTCAAGCTTATGAATACCACTAAAGCAAAAGCTCGAAATTTTATTAGATTGCCACAGGAATAATTAATTTATTTTTAAATGTTTGATCTTTCTATAATATTGTATTAAATTATTACTTAATTTGAAATAAAACACGCTTTTATAGAGCTTTTCTACTATGTTTACGTCTAAATATTTAAATGTTCTCTTTATAACTATTATTGTTATTACTACTGCTCACATTAGTAATAGTATCCTTGTTATTATTTTTCATAATTACCATTAGTTTACAATTTTTATACAATCGTAGTTCCTCATGTTTACTGTGAAAATAATATAAACAAATTAACAGTTTAAAAAAAATTCTTGTACAATTAAAATAATGAGATAAATACAAATACTGTGGGAACTATGGAGTCCTTCCATATATACTGAGTACCTGTTCTTTAAGTCTGAGTATTCCTACTGAACATATATTTAAGCTATCACTTAAATCGGCAGTGGTACCAAAAGCATGGTAAGACTCAAACATGGTTTTAATTTTTAAAAATTGCGATAAGCTTGATCCCTACAAAAATAGACCTGTTTCTCTTTCGTCAGTTATATGCACATTTTTAGAAGGGTTATTAAAAAAACTATAAATCGGCATCTTTTAGACAACATTTTGATAAATAAGAATCGGCATGTTTGTTTACCAGGTAAAGCTTGCTTTACAAATTTACTCGAAAGCCAAGATACTGTAACTCTAGCAGTGGATCAAGATTATCCTACTAATATCCTCTTTAAGAACTTTTCTAAAGCATTTGACAGAGTTCACCCAGAGTTCACCATGAAAAATTTATATTAA
>NC_088933.1:33305000-33325000 GCF_038396675.1 Hydra vulgaris | reverse complement strand
AACTTAGATTGGTCACTCTAACCATCCCCTCTTACTTTGCAAAAAACGTATATTTTATCACGTTCCTCCTGTGCTAAAACTTTAATAGGATTATCTTCATCCTCCAAAAGATACTAAAACACTCTAGAAACTGAATGTTTGAACATATGGAAGAGACTATATTTTACTTCAGTTTCTGAACATTCCACATGCTCTGTATATGTCAATTTTTTGTATTCATTTAACTTGGTTAAACCTGGAGGAACATGATGATGATTTTGTGAAACAGTTTTTTTAAATACAGCCTATGTTCTGTCTGTTAGTCTCAAATTGCAAAAAGCATGCAATGGTAAATTTGGACCATATAAAGTAGACTTGGGTGCAATAGAGGAATATTATGCAAGTCTTTTTACAGCATGTTGAAGTTCTTCCAGTTCTTTTCCCTGAAGATTGTCAGTTTTTTTACGCTTCATCCTACTCGTGAGTTCTGAAAAAGATTTCCTAGGTTTTGGCGCACATAGTGCCGAATATATAACTGTTTCAGGTATTCCCATTGTTATAGTATTTCTTCTAAAACATGTATAAAATGTGGGCACATATGTATATATATATATATATTTATATATATATATATATATATATATACATATATATATATATATATATATATATATATATATATATATATATATATATATATATATATATATATATATATATATATATATATATATATGTATGTATGTATAAATATATATATACACACAATATATATATTTATATATATATACATACACACACATACACACACATACTCACACACACACACACACACACACACACACACACACACACACACACACACACACACACACACACACACACACACACACACACACACACACACACATATATATATATATATATATATATATATATACACACATTATACGTACCTGTTTAACTTCAGTCCAAGAGCTTCAAGCATTAATTGGCGCTCCTTCTTTTTTTGTTCACCCTGCTTGATGAGCTGGTAATCCTGCTGAATCAGCTTTTCGCCCTCTTTTAAAATAAGCTTCTTATATTTTCTTATCTGTTGCTCAGGGTCTTTTTCTATACTGTGTATATATATATATATATATATATATATATATATATATATATATATATATATATATGTATATATATATATATATATATATATATATATATATATATATATATATATATATATATATATATATATATATATATATATATATATATATATATATATATATAGATATAGATATATATATACACACATATATATATATATATTTTTTTTTTTCGAACATTGCATTAGCAATAAATTTGTAAAAATTTTAATAAAAATCACTGTATTTTTTATTCTTGACATGTTTCGTAGTCTTTCGTACTACATTTTCCATAGATTTAGTTTACAATTATAACTCTGGTAAATAAATTTAAAAACTGAAGACAGTACAGAGAAAAATTAACGGACAAATAAACTTGTTACAAGCCTATTAAAATTTATATTACAAATTATGACAAAATAAACTTCCTAATATTAAAATATTATTAATGATAATAATATAGTAAGTTAGATAGATAAATTTATAATATAATGAGACGTTTGTTTATTTAAAGAAGGATTTTCTCATTTAATATGAAATGCTTCTTTTACCTGTGCGAAAATTTGGCACAGGCTTTAAAATTTTTCTTAAGAAAATATGCCTTGGGGAAAATTTTGATAATTTATAAAAACCATTGCAAGGTAAAACTGTATGTTATTTGAACTACGGAATTTTCATTTACTTCACAGAATATAGTCGGTTTTTAAATAAAACTCAAAGTAGTAAAAATGATTTTAAAGCATAAGGTCACAGAGGTCGCCTGAAAATTTTTGCATGGCAGTAAAGTCAATTCGCAATAGCTATATTTTATTCAAAAAAAACGAGGCGACCTCTGTGACCACATGCTCAAACCAATCAATGATTAAGAAATCAAAAATTCAGCAAAAAATGCTATGCAAAAATCGTTCTTTTCTATTTCTAGTTTTACATTCAATTAAATATATGATTATTTTAATTTCGCATAAAAATAATATAAAAATTTAGCACTTATCATATATTCGAAAGGATTTTAAAAAAAATGCAACTTTTTTAAAACCTTGAAAAAATCCTTAAAATATCAAAAGTTTAAAAAAACTAATACTGATTTTTTTTTATAAAGAATTAAAAACTGAATGCAAAAATAAAAACTTAAAAAGTTTAAATATGAAAAATCACTAAAAAATATTTTCAAAATCCTATTTTCGCTAAGCGACTCATAGTGTGGCGGTCCTATGCCGGCACCCGAGATTTGCCCGACGTCGGCCTTAACACAGGGCAAATTTTGTAAGAATAAATACATTTACCAGACAATCAGAAAACAACTTTTTTACTCCTTTATCTAGTTAACAGTATCATTTTTTTTTTTTTTTTTTGACCACTAATTTTTTTTTTTCTCTCTCTCTCTCTTTTTTACGGTTAGTTATTAATAAGAAAAACTATTAAAGGAAATCAAAAACAGATTTTTACTAAAGTCGAATTTAAATGCTTTTCTACATTCATTTTATACCTAAAATCCAATCATGGCCTACTATAGCGACAGGCTGAGTAAACATACGCATTAAATAAAATTTTGTTAGTCAGTGTTTTTTTTTATTAGTTTTAATTTAATCATTTGTAATTTGGCGCATCTCAAAAAAAGAACAAGGTAATTTATTTTTATGTGCGATACGTTTTAATTTTATGTATAATAAATTTACTTTCCTTTTAGAGCTAAACAGTTAGATTTGAAGAAAGTGGTTTTTAAGTGATGTGTTACTGGATGCATAGGTATCTACGAGGTTACAAAGTCTGTGAAATTTTTTGTCGTTAAAAAAAATATTGCGGATGAACGAAAAAGACAGCTAAGTATAAGCCCAAACACTTAGTGAAAATCATTGGCCGTAAGAATACGGAAAAGTTTTAGTTTACGAAAAGTCAAGACCAAATATCGACCATCTGTGTTATTATTATTGTTGTTATTATTGTTATTATTATTGTTACTATTATTGTTACTATTATTATTATTATTATTATTATTATTATTATATATATATATATATATATATATATATATATATATATATATATATATGTTTGTTATTTCGAATAATAATAAATATTCAAATTTACTAGAAATAAAATGTGGAGTTCCCATTCTTGGTCCTTATTAATTTTTAATTTATATTAACAATCATTCTACAACCCCAAACAAACTCGAAGCAATAATGTTTGCTGATGACGCACATTTGTTTTATTCATTAGCACCATTTGAAAATCTGTTTGAACTGAGCGAGATTATTTAAGCGGGGCTAAAAAAAGACATCTTTTTATAAATGCCACAAAATAAAAGGAAAGTTTTTTAAAAAAATTTCAAAAAGACTTAAGAGAAAAGCAAACATTATTAACTTTAGCTGCCGCAAGCTACTTTGGAAATGCTATGCTGGGACATGGTTTGGACATATGCTTGGGCCACTCTCTGTAATAAGAGAGTGGATCCAGCATAGGAAAATTTGTATTTTACATAAAGTAACAATTTCACATTATGAGAAGGGGCAATTTTAGGAGTCATTAAAAAAACGACTACATTTAGTAATAATAGGTTACGAATCAAAATCTTAATGCGAGGGTTTTATTCTGGCAATAAATGCATTGCTTCAATATTTTTGTTAATAAACCCCTTTTGAATTCCTGATTTTTTGTTCTTATAAATTTACATTTAAGTTTAAAATATACCCTTCACAAAAAATCTTAATAAAAATATCTTTAACAGCACATCATGGTTGCAGGGGCAGATCCAGACCATCTAGTAAAGGGAGAAAAAAAATTTTGAGGCAGCTTTTTAGGTTTTTTGATTTGGTTGGTCTAGACTATTTAGGATGGAGCGAAGAAGGGGAGGGGGAAATTTTTGATTAAGTGGATTCAGACTCTCGTAAAGTAGGGGAGTGATTTTTAGGTTTAATAATAAATGAGTAGGAAAGCTCAGATATAATGAAGCTATTTTAACTAAAATTTTTAGAATAATAGTCTTATACTGTCTTTATCTATATAACTATAAAACTACGTTGTATATGATAATTTCACAGTCAAATTTTTAGAGAGGCAATTGCCTTATTGCCTATCCCCTCATTCCTTTTCTATGAACCTGCCGTTGCATGGTAGCAATACCAATACATACTGTGATACTACTGTAACGGTAACAGATCATCAGTAGGTTCTAAGACAACATTACTTTCACCTTTCTTTTTTTTTTTAACAAACACGTATTTTTACATAATACTTACAAGTTCGTGAATTAAAATATATAAAGATGGTGTGGACAAGTAGAAGACGCTTTTGTCTTTTCATAAAGTCCCTTATTTATCTACACACAATTATATAAATCCATTTAGCCAAAAATAAAAAATATTAATAAAATAAACTACAAAATTTTGTGAAGAAGTTTGAAAAAAATGCAAAAAACACACACAAAAATATTTTAAGAATATTCTAGACTTTAAAAATTATTTTTAAAGTATAATCCCAGTAAACACAGGTTGGTTCAGAACTAGTCAATATTTAGTCGAATTCGGTCAAAAATTGATAAAACGTTAAGCAACCTACTACTGACTAAAAATCTACGCTTGATTAGAAACCTATGTTTCAAACTTTTTTATATATACGTTTATTAAACGTCGATCTAACGTTTAGAATATCGACTTACATTAGTCAATATTGTAAACCTTTAATCGACATTAATTAAACGTAAACATTTATAGATTTAAAATCTACGCTTTAAATCTTTTAAAAAATACGTTTATTAAACGTCGATCAAACGTTTACAGTATTGACTAATATATGTCGTTATTCTAAACGTTTGATCAACGTGTAATAAATGTTTATAATATTAAAATATAGTATTATAGCTATTTGTCAGAAGACTCACATAACGGCTTAAGTCACGCGGTTTAAATAGCCATAAATAAAATAAAATAAAAAACTTATTAAAAAACTAATTTTTATTGGCTAAATAATTAAGTTAGACTTAAATGCATTTTCAAGATTAAGTTTTTTTTTAAGTTAAAATTTATGTTAGACTTAAATGCATTTCCTTACAACAACTGATAGCAAAACGACTGCAAAATAAATAATAAACGAGTGTCGGGTGCGCCCTTTTAACTCGTGGAAGTTAAAAAGGTCTTATCGCGACAGTTTATCTTCATAAATGCCAACAAATCAATGGACTCCGATGTTTTAGAAATTATCGATAACCCCATTGACACATAAAAAGTATAAGTTGCTGGTCTCTCGTTATGAAAGTCCTGCTGCAAGAACTTTTTTCATAAGTTTTATAAACAGTTTATATTCACTTTGTAAACGCTAGTAAGATTGTTTAAAAGTTGGTATTCATCTTTGCAATAATCAAGAGGCCTAATAACTAAATATTTATTTTTTTATTTTAGATGCCTTTTAGCTTAATTTAGTTACATTTGCTTAAAAAAATTGGTGGAACAGAGCTGGTAAAAACCACTGCATATGTTATGTCGTGAGTTTACTAATTTTTTAATGTCAAAAATAAACATGGATGGTACAGGAAGTTTCGGAAACTTCCATTTAGAAAATCCTCTATATGTGAAGTTGTTCTGTGTAATTCTAATTTTGATTTATGAATTTACATTTAAAATGCTAACTATTTTACCCTAGTTTTTTGCGGTTATAAATCAGGTTACAAAATCAGACGATCAGGATACGAATGTAGAAGATGATGTTGCACAAACAAGGTCAAGATGAACAAGCGGTAGACGGTATTCTAGGAAGATTTTTGATATTGCATAAACCAGAAAAAACAGTGATCCAAAATATTTGTTTATGAATTTATTAATTTTATTAGTAATCTTTGACTTAATCTTAATGTAAACTATTATTTTCTGCTAATGAGATTAAATTTAAAAAATATTTCATAGAAATTGTTACTATAAAATCTCCACTGTAAAAAATTTTTAATTATTGAAACATAAACAAGTATAGTGCACACACATTTTTTCTCTAAATCCCCACTATATGAAAACGTTTTATATAAGTTTATAACTTTATATATAGTTTTATAAAATAAAAGTATAGTATAAGTAGTTTAGTATAGAAGTTTACAAACATTTTATAACAGTTATAAAAAATATAAAAAATAAGACCAGGTCGTTCATAACTATATCTTATTTCTAAAATTCATTACTGTTATAACTATATCTTATTTATAAATTTCAAGACCTATATTGCTCTTCTAACTTATATACAGTTTAAAAGTAATTTTAGTTTATATTAGTTTTAAAACTTGAATAAATTAAAATTACGTTAACTAAATCAAAGGAACTATTAGACAAAATCTAAAAGTTTAATATACCTTTGCTTAGACTAAACCTAAAGGCTTCATATACATATAATAATCCTATAATAGACGTCTAAAATACTGTTGAATATAAACGTTTTATGGCATTTGTTCTAAACGTTTATCTGGATTTCATTCTAAACGGATAATCGACCATATCTGACGTTTTGTCGAAACGTTGTTTTGACGTTTTATAGACGTTTGTGTGTTTACTGGGACTGATAAAAATAAAAACTATTTCAAAGCAAAAATAATAAAAATCAAAATTAAGAGTTTAAAGATAGTATATTAAAAAAAAAAAGGTACCAGAGTTCATCAAAATATGAAAAATTAATGAAAATAAATATAGTAGCAAATTTAAATTGTATAAAGTTCAGAACTTTATTAAATAGCAAGAATTTACTAAATTCAAAAAACCATACTAATCTAAAATTTTAAAAAAATAAATAAATTTTAATTTTTTTTTTTTTCTTTGACAGTTAAAATACAGTTAATATAGTTAAAATGACAGTTAAAATAGTTAATAAATTATTAACAAGATTACATTTTTTAAAGATTACACTTCGTTAATTCAAATGTCATTATTTTAGTTTCTTATAATATAATCTATAATGCAATAATGCAATTCTTATAATGTAATATATAATGCTATAATGCAAATGGTGATACGAAAGATAATCGTTCCATACATAAGCGATAGTTAAATGCTACTTGCACATGCATAATAAATGTTCCAGCACAAACAAAATTATCTAGAGCAGCTTGTTTTTTGGAGTATCATTTTATCACTCAATGTCTCAACACTCCATCCATACATTTAAAAGCAAAAAATTTTCGAAGTTATAAATTATGAGTAAAAGTAGAAACGCCTAATTTTATTTTCTTAGAACGAATGAGGAAGTCTTTTATGTGCCCTACCGTTATTTATTCTAATGCATTTGGATTTACTCTGACGATTTAGTTTTTCTGAAATTAGTTACAATTTAGTCGATTGTGACCACTCAGAAAAGCTGAAGGAAAGATTGAAAGCTTTATCTACCTTACTACTAATGTACTGTCTTACGATAAAATAATGCATTTGGTTGACTCGCATGCCATCCTTTTTCATTTCTTTTTAAAACTTTTATTGCCACCTTATTATTTCATGGCTTTAACCACGCTAAAAAACTAAATCCTAAATTTTATTTTTATACTTACATTTACTTTAATAAATTAAATATCAAAAAAAATTGAATCTTTATTTTAGTCGAACCTTGAAAAAACTTTGATATAAGAAGACAATAAAAGTATTTCTAAAGTATTTGATTAGTTCTATTTCTACTCAAAGTTTTACATCCTATCGAACTTGACTTGCATTTAATATAATATGATATATAACGGTATTTTGGCGTTGCATATTGAGTTTTAATAAACTTGAAAACTTAGCATCTTTTTCCAAATGTATAATAGTAAAACAAGAATAACAGGACACAAAAACAAAATTAGCCGAGTTGTTATTGTCAAAGTCATGTTTGATTTACACAAATTTTAAACATAGCTTTGGGATTTTTAAGTGGAAATAATGAATTAATAAGATGTTTTAAAAAAGTAATACTATAGAATTGTAAATAAAAAAACAAAACAAAAAGGAAAGCATATACAGAATAAAAAATGAAAAGTATATATATATAAATAAAAGAATATAACATCAATATATCAACAAAAAAAGTTAAAAAACAAAAAACCTACTTTTCACATTTAATGATAAAATCTTTTCGATCTAAAAAAGTTAATATAGATTTTATGTCTTTCCATTCTCTTAAAGGATTATTTTTGCACCAACTATACAAAGCCTGATATGCTTGTTCTTGATTTGTTTTATATTCTTCTTTAACACGATTTATTTCTTTGTTGTTTACTTCCAAATAACAAGCAAGTTCTATCCAATGGTTAGGCAACTCAAGTGCAAGCGTGTTTATTACATCACTCGGTAGATTTTCAACTAAATGAATTAAAAAAGTTGATTAAATAAAATTTTAAAAACATAGCGCTTTTGTTTTTTTTAAATATATTTTAAATAGAGTTAGTTTAATACTGACTTACTCTTTAGGTTGTCAAACATGATGCAATATTCTTGATCCATTTGATTTAAATAGCCGCTCTAATGAAAAATCAGAAAAAACATAACTTTATATAAAAAAATACATAAAAGTAGATAAAATATAATAATAAATATTACATGACACAATATAATATTTTGCATCACGTAATATTTATTATTATTACTATTATATATATATATATATATATATATAAATATATATATATATATATATATATATATATATATATATATATATATATATATATATATATATAAATATATATATATATATATATAGAGAGAGAGAGAGAGAGAGAGAGAGAGAGAGAAATTTAACCGTTTAACTCTTAAAGGACAGAGAGAAATATTTGTCTAATACATGGACATATTTGTCCGATTCATTATATAAAGTCAAAATCTTATTAAACTTAAATATTTTACAATAATAATAATTTGATCTTTAAAATAATGATGTTATTTTACTATTCACTAAGTTTTAGAATGAATAATGCAGCCATGCTTAAAAAAATTATTATATTGGCGTTTCGTGGAACACAATGCATCAACATAGATATTTATTGAACATTTATTTTTCGCTCTTGTGTGCATTTTTAATAATTTTTACTAATTATTTTAACTTTAGTGTGATAATTCTTAATTTAGTTACGTTTTGCAAACGGGGTTAATTTTTCCCTATGATTTGCAAGTGAAGTTTTGTTACATATAAGGTTGTTATGTTTATTTTTAGTTCTTATATAAAGAATCTGTAAAACAATGTCATGTTGTGAACAATTATTTAAAATAAATAAATCTGATATACATCAATTTTTTTTACTGACAAAAGTGATGATAATGATGATGATGATGATGATGATGATGATGATTATGATGCTGACGATGATGATGATGATGATGATTATGATGATGATGATGATTATAACGATGAAACCTTCTTACTTAAAGATATTGACTTTGTTGGGCAAGAAATTGTCATAGAGCGTTCAAATCCTTCCCATAAACCTAGTACCACAAGAACATCAAAGAGTGGCGTCAAACCTGTGAAATGCTATGATTAATCAAAGCATAAATGTATCATCAATATTCCAGAAGAATCGACACAATTAAATTTAAAAAATTCCATAAAACGATCAACGAAAGTAATATACACTCATAGGTCTGATGACAAAACAGAAGAGAACCTACCAACAAAATCAAAGTATGGTGCAGTCGGTCTATCAGTACACCCTGATTTTAATTTCAAGTGGAAAATGCAAACATCAAAAACCAGGCCTGAGACACTTGACTATAACTATGAACAAATAAATTTTAACTTCCAAGAACATGCAGATATTGATGCTGATTTTGAAAAAGTTACTCAATTAGATACCTTATTTGATCTAATAATAGAACAGAGTGTAATATATCTGAAGCAAACAGGCATTTCATTTTAAACCAATAAAGCGGAAATGTGTGCTTTCTTTGGAATTTGTATTATTATGGGCTACCATATTTTACCCTCTATCAGAGGTTATTGGTCTAGTCAGCCAGATTTTTAGGTCTTACTTGTTGCAAATAAAATGCATCGAACACGGTTTGAGACAATTCGTTCTGCATTGCATTTTGCAAATAGTTATGAATTGTTACTAAGAATCCATCAACAATGTGATCGGACTTTCAAAGTCCGCCCATTAATCAATCACTAAAATATTTTTTTCTAATCTGCCAGAAATGAAAGCAAGCAGTCAAAAGATTATTACATTATAAAACTTAAAGGTCAAAACATCATGAAATAATACATAGAGAACAAGCCAATCAAGTTGGGATTTAAGTTGTGGTGCAGATGCGATTCTGTAACAGGCAACTTTTATCAGTTTGATCTTTATTGAGTAAAGTAAGCTTTAAAGTAAGCACAGAATATACATTGAAACTGATCGAAAGTCTAAAATAATGTATTATTAAAGAACTTCTTTGATCCTCCTATTATTACTTTAAGCAACAGTCATTGTACAATGTACAAACCAGTCAGAGAAAAATTCAAAATACAAGTAGATAACACTACTAAAATAAAAGCAAACACTAGGAAGAAGTCTTTAGGTCAATATTCTAACAGACAAAGAAATGCTCCATTAGCAGCTGCTAGGTCAGCTTCAAGATTAATTCTAACAACACCGAAACACAAATTCACACAGTAAAGAGAATGACATCTTCTTGATCGAAGTTTAAAAATATTTATTTTTTTTCAAGAAAAACTGCTACAATAATCATTAAGTAGAGCAATTTTTCAAAACACTTTGTATTCTATTAGTATTTTATTTAGCGTTTTTGTTTTATACTTATTTTAGATTTAAAAACTGAATTAAAACGCACTTGTTACAAGACTGCCATATTAGACAAATATGACCAATAGTTCATTTAAGGACCATAGGACCAATAGGACATATTTGTCTCATCTTATACTTCCACTTGTAATGGTGATAGAAAATTTTTTTTAATTAATTTATTAGTTAAACGCATTTTAATGTTAAAAAGGCTTTACTTTTAGTAAAAAACCATTACGGTGCTCAAAGGGGTTAATGTCGAAATAATGTAGAAACTGTATGTAAAACTATTATTAATTGCTAATATCAGCAAAATGTGAAATAAAAACTGCTTGTATTAGTTACATTTTAACAGAAACAAAAAGATCTGTCTGCTATGAATTACTCAACATCGGATCATTTGGGAAGTTTCTAATTATATTTTGAAAAGATATGCGCGCTATGTTTATATATATGCGTATTTTTTTTCTTATAACAAAGAGCATCTAAAAAAGAACACCATCAAAATAGAGCCTAAAACTGTGTTACTAGGATATATAATTAACTAAAAATAACAAGTTATTTTTTATGCTTTTTTATAATACTTTGTACAAAATGTAAACATTGTAAATCTTCGTTTTAAATTTTCCTTGAAATTTATTTTCAAAATATTCTTTTAAAATTATAAAGGAAAGATTAAAATTCTAGACGTAAGCTAGGTATCTTTTTAATCTTTAAGTAACTTTTTTTGAAACATGACTGAAAAATATATGAAAACAATTTTTTAAAACAGGCGATAACTTTTATCAATTAGAAAAATTAGTTTGTTTTTTTTTCAATAAAAAAATTTTCAATTTTTTTTTCAACTTAAAAATTTTTTTGTGTTACTAATAGGCATAAAATAGCTAGTAACTTTAAAACCTCGCTTTTTATTGCATAATTTATTAAATACTAGTATTGTTTTTCAAATGAGCTATTGCAACACTGCTTTGCACGTGTCAAATTAAGGATTTTAGAAAACGGCGTATTTTAAGTATTTTTTCAGTTAGAATATCACTTATATAATTGAATACTTTTACAGTCCAAGGTGGTCCAGTAATTTGAGACTTGAATTATATTGTTCAATATGTATATTATCAATACAATTTTGTTTTATAATCCGCGGATGGTCCGCCTGGTCAATATTAATGGTTTTTACATGTTAACTAATATATCCAATTTTATGTGGCGAAAATGTTATATGTATTTTTTTCTAAATGGTTATGTAATAACTAGATTTCAGTGAGTCTAGATAAGTGTTTCAAACTTGTTTCAATCTTAATACATCCTACAAAATCTATTTACAAGATTTTGTAAGTGTAATTCAAGTTTTTATATGTTTACAAAATCAAAAATATTGATATTTATTTATTTAGAACACAAGAAAACTTGATGCAGTTGTAAACGGTACGAACTTAACTGCAAATAATAGCATGTCTAATTTCATAAATCATCTTAGACAAAGATGACATATATGCAAAGGCTTTAAAATTCGTTTCGAAAAGAATAACAAGTCATGGCTACAAAATGAACCAATATTGGTTCAATTTGTAATTGATAATAAGAATATTCTTTTAACTGCCTCTGTTGATAAGATAACTCTGCTCTTATTCAACTGTGTTATCTGGCAAACCCCAGGTTAATTATGGTACTTCAAGTAAAAAAGCAAAGATAAGAAGATTGGCGCCATTAGTTGCATCTTTTTCATTTTCAGAACTATTGCTTGCATCGGGTTGTAGTTTACGACAAGATGGTGAATAAAAAGAAGCTAAAGCTGCTTTACAATTATCAGAATATATTAGTTTTGATATGAAAAATAATTTAAACCAAAATTCTTACCTTATTACATACACAAAAAAATGTAGTTTTTTTTAAAATGGATTATGTAGTAGTTTTATGAAATATAAAAAAGAGCTCTGGGACTGCATAAAAACACCTAAAAATAAATTGTTAGATATGTTTTAATAGTTTTCGATCAGAATGCCACATAAATATTAGTCTTGTTTGCAACTTAGATGTTTCAAGAAATTTAAGGTAGTAACTCAGAAAAATGAACCGTTGCGAGGTATTTTAGGGATCACGATCAATCATATAAAAAATCTTTTGTAATACTACATTTGTAGTGTTGTAATAACGTATTTATTAATTATGGAAGTAATCCGATAAAGTTATTACGTTAGGGTAGTTTATCTTTATTATGATTAATAAAATGTGTGGTTGATAAGCAATTTAGGTCTCCATAACAACCAAAGCTTAAAACTAGTATCACAATTGAAATAGCAATCTCCTAACTAGTGAGAAGTGCAATGATTCTTAAATTTTTTTTAAATAAGGAGTTACAAATTTTGTCCAGTAAAAGTGTATTCTAGCCCGCAGTACGTTCTACAAAATCTCTATATATTATTGCTGAGTTTAATAGTAGTGTTGATAGTAGTAACACCCATTTGAGCGTGTTTGACACGGAACCCATGGCTGCAATAACATATATGCTATTTTAATGTTAAGCAGCTGTGACATCGTAGTTAGAGACTTTGACTAAATAGAAGGTAACACAAACTTGTTCATTAAACCCAGTGATTTTTTATTAAATTATTAAGATTTAATAAAAATAAAATACAAAAGTAAAAGTTGTTATTTTTATAACACTTTTTAACTTATTTTTGTAAGTTGATATTTTAAATTATATAACACAGAAGTATCATTTAAAGATATATAGTTAATTTGCTTTATTTTTATTATGCCGCTATTGGTAACAAAGTTTATTTTCCGATTGCACCTTCAAATCAACGCTTTTTAAGTTTTGTAAGTTGGCTTTCTCAAGTGCGATCTTAAAATTTTCAAGTTTTGTTAATGCATTTGCTCAAGCTTTTTTATGAAGTCTAACTTGAACAAGTCAGAAAGTTCAAGTTCACTAAAGTTCAAGTTCACTCAAAAGCAGCCGTGGCGCAGTCGTTAAAGTTCTGGCTCAGAACCTAGAGGTCCTAGAATCGACGCCAGCTCTAGCCCAACAAGCGACATTGGTACGGAAGGAAGCGTAAACTTCCTGTTAAATGCTCTACCGCGGTGCTCTGTGATAAGACCGTAAAGACTTCTGGAAGCACCTAAAATAACTACATAAAAAAAAAAAAAGTTCGCATCTTGCATTCCACCCTAACCCACTTAGCTATCAATGATAAGCGTTAAGGAAAAAAACAAAACTAATTATAAGTCTTTATAAGCTCTACGTATGCAGAAAAGGCGCGCAAGCTAATTTTTTTTTTTTTTGTTTTTGTTATAAATAAATTCTGTTTTACTTTAATAAAATTGTTAACTTAAAATATTTTAGTGTAGCAAATACTTATATTTTCACTTTGTTGGTTTATTTAGTTAATTGCTTTTCTTTTTTGAAATATTTAATATGCAAAATAAAAAGCAAAAGTAATAAACCTTGTTTTTTACTAGAATTTTTCATTTATTTTATTCCAAAACAAAAAGAAGATCTTTGCATATGTGAAGATTGTTACAAATACAAAATAAGACACACGAATATTTAAATTAGGTAGAGAATGAGGGACTCTGACAGCCAGAGAGTAAAATAGCTATTTTATGTTACTTTGTTCCCACTAATGCATTTATATTAATCGTGCATTTATACATATATATAATTCATAACGAACTAATTTTTTTTAATCCAAAATCTAGACATTTTTAAATGAAAAACGCCATTAAAAAAATTGTAAATTAATATTTAAAACAAATAAGTTTTTGATTTAAATGCATAGACTAAGTATATTAAATTAAGTAAATTGGAACTAATGGCTTTCATTTAAAGCTAATTTCGTTAACAATTTGCTTTCTTAAAAAAATTAAGTTTATTATATAAAGAAAATCAGTGTTGTTTTTTTATAAAAGAGATGCAATTTGAAGACCCTTATCGCAATTTGAGCTACTGATAGATTTGTAGAATCATAATAATGACTTCAAAAATGCATTTAAAATATGATTGATTTTCTCATGAAAAAAAAAATATTTCAGATTTATATGCCACTAAAAAAAATTATAACTAAAATAACAAACTGATTTGTTTAAGCTTTAGATATTTAATAAAAAAGAGCTTTTCATTTTTCATGAAAAGCTTGGTTTAATATGTTTGCAAACCGTAAATATATTGGCAGTGGTGACTCACAGCAAGTTTAAAATTAAGCTATTTAACTGCTATATTTTGCTAACAATTATCAATGAGCAAAACATGCATAGTTTTAGCAATATATTAATTACTACCTAACCAAATGATGAAAAAATTATTCATGAAAAAAATATATATATATGTATTTATATACAAAATTAAAAATAAATATATATATATATATATTTATATATATATATATATATTTATATATATATATATATATATTTATATATATATATATATGTATATATATATATATATATATATATATATATATATATATATATATATATATATACAATATTGGACAAAACATTTGCAACCAACATCGAACAATGCTAAAAAGTGTTCCTAATTTTACATGTCTTAAAAACGAAGCGAACTATACTACCACAGCAAACAGTTCAGGAGTCTGGAGTCATAGCATACCATGACAAAAGCAATCATCTGACAGGCGACAGCACACAGGCAGAATTTCGTTGACAAGTGCCATTTTGCAGCGGACAAAACAAGTGCAACTTTTTTGGTTTGTTTCATTTTCTTAAGTCTGGTCTGTGTCAACGTCACGGAAGTTTTTTAATAATTAAAGGAAGTATCCAGAAGTTTCCAGATGTTTCCAGAAGCATGCAGAAGCTTCCAGAAGTTTCCAGAAGAAACATTTGGAAGCATTCAGTAGCATCCAGAAACATCCAGAAATAATTTGAAGCATCCAGATGCATCCAGAAGCTTCCACAAGCATCGAAAAGAAGCATCTAGAATCTTCCAGAACAAGTTCACTCAGGTTCATTTTACTATATAAGAGACATGTAAATCGACATGTAATTCAGTCAGTATTTGCAAGTCACTCAGTCAGTATTATCAAGACAGTTTATCGAACTGAGTTTTATCAAAGTGTTTTATCGAAGAACATCAATTCAAGAAGTGAAATACAGCAAGTGTTTCATTACATCAATACAGTCCACATCCAACCAAGAAGTTGTGTTCCACAGAGCATTATTGTATCATCACAAGGTAAATGTAACACGGTGAGCCTTGAGATACAAAAGCAATTAGAGCTGCCTGTATCGGACCAAACAATTAGACGACGTGCTGTTGAAGCCGGATTTTGTCTCGACGCCCTGCAAAGAAACCGCTGATTTCACCAAAAAACCAGAAGAAAAGACTCTTGTTTGCTACATCTCATATTGACTGGAATGTGCAGAAATGGCGAGCTGTCCTGTTCAGTGATGAATCGAATTTCAACATCATTGGGATCGATGTCATTTGCCGTGTACGTCAACGTTTAAAATTAAACCATTTAACTGCTATATTTTGCTAACAATTATCAATGAGCAAAACATGCAAAGTTTCAGCAATATTTTAATTACTACCAAAATATATATATATATATATATATATATATATATATATATATATATATATATATATATATATATATATATATATATATATATATATATATGTCATCGTTCATCAAAAGTTTTTTTTGTGGTGAACAGACGTGTTTTTGCAAGCGCTATAATTTTAAAGGAAATAAATTGCAGTATTTTTAATTCTTAGTATTTATATAATTAATAATTATAAATACTATATTTCTTTATTAATAACATGGATGCAATTAAAGACTCCTAAATCTCAATAAAGTTAGTACGAGAAATTTTTCAAGAGATGTTTAAGAAACAGCAAAAAGATATTTTTAAACTGACAAGCGGTAATTTAAAAATTACAAACGATAGAATCGACGTATTACAAAAAGATATTACTTTACTAAAAAACACTTGCGAATCTTTAACAAAAGAAAATGATAACAGGAAAGTGGAACTTATTTTTACAAAGAAGCAGTTGATGAATTATGAAAAAATTCTTGAATAAAATTGTTCTTGGCTTATTTAAATCAGGTAAACCTGATTTAAATAAGCCAAGAACAATTGTGATAAAACTACTTGACTATAAAGATAAGATAAAAATACTAAAAAATGCAAACAAACTTAAAGGCTCTGGAATATTTATTAACAAAGATTATTCAATTGAAACAGCGTTGATACGGAAAAAGCTTTTTGAAGAGAGAAAGTTGCACAGGACAAACGGTAAATATTATATTGTTGTATATGATAAAATAATTATATAGGAATTTAGGAAAACGAGTGCCATCAATTAAATTCTTTAAATTTTTATATTTTTTGGTTCTTAAAATTACTCTTATTTAAAATGGCTGAGGAAACTGATTTGTCAAACTTTGAATTTAAAACATTTAAAATTAAAAATTCAATCCTTTTAAATCGCAATTTTGATCCTGATATTAATTTTTATAATGATGATGAACTAATTAAAAATATTAGCCCATTATATTATAACCCATACTCAAAAGACATTACCAAAGGAATGGATGATAACTCATTTTCAATTCTTCATATTAATATTAGGAGTTTAAAAAAAATTTTGAATCATTAAAACAGTTTCTATATAAAGTTAAAATTAATTTTCAAATTATTTGTCTTAGTGAGACATGGTGTCAAGACAAAAATGTTGAGAACGATTCACGTTTCCAAATACCCAAATACAATGTAGTCCACCAAATTAGAGACCTGGGCAAGGAAGGCGGGGGTTCATGTATGTTTATTAAGAATTCATTATTATTCAAATTTAATTCAAATTTAAGTTCAATCACAAATGATTATGAGTCATTATGTGTGGAAACCATTAATAAAGCCTCAAAAAACATTGTTGTCCATGCATTATACAGACCACCATCAGGAAATATTAATGCGTTTAAAGATTACATTAAAAATTTAATTGAAAATAAATTGAATTTGAATGAAAGTGTTTATTTCGTGGGTGACAATAACCTTAATATTTTGGATTATGACGTAAATAAACAAACGAATAAATTCTTTAATGTCATTTTTCAAAGTGGATACATTCCAATAATAAATAAACATACGCGTGTGACTAGCGGTAGTGCAACGTCAATAGACCAAATTATGACTAATGAATTTATCAATACAAAAATTAAAACTGGAATATTTAAAACGGACATTTCAGATTATATTCCGATTTTTATAATATCAAATAAATGCATTCAGCCTGATGCTTATAAAAAAAAAGTTACAACACGAATCATAAACGATACATCCATAAAATATTTTCATTATCTTATATCGAGTGTAAATTGGAACGAGACGCTAAAAAATCAAAATGCCAACGAAGCCTACGATATCTTCTTAACTGAATTTCTTACTCATTATAATGAAGCATTCCCTAAAATTACTAAACTAGTCAAATTGAAAAAGCTTTTAAACCCATGGATAACGAAGGGAATCCTTAAATCTTCCAAAATCAAACAACGATTATATTGTAAGTTTCTTAAAAAAAGAACTTTGGTAAATGAAACTACTTATAAAAGTTATAAACGTTTATTTGAATCTGTTCTAAAACGCTCAAAAAAAACTATTATTCTGAAAAATTAAAGAAAAATAACAGTACACAAAAAACATGGAACATTATTAAAGAGGTAATTGGCATGAAAAATCTGGACCGAAATGCACTTCCAACTAATCTTAAAATTAATAATAACTTAATTGTAAATAAATCATTAGTTGCGGAAACACTTAATAACTTTTTTGTTAATGTAGGTTCGAATTTAGCCTCTAAAATAGGACCATCTCAGACAAACTTTCTTTCATACCAAACACCAAATAAATCTGTCATGTTTAATCATGAACGTACAGAAGATGAATTATTAAACTCAGTCTCTTTACTAAAACCTAATAAAAGTTCGGGTGCTGATGATGTCAGTAGTATTGTCATTATTAAATCAATAAGTTTTATAATAATACCACTTTTACATATTTTTAATTTATCTTTAAAACACGGAGTTTTTCCTGAAAAATTAAAATGTGCAAAGGTTACACCAATCTATAAAACAGGTGATCTTTCTGATGTCTCTAACTACAGACCAATCCAATTCTTACCTGTTTTTCCAAGATTTCAGAACGTGTTATGTATAACAGACTGTTTTCTTTTTTAACTAATAATAAAATTCTTTACGATAAACAATTTGGGTTCAAATCTCGCCATTCAACCGATCGAGCAACAATTCATCTAGTACGCGATATATTTAAAACTTTTGATGAAAACAAATTTACTTTAGGCGTCTTTATTGACCTAATTAAGGCTTTTGATACGGTGGATCATAATATTTTCCTGAACAAACTTAAAAATTATGGAATCATAAGTTATAACTTATCATGGTTTAAAAGTTATCTAGCAAACAGGAAACAGTACATCACGTTTAATGATAGTAAAACGGATTTAGCGACAATTTCCTGCGGCGTCCTACAAGGATCAATTTAAGGGCCCCTTTTAATCCTCATTTATATAAATGACTCAAATAAATTTTCAAGTATCTTAAATTCAATCCTATTTGCAGACGACACCAACTTACTTTATTCTGATAAGGATATTAATTCTTTATTTGAAACAGTAAACAAAGAGCTTGCAAAACTAAGTGAATGGTTTATAGCAAATAAATTATCCATAAACATAAAAAAAACAAAATATACTTTCTTCCATCGTCTTCATGAAAAGAGACTCCTCCCATTAAATCTTCCAATTTTAAATAACTCTTGTATAATAAGAGAGCGTGCATTGTTATTTCTTGGTGTTGTTATTGATGAAAATGTGAGTTGGAAGGAGCACAAAAATATAATTCAAAATAAAATTTCGAAAAATATTGGTCTAAGCAGTTATTAAATCAAACCTGTTTAAAATACATTTATTTTTCTTTTATTTATAGCTACCTAAGTTATGCAAACGTTGCCTGGTGTAGCACTACCGTAACTAAAATAAAAAACTCTCAATTAAACAAAAGCATGCTTTAAGAATTATTGGAAATGTAGATCGTTTCTCACACACTAAACCTCTATTCATTAAATTTAATATTCTTAACGTATTTCAACTAAATCTTTATCAAATTCTTATT
>NC_088933.1:33287500-33302500 GCF_038396675.1 Hydra vulgaris | reverse complement strand
TTCCCGCTCCCGTTATTACAATACTTGTCAGTTCCTTGCTATGATTACTCCCGCCTTTTTCAACAATATTTGTTGTTTCAGTTGTTGAACCCCCCTTCCTTATTGACTATTTTGTTTCAGTTTTCGAGCTGTCCTGTCATCAGTTAATAAGCCATCCTATCGGTGGCTTATTAACTAAGTTTGATTGTTTATTTTAATCACTAACCGATATGCAATAATTTTTCAACCAACGATTCATTTTTTTATAATGTTCTGGAAAAGCAAAACAATCTTTATTTTTAGGCTTTCCAATATTAATTTTTTCGTTGTCAACAAAATAAAGATTAAAATTTAATGACATTCCAATATTACCCCATTTAGAAAGACCAACATTTTCGTTTGCCTAAAGACAAAGTTTTGTTCCTGGCTTGTTGTAATTCGTTCTTTATAACAATTAATGTTTTTTAAGAAGAAGCTATAAATTTCAGCTGAAAATCAAATACGTTAGCTGCAACTCGGAATTTCCAAGATAATATACTTCCAATAATACCAAGAAGGGCGAAAGCAATTTTTCCAGCAATCCACCTAAATCATTTGCTAAATGATCTGAAATATTTTTTTAGGTTCGTTCTAAGGGTCGGATTGTGAAGAGTTTGGGGCACCGCCTAGTTTTGAAAGTCTTTCCACTATAGCTGCGATTAACTTTTTTCCTTTTCAAATGTTTTTAACTCGATAATTTCTGGAAAACTTTTTAAAGATTCTCTAGACGATGCAAGCATTTTTTTTTTTTTTTGCAGTTTGAGGAAGTGTAAAAGAGTTTGATATTAAACTTTCAGTAGAATCGTATACTTCATTTATCAACCCTGAAATTGTTTCATCATTGATTTCTTTATATACAACTTCTTTTAAACCTTTTACCGTTTTTAAGTCTTTATTCATCTGCTCCGAAGAAATTACAGGTTTTGTTGCAAATCTTTAGCCCATGTCTTGTAATAAAAACGTATTAACAGACGAAAGCTGTTGAAACTCAAACCCATTAGTTTTAGTAATTATTGCTATCTCCCCATTTTTACTTTTAAAAATAAGATTATCATTTTTATTCAAATCAATTTTTTGATTTTTTTTCAACCATTAATTTTTTTTCGGTCAATAAAAATAGCTTTTTTTGATTTAACGAGGCTTATTCTTAAAAAAAATTCTTCAATCATTGCATTTTTTTATTTTTTCAATAGCATCTGGAGGCTCCAAATCTTTTAAAACTTTTTTTTCCACTTTAACCATTCTCTTTTACTATTTCCTAATTATCTATTTACCACGTTGAACGAATCGGTTTGTTTAACCAATACATCTTCCGAATCCTGCAGAAACTCTTTACTACCTTCACCGACTTTTTAATCAGTTTGGTCAATATGTGCAGTGACTTTGTTGTCAATTAAAGCAGTTTGCTCGTCATAATCTCTATAAATAATGCCCCAATTTAAATCTTTCAATCCGATTCCCTCGGATTCAACTACTTTTTACATTTTAGTTATTTTTTTATATCTACTATTAGCTTTGTTCTATATATATTAGAAATTACTGAAGTGCCTATATAAAGTAAGCTATTAAATAAAGCATAACGTTTTTTAAAACAATTTTTATTTAAATAAAATTGAATTTTAAACAAATTTAGATTAAATTTGCCGATATTATTTTCAAATATCAACCTCCAAATTTTTTGCGGATCAAAACATTTTAACAATTCCCAGTAGGCACAGGACATAAATAAGACGTCTTTTGAACGTTCAAAATACGTCCAAAACGTTCAAAAGACGTTTAAAAGACGTCTTTTTTACGTCCTGTGCCCACTGGGTTTAGTCATGATTAAAAGTCATAAAAGACAAGAAAGCTATCATTTCATTAAAAAGTATTCAGTTTAACTAGATGATTTTAACGTCGCGCAAATCAAATGACGTTTTTCCGCTTTTTACGGTCGGAGGAAGAAAGCAGTGGTAGGGGACCTCAAGTATCACTATAAACCACTCTACATCAAGGCTGGTGCGAATGGTGTGCAATATCCTCCCCCACCCCCTATCAATGAACTTTAGTTTAATATGTCTGTAAATTTAGGTCTTTCAGACCTGCAAATCGGCATATGTAGATCATATAGTACAATCGGCAAACTTGGACTTTAGTACTGCTGGCAAATGTGTAAAACGAAGATCATCTTTTTTTTTTTCAGATAAAAAAAAATAATGTTTATTGCATTTTTGCTACAGTCAACAAAAATCCTGGATCCGCCCCTGAATATTAATTTTAAAAAACTCTAAGAATCTCTTTTGGTGCTAGTATTATAACGATGCAACACTTTACTAGAAACTCTTGTTATATAAAAAAATGATAATAGTTTCAAAAGGAACAGCAGTTATAAGTAGCCGTCTTTTTTTCTATCTCTTTAGAAAAAAAAAATTAATGATTTTATTTGTAAGGTGTTGTTACAATATAACTTTGAAACCATTTCATTTATAGATCAATTTTTTAATTTTAAAATATTAAAGCAATTAATTTTTATTTAGAGATTATTCATAAGCAAAACTCTTTTATTGCACATGTGTCTGACTATTAAAACTGTCCTTATGTACGAACTCAAATGTTTAGTGGACTGTCCAAGGTATTCTACCTGTCCTACCGATCAAAAAGCATAAACTAATAAATCAAGTCACATTTCTTTTGCTACATGTTACTGGAAGAAACAATAGTACTTTATTATACTTCTTTTAGCATCATCTGATTTGTTATATATCATGTCTAATTTTGGAAAAGGTTGTATCCCTACATTAATACAAATTAAAAAAAAAACAATTTTTTAAACATTTTGTGAAAAAGAGTTACTCCACTTGCCTACAATACCATTCAACTAGTGGTAAATTTTCTTAGGCATTTTTCATATTTTTTGCTCAAAACGTTATATATTTTTTCCTGCTTTATTTATTTATATAAGCAAAGTCTTTGCTTATAAATTTTTTTTTTTTTGTATTTGAAGGATATCTTTGTAAAATAAATAATATCTTACACAGCATTTTACATATTTTTGTAAAACTTTAAGGGCGTCTAAATGGCAATTAGAATATTGAAGTAAATTGATTTATTGGTAACAATTTTTTCATTTCAGTAATTGAAATAGTTTAATTACATTGGGAGTGTGCATTGAAAATGAGCGATTTGTATTGGGCTCATAACTTGGCAATTAAATATTCGATCGAGCTCAAACTTTTCTGAAAGCTAAAACCCTAAGCTGCAATCATCAGTCCAAATTCAAATCGTCGCGTTGGTTTGACAAGGTTCATTTTTCCCAAATTTAACTTTATCATTTTATTAGACTACTTAATTCATGATGAACAAAATAAACTGAAATTTACAGCAATATAGTGTAAAACAAGCAATCTGCAAATGTGTTGAAGTTCTATCTGCAACTTTAGTTAACTAATATTTAGTTTGACAAGGTCCTAACTAAAAATAAATGCATAATCTCTTGCTGGTTTTCATTATTTAATTTTTATGATAAAGAATTTTTATACCCATCAAAATCATTTAAAAAATAGGTTTGAAATCAACATAAAGTGCTTGAATTGGCCACCAATGTAGAATAAAATACCATTAAAGCTATTATTTGACTTTAAAAAAAATCTTTTTTATAACGTTCTAAAGCTTTACTCAAATTGACACCTCTAACATTGCGAAATAAACTACTGCTTTCGATAAGCATGGATATAACTATTATATTTCAAAATAAAAGATGACTTATGAGCTAAAATTATTTTTTAATATTAAAATTTTAATGCTTTTGCATTAATAAATTTATAAACTTATCGCAGTCAGTGTATGCACAATTTGCCGCGCCGTTGCCCTACGGTAAGTTGATCTAACTATATTTTACTGTGCCTACCCCAAAAAGTAAGTCAATACTTACTCATTTTTCTTCTCTTATCTACAATGGTTAGTCAATATATATGCACTTTGGAACTTTTAACTTGTTAAGTCAAATATAACAGTAATATTAAAAATTAAACAGTTTGTAATAAAAAGTTTTTATAGCCATAAAAAAAACAAGGCTGTGTAATTGAAAAAAATGATATAAGAATTGATTTGAAGAGAATTTTTCTGAAAGTATTTTTAAAAGTTAGAAAGTAAAAAAAAAACAATTTGAAAAGTAATAATTTTCATTTAAAGTAAAATTTCAAGAGAAAATTAAAAGAGAAGTATTTGATATCAAAAGTGATATGATAGTGACGAATATGTAGCTCCAACCAGTGAAAGCGGCGAAGACTGCTATGATTTAAATACACGGTTAGTAACTTAATCCAACTTTTTTGTGTGACTTTACCCATGCCTTTACATTTTAAAACAGCTAAATTTAAAGGCTTCGGTAAAGTTATTTAAAAAGATTTTTTTTTTTTAACATGTTTAAACAGGAAGAAGAGGAGTTTTAATTTAACCAGAATTTTAATATTATAAAGAAGCTTCTGGAAACCAATAATGTTTATGTAACACAGGCTGAGAAAAAATCTGAGATAGACATGAGCGTACAACCTACGAATGATGCTGAACTATTTAAGAATGATTCAGTTAGCATATAAGAATATACTAGAAATATTATTATCTACTAAGTAATAATACTCTTCTAGGGATCAAGTTCAAAAAACGTTTAAGGAAAACGACGTAAGTAACTTAATTACTTGGTTTGATTCCTGCGTTGCTCAAATTTGGAACAGTATATTATCAAATGCTGCTTTTAAGAGACAATCCTAACATCAACTCAATCGATATGAAATATTACCTTCCAGATCATTTATGCGTCCAAGAGGTGGACCATGCCCATAACAAAATTTAAAAGCTCATGAGGAAAACTGATTTTTATAGCCCAATTAGATTGATAAAGATGTTGAAACAAGTTAACAAAAAAAGTCCTTATCGTATCATTCAAATGAAACCACGTGACATCAAGAAATATTTAGTATTAGCGAAGCTGTTTAATTACAAGTTAGTTCCATTTTCTAACGTTGCTGTTTAAAATTTACTCAAACATCTCACATTATACATTATACAAATATCAAGTTCAATGAATAACTTAACAGAAAGAATTCAGCAACAAATCCATCAATTTCCACTGTTTTAAATGTAAAACCAAAGATTCGAAATAGTACAAATGAACTTGCAGATTTCAAAACAAAGAGATATTAAAGCTGCATTTTCCTTTACGCCTCTGACAGAGATTACTATCGAGTTGTTCTTGACTTATAAAATAGACATGATAAACTTTTAAGGGTTGTATTTAACGTAATGGTTTTAAAATGTGCCAAAAAAATTTAATAGAAAAAAAAAAAAAATTGTTAACAAAATGTTGTAACCTTAATTTGTGACTGAAACAATAATCTAATTTATGATAATTAGCTTTTTATTATATTATTGTTTCAGTTACAAAATTTAGAGTAGCTAACTGCTTCTTTCACAATATTTCAAAGTAACTAACATGTTTCTAACTACAATATGATTATTTTACTTTGACAAGATTCTAATTGCATTTTGGGGGTATTTATTTTTCTATGAAGAGTTAAACATTTTTTAATAAAAAAAAATAGTATTACTTATGGCAAATCTTTATGTTATCTCAGTAAAAAAAATTATAGATGGATTTAAATAATATTTGATGGTAGAAACATATTATTTTTTAACATTGATTTACTTAAAACTACTCGCGGATCAATTAAACTTTGTCAAACCAACGCGACGAATTGCCGCAGTGTAAAGGGGTTTTTTATCCAAAATTTTAAACATGCCTTAGTTCGTATCTATAAAATCATTTTGGCGGAGAATTCTTTTACATTACTTCCACCGGAAGACAACAGTAGCTGAAGTGGTAATACTAGAGAACATTAGTGGAAACGTACGGCGACAATGTACAACGACAACGTATGGCGACAACGTACGGCAACAATACTTTTTTAGAACAAACATGCAAAAGATAATTTCAACATTTCATTGGTAGTAATGTTGACCTTAAAGTTGAACCCAAGAAAAAAAGTTTTATAGAATTTCTATAAACTTTTGGAACATTTGGTTTATAGAAATTCTATAGAATTCTCTAAAAATGTCTATTCAATTCTATAGAAATTGTTATAAAATTTTATTTTCTATAAAATAAAAAGTAAAAAAAAAAGTTTTATTGGAATTTCTAAAGAAATTAACAGAGATTCTATATAAATTTTACAGAAGTCAATATAATTTCTATAGATCATATGTTCCAAAATTTTTTAGAAATTCTATATAACTTTTTGTCCTGGAAGAACATTCTGGTGCTAAGAAAATGTTTGGAAATACCAAATTAGAGGCATTACTTGATGAAGACACAAACACAGGAAGCTCTTGCGGAAACGTTGGGGGTCAGTCAATCAACCGTTGTTATAGAAATGATTTTAAAAAAATCTATTGTTGTATGAGCTGAGACATAAAAATAAAGTTTCCTGCTTGTGCAAGAAAGATTTTTTTCCAGCAAATAATTACTGGTCATAATTACTGATACATTACGACAACCCTAAACGCAGAATAGCATGGGTCAAGCCCGGAAAGCTATCAACATTACTGCGAAAGCAAGAATTTATGGTTCCAAGCTCATGCAATGTTTCTAGTAAGACCAGCTTGGATTATATGTTATGAGCTGCTTAAACCAAATAACGCTTATTATAAATACAGGGTTTTGCAAAGTTTTAAGTGCACGCTTGCAAAATTATAAATGCATATTTATTTTTTTGGAAATTATTTTTTTTAGCTTTAAAAAATAAAATAAAATTCCGCAAAATATTAAATTAATTTACACCATAGCAATCAATGTGTTTTTTTTTTTTTTTTAAAAAAAAAAACAAAACACATTGATTGTGTTTTAAAACACATTATTTGGTTTAATGATTGAGATTAATCAGTGAAAATTCTTTACACTTTTACTTAATTTAGCATATTGTTACATATCATTAACTTTCCTAGATTAGATACTTTATATAAGTTTAAAAGAATAGTATACATTATTTAATCATAATTTTTTAAAAGACATGCAAAAATATACATTATTAAAAAAAATAAACAAATCATTTTAAATATTTTAATTAGATAAATTCTTCTCCTTATTGCCTTTTCCAACCATCTTCTCATATTTATATAAAAGGCATTGCACTGTTGACTATAATTATTATCAGGTGATAAAATATATTCTAGGGTTTCTTCAACAGTCATATTGGGATTAGCAATTCTTGTGGATTTGAAATTGAATTTTAATATTAAAAAGAACTCTTCGATTGGGTGTAATTCAGGGGAGTATGGTACTAAAAACTTGTGAGTTATATTTTTTTGTCTAAGTGATTAAAGTACTGCAGCTGTTTTATGAAGCTGATTTACTGCAAAGAATGGTACTAATAGTTGCTGATGAAATCAGTAAATGATGGTGTTTTGTATGCGCTTCTTTTGTATTGGAAACATTTAACTCCTAAATTGTAAATTAAGCACATGCGGCTAACATTCTTCCTTTATTTGCAGGAACTGTCAAGTATGCTTTTGTATGTTTTGGAGAAAAACCATGTAAGCGTACTGTATGTTTATAGAATCCGATTTCTTCTAACAAAACCAAAATTTGAATCAGCAATTCTGGCAGCTTTTGCCGAAAAAATTGATCTCTGATTTATTCTTTCCATGGTGTTTCTTTCTTGAGGAATGATTGCTGATCTTTTTCGTGTCAAATTTAATTTTTTTAATTTACGGGAAACAAACGAGATCAAAACGTCTTTCTCATGTTGTTCTAAAATTTGCGTTTGAAATACTTTTTGAATTACTGCATTATTACAGACCACTTTAATGTTTGTATTTATAGAATTTTTGATTTTATAAGTTTCTTTTCATTATAGTGTAGATGACGTGATGGGTATATTATTATCACTACTTTTTATAACACGACTAACAGCATTTCGAGTTAAATTACAAGTGTTGGATATTTCTTTGATTGAATATTTTTCGCAATTTCTCATTGAAATAGTCGTATTTTTAGTTTTTTCTGTAATTTTTTTCCGTACTTTTCTTTTGATTGATATTTAAAATATAAGGGTTAAAATTAATTTTATAAATGCACTTAAAACTTTGCAAACGTACACGTATAACTTTGCAAATATGCACTTTTAACTTTGCAAAACCCTGTAATACATCTGCTTTTGAGATAAACAGTTATAATACATCCGCTTTTGAGATAAATAGTTATAATACATCCGCTTTTGAGACAAATAGTTATAATACATCCGCTTTTGAGATAAACAGTTATTATACATCCGCTATTGAGATAAACAGTTATAATAAATCCGCTTTTGAGATAAACAGTTATAATACATCCGCTTTTGAGATAAATAGTTATAAAATTTAACAAAAGATGGTGTTAAATAAAAACAACTTATTGGTTATTGGTTTATTACACAAACATATTTAGTTTATTATATAACTCTATGTTCAATTAATACAGTTACAAATTATATAAAAGAAACAAAAATAATTAAGAAAGAACCTGTCTTCTCCCACCTTTCCCTCATGAAAAAAAAAAAATTGAAGTACAACAACAAAAACATAATGAACATATATTTATCGGGGTATGAAATAAGCACATGGTAATATGTTATTTTTTATTTACAATACTGAAGGATGAATTATTGATTGGTTATTACTCAAAGGATGGTTATTACTCAAAGTCTCACTTAAAATTTTACGAAAATAATAACAAATTTTTAAAGCTTCCTTACCTTCTATAATTTTATGCAAACAAGTTGCATTATTATTTTTTAATTTCATTATTAATTAATATTATTATTAATTGATGGTTATTATTTTAAGTCTCACTTTGCATTTTATCAATAAATTAATATATTTGTAAATAATATATTTCTAAATAATATATTTCTAAATTATATATTTCTAAAGCCTTCTTATAATTTCCCATTTCGCACAATTAGTTTTCAATACTAATTTTTGTTAGCTGTATCGATGCATTGTTTATACATAAAATCTCGCTCACCATTTTATTAACAGAATAATAAAGCTCTAAAGCTTCTTTATATTTTCCCATTTCATGCAAACAGAATGCGATATCAATTTTTGTTGCCAATGCTGATATGTGGTTAATACCTAGAGTTTCAGTTTGTATTTTTTTAACAGAATAATAAATTTTTAAAGCTTCGTAAAACTTTCTTATTTTTGTCAAACAGTTTGCGATAAGAACTCTTGTATCAAGTGTTAGTTCATTATTTTCACCATAGGTTTTTGAATTATAGTTTTGCACAGCTTTTAATATTTCGATTGTTTCGGAAAATAAACCTTTACATGTTAAAAACTTGTATATTTCATCGCTTAAACTATGGAAAGCTTTCGACATTCTCTCTACGAAAGTTCGAAAAATATGAAGGAAATGATTTACAAAATGTTTTCCAAAGTCAACGTGATCATTAATTTTTTTTAACTCAAATTTAAAATAACCTGCAATGAGATCGAGAGATAAAATTGTATCCAAGTTTTCACTCTGATAGTACTGACATGAAAACTGAGTCAGCTCGTGCATTATATATTTTTCATCACCAAAACGATCTAGTAATGAGCAACTCTGTAGGAATTTAAGAGCATCATCTATTAAGTATTCTTCGCTTATTTTCATATATTTGCAAATTTGGATTATAAAATATTTACTAATGTTTTGACCATCGCAATAAGATAAAAATTTTAATATTTTTAAACAAATCATTTCTTTTTTGTCTAAATTAATTAAAACTAAGTTGATTGCTTTTATTGCGGACTCAGTTCGAAATTTTTCGTGTATTTTTACAGCATGTGATATATATAGTTTTATATACATTTCAACACTTACTTCGTACATATTAATGTATTTTATGGCATGAGTGATGGCAAACGGATGAAAACAAAGCTCATAAGCTAATTCTAGCAGTTTTTCTTCATTGTTTGTTTTGACGTTATTTTTTATATAACTCAAAGCATTTTCAGGAGAAAAAACATTAATAATTAATTGATGCACCTTATCTGACCACGATATCCATTGAGATGTAATTAAGGTAAAAGAGTTTGGTTTTCTTGAAATGTACATTTTTATACTTTTAATACTTTCATTGTCAACATTATCAAAAATGTACAAAGTCTTTTTGTTTTTATAATAGTTATGTATTTTTTCAATAATATCCTCTTTATCAAAATAATGGCCCTCTGTATCTTGTATAATAAATCCTAATAATTGACAAAGGTTGTTCATTGAAGTTTGTAACTTTCCAAATGCTGCATCTATCCAAATAATATTTTCATAGAATTTATGAAAAGTTTCGCAGTATTTTCTTGCAACTTGTGTTTTTCCAACGCCTGACTTTCGACATAGTACTAAAGCTGACTTTTTGTTATCTTGTAATTCAAATAAATAATAATGTACTTCACGTAGTTTTTCTTCGCGTGGAAATAACTTTTCTGAGGAAGGTTGGAAACCAAATATTTTATGTACAGACAACTCTATAATGAAAAGAAACTAATCAATGTTGTTAAAACACAAGTTAAATATGTTTTTTTTTAAATATGCTTTATGCACGAAACATAACAAAATGCATTATAAATATTTTCACTCTTGATAATGATCTAAATTAGCTCTACATTAGAGTAAATAAAGTATAACATAATATTGGATACAAATTATTATTTTTTATGAATAAGTAATGATAACATTACGTTTTTAATGCTATTACTATTATTAATAATGATATTTATTTAGCTTTAACGAATATATGATTGCTTTGATTAGGTAAAATCAAAAAAAAAGAAAAATAACGTTAAAAACATTTAACATTCATCAATAGTAGGTTTATGTGAAAGAGGACCTTTTCCGTATTTTGGATTTAAGAAAAAAGTTATTGGCGGAAGTGAAGAAAAATCAACCGAATGCTAAAAATGTTTATCTTAGGTTTAATAAAATTATTACTTCAAAGAAACTCTTAACTTGAAATTGTTAATAGTTTTAAGTAATTTAAATCTTCATCTTTCCGTTTTGCGTTTTATTTTTGAATCATCAGGAGTGAGAGAGAAAAAAAATAATTGCGTACGCTTAACGACTCGTAAGTATTATATTTTAGGGCATCGTAAAACTTGTGATAAATTAACCAACGCGCGTATCGTGCAGTTCAACTTCAGTTATTCGTAACATAGTCACAAATAGTTGCATGACTTATCAAAATGAAAGTGGAATATTAAAAAGTAATACTAGCAATCATTTTCAAAACTTATTTATAACTTACTATTTAATTCTTGAAGCTGACAACTTCTTAGCAACAAATAAAACACAAATAAAATATCAATCTATTTTACAATTTTGTGAAAAACTTATTTTTACGGTTGTTTTTTAAACAATTCTATAGATCCTATCGAAAAGTTAATGAAGCTACTTATTCCAAATAATTTAGTAACCCATAAATTGATCTAAAAAATTATTAAGAACAAAACATAGGGTTGCATGAAAAATTAAAAAAACAGTAATAAAACATATGACAATAAAACTAAATACAAAAATTATAAAAATTGTTTTGAAAGAATAAAAATACAAAAAAAATGATATTATTCTAACCTCTCAGAAAATTCAATAGTAAATATAAAATATAAATATAGTAGAAAGACATGGAAAGGAGTTAATAAAAGCTATTGGGAAAAAAAATTACAAAAATACAGATATTCCAAAAAGATTAAAACTAAATATAATGAAAGAAATATTTGACAAGAACAATAATGCTGAAAACTATAACAAATTTTTTTTAAACATAGGATGAAATTTAGCAGCAGATACAACTCCTGGAAGTAAAAAATTCCAATCCTATTTTTAAAAAAATCACAATGGAATAAAAAAGTTGGAACTGTCTTTAGATGTACTCTAGCATTTTTTAAGTAAGAGAAAAGGGTTTGTTTAACTTTTATGTCCAAAAATCTGTTTTTGATGATATTAAATTGCCATTTTTCTATTTTTAATCTTTCAATAACAACTTGTATTTTTGCTTGTAAAGTAAAAATACCAAGAGCAGTCCCTCTATATAAAACTGCTATGATTCCATACCACGGTTTTTCAAAGTAGCTTTTGATTCTATACCATCTTACTACAGATATATATATATTTTTTTTCAATTGTTTAAAGTTGAAATTACATATGTATAAAATATTGTATAATTATCTTGAAAAAATAATATTTTATTCAGCAAACAGCTTGGTTTTCGAAAACGATATTCAACACATCACGCAGGAACTGATTCAGCCAGTAAAAATGAGGCGGATGTGCTAACAAAAACTACACTTAGGGCTGGCCCATTAATTTGTTAAAAGCTTTTGACACTGTTGGTCATAAAGTCCTGCTGCACAAACTAGAAACATATGGAGTAATAAACAGCAATCTAAACTATTGAGTTAAACTTGCTAAAAAGTTACTTTAAAAATGGAAAACAAAAAGTGTCTCATGATTTAACATGTTCAAAGTTAGAAACAAAAAGCCGTGGAGTTCCTCAATGATCTGTTCTTAAAACCCTACTGTTTCTAATTTCTGTAAATGAAATCTACTTATCCTTAAACTTGCTGGATTTTTTCCTTTTTACTGATTTTTCCTTTTTACTGATAGCATTAATGTTTTTTGTACCTATTCCAATAAAAAAAAACAAGTTTTTTGACAGTAAATATTGAGCTTGAGAACTTTAATAACTATTTCAAATTAAAACAAATTCTCTTTGATTAACAGCAAAACTAAATATATTTTATTTCATCACCAATCTGAGCCCGCTAACTCAGTTGCCTCTGCAACTTCCTCAGCTAACATTTTTAAAAACATTATAATAAACAGATTTGCATCACATACTTAAACATCTTAATTAGAAAAATTGAATTATAATAATTGAAAACAAAAGTTGTTTTCAATTATTGTAATATGCAAAATAAACAAAAATCATATTTTAATAAAAGAAAATTATTATATATATATATATATATATATATATATATATAAATATATATATATATATATATATATATATAAATATATATATAAATAATAATTTTAAAAAACAACCTGATGTTTTTTTTTCTTGACATGCTTCGTAAAATTTATTTACATTTTCAAAAGATCATTTTACAATAATAAAAAACTCTGAAATAAATATCAAAAAATAGAAGTCTTTATAGAGAAATATAAACGGACAAAAAATTATACATAATAAACCAATATATTTATTACAAAATAACTCGGTAAATAACCAATCAAAATAACCAACTGTCAAATATATATATATATATATATATATATATATATATATATATATATATATATATATATATATATATATATATATAAATATATATATATATATATATATATATATATATTTAAATGTATACATATATGTATATATATAAATATATATATATATATATACATATATATATATATATATATATATATATATATATATATTTAAATGTATACATATATGTATATATATAAATATAAATATATATATATATATATATATATATATATATATATATATATATATATATATATATATATATATATATATATACATATATGTATATTTATATATAAACTGACAGTAAAATTAAATAGATAAGGTTATAGTACAATGTAAAGCTTGTTTATTAAGTGAGGGATTTTCCCATATAATGTTGAGGGCATCTTTTATCTTTAATTTGTGTTCGGTTGGGCCAAACACAAATTAAAATGGGTCACAGTTAGCCAAATTTTTGCAATTAAGAGATATATTTAAGTGTTTAAATATATGAGATTGTTTATCACTTTTAAGGTGCTCATTTATTCTAGTTGCCAAGTGTCTGCAGGTTTCTCCAATATAACTGGCATTGCAGCCAGCGCAAGAATATTTATAGACAATATGAGATTTAACCAGTTTAGGAAGTGACTCTTTTAAGCAAAAACAATCTTGTATTTTATTAGTAGTGAAAATTAATTTTATTAGAACATCCTTGCCATATTTATGAACAATTTTTGAAATTTTCCTTTTAGTGTAATTAGAGTACATTCCAATGTATGGAAGCTTAAGGTATCTCATATTTAACCTATTAACAATGTTAGACACAGATGGGTTCATTTTCTTATCAATATAAGATTTAATTTCATAGTCAATAATTTTTTGTGGAAATTTATTATTTGTAAAACTAATGATAGATTCCTAATATCTTTATCAAAACCAACTCAAGCATTATTAATTTTATATGAAAGATCAATCAAACAACGAACAAGTCCAAATTTGTTGCAAGAGGGAACAAAACTAAAAAATTTTTGTGAAAGACCTGTATACGTTTTTTTGTGATAAACTGAAGTCGAAAACGAATTCGATTTTTTAATAAGTACATCTAAAAAAGCAATCTGGTTATCTTGTTCTTTTTTCATAGTAAATTTCAGATTTTTTTGTTGTTTGTTGAGGTGTTTGAAAAATTCTTGAGCTTCGTTTTCAGAAATAAAAATAGCAATTATGCTATCCACATACCGTTTTTAAAAAAATGGTGCTGTAAGGGAGCAGTTATTGACCCATGTTGGTTCATGATATTCGACGAAAATATTAGCTTATTTGGGCGCTAAAGAAGAATTCATAGCAACACCATCTGTTTGATCGTAATATTTTCTGCCAAATAGAAAATATGAATCGGATGTGGAAATCTGAGGTAATTTTATAAAGTGAATTTTTGAAAAACATTTTGAGTTAGTTTTATATTTAAAAAATTATTCATTTGCAATGTTAATGATTTCTTTAAGTGGAATATTTGTGAACAAACTTTCAACATCATATGAAACGATAAATTTATTAGTTACATTAATTTGTTTTAATGCTTCAGCAAAAGAAAATGAGTCTAAAGTGCAAATTTGTTAAGGTATATATGGAGACAATAAATGAGAGAGATATTTGGCAAGGTTGA
>NC_088933.1:33267500-33282500 GCF_038396675.1 Hydra vulgaris | reverse complement strand
TATATATACATATATATATATATATATATATATATATACATATATATATATATATATAAATATATATATACATATATATATATATATATATATATATATATATATATATATATATATATATATATATATATATATATATATATATATATATATATATATATATATAGTTATATATGTAAATTATGTTAGTGTATTTTACAAATAGAGTGCTCAATGTTTTTAAAGAACAGAGCAATAATAAATTAGTAAAAAACACTTATCTGACTTTTTTCTTTTACTTTAAGTTTTACCATTGCTGGATAATCAGGAAGAGTTCCTCTTTTAGAGAGAACTCTTCCTGATGATCCAGCAATGGTGAAACTTCAAGTAAAAGAAAAAGTTAGATTAGTGTTTTTTACTAATGTTTACATATATATATATATATATATATATATATAGATATATATATATATATATATATTTTTTTTTTAACTTGTAAATTTAACCTTTAACTTTTAACTTGTTACATAAACTGAAGGCAACAATGTAAACGGGACTCGGCGATAAGACAATATAAGTCTTCTTCTTGCTCTGGCCGTTTATTATATAAGTACAAATTTTGAAGACAAAAATGTACTTATATTAAAAAATGTCTCAGAGCAGTTTTAAAGTACCAATTAAATAGAGCAATTTAATAAATATTACGATAAAACACAATAAACAGCAACAATAAAACAAAAGAGCAGATGAAGCAAGAGTTACTTTTATTACTATTTTCAAACATAAACATATATATTTTTTTAAATACAAAAAATATGTTTATGTCAATTTCAATTAAATGACCTAGAAACCTTTTTTAACATTTTTTACTTTGTAGATGTTTGGTTTTATGTTTTTTAAATTGTAAATTAGGCTCTAACACATCGCCTAATTATATTTGCATAAATTACTCCAATGAACACATATATACCTAATCATTATACTTACATATTTAATATATGTTAATAAAATCCAAAATTACCGTATTTTTTTTTAGTTTTAGTAATCAAGAATGATTTAAAAAAATAGTGGAAACTGAGGTGAAAACAAAGTATTTAAGGAATAAGCTTTTCCAGAGTAATAGAAAATATCAAAATCAATACAAATTTACTTGAAAATAAAAAAAATTTAATATTGGTCACATTATAAGAAAGTAAAAACATTATAAAATGGAAACTTTTTAACTTATTGACTTTTTAAAAAAATTACGAAAATGCGAAATTTGGCCCCATGCTTGGGGTAAAATGGAGGAATTATGTAAAAACAAATAATGCAGACTTGTAATATTTTAACCAGTGATAGCCTCAGCATAAAAGCTATAAAATTTTTAAGCTAAATATAACTTATAGTAATTCATAGGCCTAAATTCTGAAATAGTATGCTAGTAATAGTAATAGCTGGTAGGCTATTACATAGTATAGTATAATAGGTCTATTTGTCCATTTAATTGAATAAAAATACCTGTTTTCCTTATATTAGAAAAAAAAAATTTCTTTAGTCACTCGTGGTCCCTTATTTTTAAGTTTAAAAAATTACACAGATTGTTAAAATTAAACTTTAAACGCATATTACTTCAACAACTTACAACAGATAATTTTTTAAATGTTATGTAGATTGTTTTTGTAATATATATATAAAAAAAAATTTAATTTCTATATTTCAACCTTAAAGTTTGACTTTTAAGTATGCATCCGAATTAACAAAACTTCCGAAATATGCACACATGAAGTCATTTAATTGAAATTGACATAAACATATTTTTTGTATTTAAAAAAATATATATGTTTATGTTTGAAAATAGTAATAAATGTAACTCTTACTTCATCTGCTCTTTTGTTTTATTGTTGCTGTTTATTGTGTTTTATCGTATTATTTATTAAGTTGCTTTATTTAATTAGTACTTTAAAACTGCTCTGAGATATTTTTTAATATAAGTACATTTTTGTCTTCAAAATTTGTACTTATGAAATAAACGGCCAGAGCAAGAAGAAGACTTATATTGTCTTATCGCCGAGTCCCGTTTACATTGTTGCCTTCAGTTTATGTAACAAGTTAAAAGTTAAAGGTTAAATTTACAAGTTGAAAAAAAAAAAAAAAATATATATATATATATATATATATGTATAAATTAGTAAAAAACACTAATCTAACTTTTTCTTTTACTTGAAGTTTCACCATTGCTGGATCATCAGGAAGAGTTCTCTCTAAAAGAGGAACTCTTCCTGATTATCCAGCAATGGTGAAACTTAAAGTAAAAGAAAAAAATCAGATAAGTGTTTTTTACTAATTTATTATTGCTCTGTTCTTTAAGAACATTGAGCACTCTATTTGTAAAATACACTAACATAATTTACATATATAACTATATATATATGTGTATATATATATATATATATATATATATATATATATATATATATATATATATATATATATATATATATATATATATATATATACATATATATATATATATATATATATATATATATATATGTATATATATATATATATATAAGTATATATATATATATATATATATGTATATATATATATATATATATATATATATATATATATATATATATATATATATTCAGTTATTTATTATAACGAAATTAAGTGACAAAAAAAAAAAAATAATAATAATAGTATAAGTATAAAATTAAATTAAAATAAATAATACAAAGTAAAATATGTAATAAAAATTCATTTTTGTTCAAGTTTTATTTATTTTAAACTAACTTTTTTTTTCTTGTCATTAACTAACTTTAAAAAAAATAATGATGGTCAAAGTTACAGAACCTAATATGAATTGAACAACATATCAAATTAATGAATAACGATATTGTACTTTAAATATCTTGTAAAGTCTTTTATGGATTTAAAGCAATAAAAAGAGACTTTAAAGCTACAAAAAGATACTTTAAAGCTACAAAAAGAGTTTTTAAAGCTACAAAAAGAAACTTAAGAGCTACAAAAAAAAATTCTCAATCAAAATTTTTACTGAATGATGTATGGGAATCTATTTAAATACTTTCTTAAACAAAAATATTTTATTTTCAGAAGTTTTGAATTATTTAAGTTGCGAGTAAAAACATTTAAAATGTAATCTACTTTCTTTGTTATCAAAAGCATGTATAAAATGATCATTTTTTCATTGATTATTGTCATGACTAGGGCTGTTAATGGTTCCAGATCTAGACCCAGATCCGACCCAATCTGTTTGAATGGGGTCTGGGTCTTGTTATTATGTGCCTGAAACCAGCTAGACCCTGACCTGTAAGATGAGTTAAAAAAAAAAAAAACGGTCTGGGTCGTCACACCTAGACCCTTTATACCCAAACCTGTTCAACGTTTTTTTAACTAATGCTATTCAGTACATTTAATTTATTCAACTTTTCTGATCTTGGTTATTAATGGCGTATATGCCAATAAAAAACAAACGATGCATTCAATGGTTAAAACTTTAAAAACTATAGGTCCGAAACAAAAACATGTTCCTTTCAAAACTAAAAATATGTGGCTAACAAAACAAATATAAATTAAGCAAAACCCAAAGCAAAGCCAAAAAAAAAGTAAAGTCTGTGATCAAATTCTAGTCATATTTTAAATTCATTTTTTTTTTTTTTTTAGTATATAATTATTAATCATAGTATTACAATATAACAATATATAAACTTGGTCTCTGAAAGTAGATCCAAAAGTTCTTGTTGCCAGAACCATATAAAATATATCAAATGTGTATATGTAAAAAAATGAAAATGAAATTGATTTAATAACTATTAACAATGTAGAATAAATAAAAACTGAAAATAATTTTACAAATGATCCAGTGCAAAAATAATTTTACATTTCAAATATATATATATATATATATATATATATATATATATATATATATATATATATATATATATATATATATATATATATATATATATATTGCTAGTAGGAAAAATATAGTTATTTAACTTAGTTTTAAAAATGGAAAACGAAATTGACATATCAAAATATAGAAAAATAATTTTGTTCCATATATACGGTGCTCGATAGTTTACGCAAAGTTGATTAAACTTTGTTTGACAAAAGGGTTCAATTAATAAATTAATTATTTTTTAAAGTATATTCGTTTATAGCTTTATGGGTAAAAAAATCTTTAAAAAATAACAATGATTGTTCACTTTTACAATGAAACATAAAACATAAAATTTTATAGATATAGAGTTCGTAAACGGTAAGTGCTTTACGGTTTTTAAAATTAATAATTTTAATGAGAAAAAGGAGTTTTTAGACATATTAAACGCAATGCGTTTTTCTGAAGATGGTAGATATTTCGTAACTTACTTTTAGATGTACTCCCCCAAACAATATTTTCATATTTTATATAGCTATGAATAAATGAGTAGTAGAGTTGAATTAAATTTTGTTTATTTAGATATTATCTGACCTTATATAGATTTCCAATACTTTTGGCCAAATTAGTAGAAATAAAGTCGATTTGATACTTTCATGTAATATTTTCATTAATGTAAATGCCTAAAAATCTTGTGACCGACTTCTTTTTTTATTTCAGTTTTATCAATAAAAGTTATCAATAAATTATTTGGTAAAAAATGCTTTTTTGCGAGGGAGTGGGAAATAATCCATTTTGTTTTGTCAATGTTTAAAGTTAACTTGTTGCACTTAAACCAGTTGGAGATGTAGTTGAGTTCTTTATTCATACATGAAAAAAGCTCATAAATGTCACTGTTTGACAGAAATAAATAAGCATCGTCCGCAAAAATGATACTCATAACGTCAGAAGCTTTATTTAAATCATTCATATAAACTAAAAACAAAAGTGGGCCAAGAATAGAACCCTGTGGAACACCACGCTTTATGTAAATTAATTTTTTTTTATTTTGAAAATAATCTCCATATAAAACAAATTGTTTTCTATTTGTCTTGTAACTTTTGTACCGTTTTATTAATGTGCCATTAATTCCGTAAAATTTGAGTTTTTTTAATTAGAATTTTGTGATCGGCCGTGTCGATCACAAAATTCTAATTAAAAAATTCTTTTGTAAGTCAATGAACATACCTAGTGTATATTGTGACCTACCAAATGAATTGGAGATCTCACAAATGAACTGTGTAATGGCTTGTTCAGTTGAACAATTTTTTTAAAACCGAATTGAGTTTTATATAGAAGTTTATATAGATTAAGGAAATTGTATGTTCTATTGTATATAACTCTTTCTAAAATATTCGAGGAGGTTTAGTGAGCTGAGATAGGGCGATATTTACTAATATTTGATTTTTGTTCATCTTGGCAAATTGAAGTAACTTTTGCTATTTTTAATTGGTCGGGGAATACACCTTGCTGTATAAATGCCCCCGAAGACTTTATAAAGAGGACATTTTAAATTTTCAAAGCAATGTATGATTATGTTGTCAATTATTTCTTCCGCACCCATTGCTTTGTTTCTTTTGAGAGACTTGTATGCTCTCTCAAACTCATTAAAAGATTAGTCAGAATATAAATTATCTATAATAAGTGAATTACTTATAGGCTCTAGGAAATCACTAAAAGTTTTTTCGTCAATAGGAATCTTACTTGCCAATTTAGTTCCTAAATCAATGAAATATTTATTAAACTCGTTCGTAATTTCGTTTGGTTCATACATATTTATTTTATTGATTCTAATTATTTAAGGAAAAAAGATTGAAATTGTTTTTTTGTTTTCCTGTTATTTCTTTCAACGTTCTCCGAGTTTTTTTGAGTAGTTTTTAAATTTACTAATTAAATTTGAATAATAATTTTTTTTTAGTTTTTTGCAAATTTTTTCTAATAAATGTTGGTAATTTTTATATTTTTGTCGATATCCAACTGATTTTGTTTTTAAATATTTTATATATAGTTTTTGTTTGATTTTAGAAGATTTTCTAAGTCCTTTGGTATTCCATGCCCAGCAAACATGAGGTTAAATGGACCGCCAGCGGCTAAGCGATACTGACTCAACTATAGATTACCGATGAAGAACCGCTAGTGGCTGCCCGTTTCTGGCGTACCTCTAGAATACCGACATTGTAAAGGTAATGGCTGCCCGCTGGGGCGCTTGCCAATAATGGTCTATTATTTAACCGAATCCGCCCTTGCTCCAGCCTCCCTCTTTTTTTTTTCTTATTTGTGGGTGTAGTTGCTTCATTTACTACATGACATAAGGTGCCTTTTTTTTTGACACTGTAAATGAAAAACCTGCGTCCGCCCATGCAAATGGTACGCTATCGATGCCTAAATCGGACCGCTAATGGTCCAATTAACATTATAAGTACTTATAACCATATTTTCCGAAAAAATACTACTTTTATTTTGGAAAACCGTATTTAGTATAGTTGTTTTTTAAGGTTTCTATATACCACAACAAATAATTTTATGTTAATTAGATTGCTTTATATTGGTTTTATATTTTAGTGTTTTTTTTTTCTTTAAGTTGGTTAAGTTATGAGAAAAAGTGTTATTATGTTGTTAATTAAATAAAAACTTCTACTATGGTCCATAGTATGAAAATAGAGAGTTACATCCATAGTATTGATGTAACTTTCTATTTTTAAATTGATTTTCATTAAAATTGATATGTTGATATATACCTTCGTTATCAAGTATAATAAAAATATGAAAAAAACCGTTATAAACAAAGCGAAAACAAAAACAAATGAACGCAGAAGTTTCTTTTGGTTCAAATATCGAAAAATTGGTTTCCAAATGGAAATGTTGTTATATTGATTATATTATATTTTAGATTAAAACCCATGTTTCTAAAAGTAATATTATTATTTTTTGAAGATTTTACAAACTTTATTTTTATATTAACACATCCAGCTATAATGTAAATATATATGTTTTTTAAAAGTAATAGATTATTTCATTTTTGTAATAATATATCCATTTATTTACATATATATATTATATATCGCTATATATTATATAGCCATATAGGTATAGTAACCATGGCTGCATTTATCAATATAAAAGTAAAGTTATTTAGTTTATTGACTATACAATTTTATATATGCTTTGAGTTTAAAATGAGCTACTGGACCAAGCGAAGGTAGATATGCGCAAATGTAAAAAAATTTTAGAAGCATTGGAAGACTCCTGTGAATCAGATTTAAGGCTGTTCCAATTATTTTACCAAATAAAAACCACACGTTTGAAACTTCTCATTTAAGTAGCTTACCTGTTACAAATAGTTTGGATGAAATTTCTGCTGAAGATCTTCCATGCTTTAATGTGCAGACATATTGTGATGCAGTTGAAAATGTGGTTGATTATAATAAAAATGAAAAAAATTTGGAACATAGTTTAAATTATTCTGACTTTCAGGAGATTATAAATACATTAGCTAGCTTTAAAATTTTGGTAATAAATTTTGTGAATTTAAGTACAGTTTACGAAAATGGGCTTTAGAGTTTCAGATAAATCTGAAACTCTAAAGCCCATATTTGTAAACTGTACTTAAATTCACAAGATTTATTACCGAAATCTTTAAAGCTAGCTAATTTATTTATAGTCTCCTGAAAGGAGATGTTGATGGATTGCCATTGCTTAAAAGTACAAATGGACAATTTCGGTTTAATTGAACAGTTTTAAAACAAAAAACAGGTTACACTGTTTCATCATCCATTTTTAATAGGAATTTGTTATGGTAATACAAAGCCCAAACATGCCTCTGAGTTTCTAAAGAAATTTGTTGAAGAAGCCAATACCCTTATTAGTGAAGGTAATAGTAGTAGTGGAAAAGTATGCAGGTTTAAAATATCTTCATTTATTTGTGATACACCAGCACGGGCAGTTTTGAAAAGTTGTAAAAGCCACAATGCTTATTTTGGATGTAATAAATGTGCTCAAAAAGGTTTGCATGTTGGAAGAGTGGTATTTTCTGATATAAATCTGAAATAAACAGATGAATCATTTACGAGCACGAAACAAAAAGAACATCATATACTAGAATCGACACTAGTTAAACTTGGTTTTGGCATGGTAACCCAGTTTCCTGGTGATTATATGCATCTTTTTTGTTAAGGTGCTGTTAGGAAGTTAGTTTATCTATAGGTGAATGGCTCTTTAAATGGCAGATTATGACCTAGAAAATTAGCAAAGCTTTCAGATAAGCTAGATTGTGCTGCAATCTATTAGCCGAAGGAATTTGCTCGCAAACCAAGACCGATAAAAGAGTTTGAACGATGGAAAGCAACAGAATTCAGACTGTTTGGCTTGTATACTGGTATTATGTTTTAGCGTAAAATTTTGCCACTTCCTTTGTATAATAATTTTTTACTTCTGTATTTGGCAATAAGAATCTATCTTTGTCATAATTTGTGTCAATAATATGCACATCATGCCCATACTTTACCGGTTTATTTTGTTTAACATGCTTCCTCTCTGCTTCCAACTTCAACTCCATAGTTGAAGTTCTAACTTATAAAATGCACATGCTAACTCATTTATATCATGATGTGGAAAGATATGGTGTTTTAGACAATATTTCAGCATTTCCATTTGAAAATTATTTGTATAAATTAAAAAACTGTTAAAAAAGTCAAATTTTCCTCTGAAACAGGTTGCACTTACACTAAATGCAAAACCCTGTATGCTATAAAAATAATGTATCAAATGCAAAATATCCTGAACTAAAACAAGAGCATTACTCTAGAGAATTAACAAAAGTTTAGCCAAATATAAAATCTCAGCATTTGCAATTGTGTTTAAAAAACTTTTGTATAAAGTGCTCACCTGGTGATAATTGTATTGGGTTGAAAACCGGCGTAATTGTTATTGTAAACAACATTGTTCAAACTGCAGGCAATTCTGGAGATATTTTTATTAACTACAACAAATTTAAAATAATGAACAATTTTTTTAATTATCCTTGGGATTCATCGAATATAGGTCTCTTTAAAGTTACAGATCTGTGTGATACTAATCAGTTTTGCTCTTTAAGTGAAGTCCACCGAAAATATGAACTGTAATATGTAAAATATGTACCATTGCAATAAAAGTTAAGTCGCAATCCCACAAATACATTTTTAGAATTATTAGAATATATCTGTATATGTGGAGTGATGCAAAATAAAAAAAGTTGTTTTACAATACTATAGTTCTTATGCTTAAAATTATAATCTGTAAATAAATTGTTTTTTAGTTTTTGACTCGTTGGTTTAAAATTTGACAGGTTGATTTAAAAGACAAGCATGGAAAACTGCTGCGCCTAATGTAAGTATTATTATTAAATATTTTGTTGACCCAATTTTTAATCTGACTTACTTCTTCTTTTAAGACATTTAGAAAAAACACTGCTTCCAATTAGTTTTAAAAGACTTTATATATAATGATTTATGATTTAAAAAATTTGCAATTTAAATTAATGCATCATTTATTTTATTTAATGTGTCTGACTTTTTTTAATTATAAAATAATTGTTTAAAAGGAGTAACTTTAGAAAATGTTATACCTTAAGTAACTTTTTTATTGTAAATTTTTACTGAAATAAATTTTAGACTGTAAGTTTTATTTTTTGTCAACTATATATTAATAATGTAATAATAATAGTAGTGATAGTTATAAAATAATAAATTCTATTTTTGATAACTAGATTATTATATTCTACATGGAGTTTATTTTCAGATAACAATCATAGTAACAGATTAAGGTATTATATAAAGATTTTATACTTTAAATGTTTTTTTTTATTTTAACTGTACTGTATTATGTACTTTTTGTACTTATTTTTCTACTTATGTACTATTATGTATTTATTGTATTATGTATTATATGTTTTATGTTGTATATAATAACTTTACTTATACACATACATATATATAAATATATATATATATATATATATATATATATATATATATATATATATATATATATATGTATGTATATATGTATGTATATATATATATATATATATATATATATATATATATATATATATATATATATATATATATATATATATATATATATATATGTATGTATATGTCTATAAATGTATGTGTTGTTGCTATAGTAGCTTTTCTTCAGTTCAATTGACTCATCATGAGCAAGGGTTTTTACGTAGTTGTATCTTTCACAAAAGAAAATGGAGACTTATCGGCGAAACCTAATGCATGGCTGTTAGCAGATAGAGACGGCAAGTTAAATCGTTGTTACTGGGCCCCTTTTGCAAGACAATAATCTATTGAAAAGGCAATACTTAGTTTAACATCTTTTTTTACTTCATGGACACAGCATCAAATCCGGCTTATGGCTGTGGCAGGTATGTACATAAAGAGCTTTAAACTTTGATATTTTTCTCAAAAAACTATGTTTTATGGCTAAATTGTTGCTAGATAAATGAAAAAATTTTAAATATTAGGCTGTCAAATATTTAGTCTAAGTATTATAAGGTCTTACTTGATATATACAATCATATACATACTGCAAACATAAAAGTTAAAAGATGCCCAATATACTTCAAATTTACAATTAGAAGTTGATGAAATTTATCAACCTTTAAAGCGTTAACGGTACTTAACATTTGTTTATATAAAATAGATATTAAGAATTAAAACTTTGTTCTCTAAATATATTTTAAATATTAAAAGAACATTGTTTCAAGCCCCTAATAAAATAGTTAGTGATTCTTCCCGGGAATTTGTTCCAGGAAATAATTTTATTCAAATTTCCCGAAATCCCGGGAATATTTTTCTGGTTTCCCGGGATATTTGTACACGTATTTATAATTTTCCCTCTAAAGTCAGAGTTTTTGTTTTCCGGACCGTAAGAAATGTTGCTTATTTATATTGTTTACGTATTAAAATATATCGCAACGCACTAGAAATTTTTAAAAAATGTCCTTAAATCTTAAAACTTCGAAGGTTTGGAGTAATTTTGGTCTTAAAAAAGCCGACGAGGCACTATGCAAGCATTCTCCAAAAATATCACTATGCAATGGTGGTTCCTTGTTGGGTTGAAAAAGCATTTAGAAAAAATCCATAATAATATTTTAAATAAAGAAGAAGAACCATCAAATAAAAAACTTTGTTCTCAATTAACAATCGATTCCATGACAAAAAAAGTTTCATTGGGAAAACAATTGGCTTGTTTTGCTGTTATGGAATGGTTTTCTATAAATGCAATATATGAATCGGATCGATTAATTGAAAACAGATGTCATGAATCTTATGTATAAATATTATATAGAAATAGTCGTAGAAAAAAAAAGAAAGATACTCGAAATAAAAGAATAAAAATGCAAGTTTAGTATCAGTTTGGATGAATATTCAAAACATGACAGAAGATTTATGAATATACATCTACACTTTAATAAAGGCTTTATTAATCTTGGATTAGAGAGAATGTTAGGATCGCACAATTCAAATGATTGCCTTGAACCACTCATCAAAAAATTAAACATCTTCAATGTAAGTCTTTCAAATGATGTAGTTTGCATAACAGCTGATGGTACTTCTGTTATGGAAAAATTAGGAATTACTTCGCTTTCTGAATATCGTTTTTGTTTTGCTCATGCAATACTTTTAGCTGTAGTTGATGTGATTTATAAAAAAAAAATTGAAAATAATAATCAAAGTGCAAATGACAAAGATATTAAAGATGATGTTTTTGATAATGACGATGATGATGATGATGATGAGGAGGAGGAGGAGGAGGAGGAGGATCAAAAAAATGATATTAGTGACCAAGCTCCCGATCTTGTTCCTGAGCTTTATAAAGTTCTGGTTAAAGCTCGAAAAATAGTTGTAACTTTTAAAAGATCTTCTTTAAAAATGGGTTCTTGAAAACATTATTCTAAAAATGAATTTGGACAAGAGCTAATGCTAATTTTGGATTTAAAAACCCGTTGGAAGTCAATGTTGACCATGATTGGAAGATTTATTTAAGCTAAAAAAGCAGTTTTTAAATGTCTGGTGGATTTCAGTTTAGAAAACGTAATGTTGTCTGATGATGAACTTACAGTAATTGAAAATTTAGCAAAAAGTCTGGAACCTATTATCTTAGATTCTGAAATGATTTGCAGAATGGAAGCAACTTTATTAACAGCTTACGACACATTAAAATTTATGGTTAAAGAACTTGATATTCAAGATTGCTACCAAGCAAAAGATCTTAAAAATGCTTTAATTGAAAGAATATGTCAAAGAAGAAAAAAAGATCTTGTTGGTTTACTAAGATTTTCAGATAATCCGCAATCTTTGAAAAGTGATATGGATGATGACTTATTTAGCATACCATCTAAAGCAATTATGATAAACTTAGCAATTGAAATAGCTGGTTGACTTTTTCCCATAATTGAAAATATTGCAAAAGAAGAAAATAGCGATAGAAAACTTAACAACAGTATTATTAATATAAATCAGTTATCTAAATCTATGGCTGCCAGATTAGAAAAATTTGTAAAAAAAAAGACTTTTTTGAAGTCAAGTGCAATAAATCAACTATGCGTCAAGAATTCAATCTGTTTGAAGCTACTAATAAAAGATCGCATAACTCAGATATGCTCTATAATGCGCTTCTAAGTATTTGTCCTTCCAGTGAAGAGGCTGAAAGGGTATTTGGTTCAACTTGATTTTTTTTTAACAACTATTGAACTAGATTGACAGACAGCCATCTCGGTGCACTGGTTTTTCTCAAAAGTTACTTTAAAATTGTAGACAGTTACAAAAAATAAATAGAAAAATAGAAAAGTGTATTAATTTATTTATGTTTTCCGTGATAAAGATTTTCCCGGGATTTTCCCAGGATCCCGGGAACAATGTAAATGATTTCCGCTATCCCGGGAATGGAAAAAGTGCGAAAAATCGCAATCCCTAATAATACTGGGTAAAGTTAGTCTTGTAAATGTTGGATGGTAATCTTTGCATCGGTAGTACACAAAAGTTTTATTTTATTTATTTTTTAATTTGTTTATTAAAGTGTTTAACTATTATTTCTCAATATGATAAATATAAACTTAAATGTGGCCAATACGTTAAGCCAATTTTTGTGGACAGTTTTATTTTTCTATTTTTTTTTTTTGTCTGATATTCTTGGTGTAGTCATTGTTAAAAGGATTGAGCTATTAAATTACTATGAATGTTCTAACTGTCATTCATAGTATATAAGAAAATAGCCAAAATAATAACTTTATTTCAAAGCTGGTAGCCAAAGGTGCTAAACATTCAAATTTAGATTCAGGAATTTTTTTTAAAAAACTTTTCTGAACAGACTTTTACAATATTGGCCGTTTTTAAAATCAACCTTGCTAGAAGTCAAAAGTCAGTTTTTTATCAATACTCGACATCTACAAACATTGACTGAATGAGGATTTGAATCTGCTAATCTTATTTTTGAACAACTTGAATGGCCAATTAATAATGTAAATGATTTTCTAGACTTAATTTTGAAGCTTTCAGATAAAGTTTTATTTAAACAATTGGTAAGGGCATACTCATTTTTTAATGTTATTATCTCTTTTATTATAATATATTATAGTGTTGTGAATAATTTCTTTTTTTAATTATTATTACTTATGAACCTTGTTTATTTTATAACTCGAGAACCTTGAGTGAAAAAAGACATATTTGGGAATTAAGAGTTAAAAGCGAATTACAAACAAAATACAAAAGATTAAAATACAAAAGATTGTATTTAATGTAAAAGACAGCTTAAAAACTATTTTCAGTTTATATATATTTATATATATCTTTTTTTTAAACATCTTTGCTTCCAACAAGGCAGCTAAAAACCACTAATTAGAGCTGGAAGTTACTGGAAGAAAAAAGATAAAGATTGTAAATCAAGATAATGATTAACAGACGACTTAAAGGATTGCAAATCATATGAATCCGGAAAGCAAGATGAAGGAAGCGAATTCTAAAGAACTGATATTCGAAGAAAAAAACTAGAGGAATAAGAGTTTTTGAAGCACTTAGGAATAGTCACAGAGAAAGAATGAAACTTAATTGAATGACGAGTAACACGAGAATGAATTTTAGTTGATGGCAAAAGAGACGCTAGCTCTTTAGAGCAGTGCCCATTATAGTATTTGTAGAAAAGAGAAAGAGAAGCAACATTACGACGATGTGATAATGATTGGATTTTGGCTGTAAGAGCAGATTCAACTATATTCACAATGCGTTTTTTGACCTTGTCTGAAAGAAAAATGGCATCTTTAAAAAATCCGACCCAGACTGGCAACACTGTTCAATGCAAGGCCAAATTTGAGATTTATAGAATTAAAAAATAGACTCTAAAGTAAGAAAGTGTCGAGTTCGATAAAGAGATGCAACCTTAGCAGATGCTAATTTTGAAACTGATTTCATTTATGGTTTCCCAAAAAGATTGGAAGTAAAAGTTAATCCTAGAAAATAAAGGGTAGATGATTTATCGAGTACATTACCGTTCATAAAGATAGGAAGATCTAAATTATTGCGATAACGATTGGCTGAAAAAAGTTGAGTTTTATCTGAATTAAAGTTCACCAGCCACTGTGAGTCTCATGCTGTAGCAGAAGTGAGATATTTTTTAAGCTCAAATGCCCCCTCCAAGCAATCAGTGAGTGTTGGTTTCTTATCTCAACAAGAGTAAATGGTAGTATCATAAGCAAACAATGCCACCTTAGATATAAGAATATCTGGAAAATTGTTAATGTATATTAAAAAAGTATAGGGCCAAGGATTGAACCTTGAGGAACCCCTAAAGTTACAGAATAAGAAGAAGAGTGCTGTCCATCAATTACAATTTTAATGCTACGATTGGATAGGAAGAATTCAATAATATTAAAGATGTTAAAAGATACATCGTAAGAAGAAAGCTTATGGAGAAGTCCAGCATGACAAACTTTATCAAAAGCTTTAGAAATGTCAAGGGCGATGGCCTCTCCACCTTAAGTTATTAGATTCAAGATGAGAGATTAGGTGTTTGTGAACTAAAGATTCAAAAACCTTGCT
>NC_088933.1:33197500-33262500 GCF_038396675.1 Hydra vulgaris | reverse complement strand
TGGGAATATGTTGATTTTTATAATTCCTTTTTGTAATTTTGCTACCTTTGTGAATGATATCTTGCTGTAAAAAGAAACTAAGATTTTCGGACGCACCATCAGGTTGTCTATAACAGCAGCTTAATATAATACTTTAATTTTTAATGTTAAAAATTTCAATAGTTACAATTTCTTTATCAGCGTCAGAAACCCACATATCATTCCTAATGTTATGTACAATGTGTTCCTTAACGTAAATCAGAACTCCTCCACCCCATTTATTTGTTTGTCTTTCTAACAAAATTGTTTCAAAACCTGGAAGATGGAAAATAGAATTATTTTTAAACTCATTCGAAAAAATCCATGTTTTTGTTAAGCAAATTATATTAAAAGTATTTTCAGTTTCATGTAAAAATCACAAATTTTTCAAATTTTTTATTTAAAGTTCTAATATTAATGCGAAGGATTCCGATTTTTTGATTTTCAGTGCCATTTTTATTAAGAAATTCTTTTAACTAGTTAGATAAAGATAAGAACAAATGTGTTCACATCATTAAAAAAATTGACATCTGGATCTACATTAAGATCTGATTTTAAGAATTTATTATGAAAATTAAAAGTAAAAGACTTGTATTCATCCACTTTTGTTTTATAATTTGATTATAGAATATTATAAGAATTCCTATATAGTTATAGGTCACGCGTAATTAATTTATTGTAAGGTACTTTAGCAAACTTACCTTTTGCTCTCAATTCTTTGCTTCTCTCTCGCTTTCTCTCGCTTCTTTGAAAAGCTTTCTTTGTAAATCCATTTTAAAATCGCTAAAGTCTTCGTTAACGTACAACCGTTTGTTCCAAAGCTTCATCGTTGTATATTTGTTTAACATTTGGGCTTTGTCTTTGTTGTCTTAAAATCGAACTACTATTGATCTGTTTTTTCCTGTTCCTTTTCCAACTTGATGGGCTTTATCTATTAAAATTTTTTCTTGTATATTAAGCTTTGTATTGAGGAATTTTTTGATTTTTTGCTCACTTTTTTCCTAAGTTTCATTAGCTTTATCTTCAATCCCAACAAATATCAAGTTGCTTCTATGGCTACTGTCTTCTTGTTCTGCTATTTTCTCTTTTGTGTTATTGTTTCCATTTTCAATATTACTTTAAATTTATTTAAATATTAAAAATATTTCGGGCTTGGTTTCTGCTTTATGCTTGTAAATGCGACTTTTTTAAGACTGGTATGAACTCAACCAATTAAAAAAAAACATTATTTTAATTGGCGGGTGTTTATGATAAGTAGTAACATCATAACAAATTTTTATCTCATAAAGTACTACTTTAGATTTAAAATATCATGCAAACATCTGGTTTGAACATTGAATGTTGTTTATTTCAAACTTTAAATATATTTCTAGGGCTATGGAGTTGGAATTGTGGAGTCGGAGTTGCTAAATAAAATCGCGTTTCCGATTCCAATAGTAAAACAGCTCGGTATTGCACGTGCATTTACAAATTACTCAATAAACTTTATATTCATATTAAACCTTCAAAGAACTTTTCATAAATTTGGCAAAAAAAAATATTTTTAATTACCGCGTAATACTAATTTTAGAGATTTCAAAGAATTTTAAAAATTTTGTTTCGGAGTCGGAGTTGGAGTTTGGAGTCGGAGTCATGCTCTGAATATTTCAACAATTGGAGTCGGAGTCGCAGTCAGTACTTTTTTTTTACAATCTACACCCCTCTATATTTAAAAAAAAAAAAACAATTTTAGCTTTATAATTATGCTGAGTCACCTCTATAGATTGTATTTCTGAATTAAATACACCTGGTAGAAAGACTAAATTTCGGTCAGGTATAATTCCGGAACAAGGGGCCGATATTAGGTTTTCGAGTACTTTATGTTTCATGTATGTTCTTAAAGTTATAAATCTAAAATCTTCTGCATTAAATTTTTAGGCGTTTTACTTGACGAACAAATAAGTTGGAAAGACCACATTAATTTAATAGAAAATAAAATTTCAAAGAGTATTGGAATTGTGTACAAGACAAGACATATGTTGGATAAAAACTGCTTAAAACTTATCTACTTTTCATTTATCCATAGCTATATCAGTTATTGTAATATTGCGTGGGCCAGCATTTATCCATCAAAATTAAAGCGAATCTTAAATAAACAAAAGCAAGCAAGCGGCCTAATATTAAATACTAATAAAGACACTGCTTAGAAAGCTTGGAGTGCTTAATGTTTATCAATTAAATATTAACAGTATTCTTTTATTCATGCTTAGATTTAAATATCATATGCTGCCAAATATTTTTGACGACCTTTTTGCTATTATAAATCATAAATATCAAATAAAGCATTCATTGCATAACTATCAGGTACCAAAAACCTTATTAAAATAGTCAAATTTCTCAATAACATACCGAGGGCCACATTTGTGGAACTCATTCCTTCCAATTGAAAGTAAAACTTTAATTTCACTTCAAACTTTCAAAGTTATTTAAAAAAAACAGTTACTTGATTATGACATATCTCAAATTCTATTTTATTTTCAATATCTTCTTATTTAATTCTTAACTTTTCTTTCGTTTGCTTAAAAGCAAAACTTATTTTTTTTTTTTGGCTTATTTATCTAAATTTGTATTTAATTCTTTTTTTTTTTATACATATATATTTTTATGTATGTAAAAATTTTTTTTATTAATGCATAAAAAATGTAAAATATTTATTTAAAAGTATTTATATTATTTTATTGATATTGTAAAATTTTATGATTTATGATAGTGTAAACGATACAACGGGGCTAGATGATAAGATTTTGTCTTCTGCCTGCTCCGGTCATATCTTAACTCAAAATATTTTGTAAAAAACTTATTATGAAAATGACGAAATAAATTATAAAAAATATATTTACAGTGGGTGCTCATATTATTAGAAACACGACCAAATTTTAAAAACTTTGTGAATAAAGTTCAAAATTAACAAAACATTTTAACAAAATAATTTTTTTTATTTTACAAATAGTATGTATGTACCTTTTACTTTAATCTGGGAGTTTGGCAACATTGCATTTCATCTCATTATGAAGTTATAGGGTTTTTCCCGAATTTTGACAATTTTGGCAGTTATACCTGTGTTGTTGTCGCGTGAAGTGCTGTTTGTGTATTGCTCTCTTTTTAAAGTTTTCAAAGATTTTTTTATTGTTTTGTTATTGAGTTCTATTTATGTGTCTATTTTTTACAGTTAAACATGATTAAATCAATATTTTTACATATAATTTGACTTCAATAACGGTTTACTAGAATCACGTGTTTTGTTCAATATGGGAAAGGCAAAAGATGTTTCACCCTCAAAAAAAAGAGAAGTTGGAGCATTATTGAAGAATACTTCTTATTCTCAAAGGTGTATAGCATCAATGACAAAGGTTTCAGTGGCAACAGTCAACCGAATAAAAAAAAATCTGGACAAAAATGCTGATTATACTCCTCAACGAACAGGACATTGTGGTAGAAAACGGCTAACAACGCCAAGAGACGATAGAAAAATACAAGATATTTGCCTAGAAAATAGGAATAAACCTAGGCGAATACTAACCACTTTAATACAAGATGCTGGAATACCAGTATCTCCAATGACAGTTCGTCGCCGACTCAAAGAACAAGGATTTAGATGCTGTCGACCTGCTAAAAAGCCTAAGCTCACTCTAGCAATGCAACAAAAACGCCTTTCTTGGGCTAAAAGTCATCGGCATTTGACCGTCGATGACTGGAAAAATGTAAGTACTTCATTTATAATTGTACACATTCCATTTAGAGATTTGCCTACATTAAAACTTTGACTTATAAGTTTTTTTGATGTTGTTTAGGTATGTTTCTCGGATGAATCGACAATCCAGATATTGATGAACAAATCACAGTTTGTGCGTAGACGAGGTGGAGAAAAATTCCACAAAGACTGCATCTTAGAACGTGTAAAGCATCCTCTAAGTATAATGGTATGGTCTGTCATTAGTGGACATGGAACAGGGCGCTTATATATCGTTGAGGGAACTATGCGCCAGGACCAATACATAAAAGTTCTTGACACAAGATTGGTACTACAGTTGAAGGAATGGTTCCCAAAGAACAAAAAATTTACATTTATGCATGATTCTGCCCCATGTCACAAAGCAAAGAAGGCTACAGAGTACCTAAAAGCAAAGAAAATTCCAGTGCTACCATGGCCTGGAAACTCATCAGATTTAAACCCTATTGAAAATCTGTGGGAGATTATGAAAAGGGAAATTGTTTCTGAAATGATCACCAACAAAATACTATTAATTGAAAAGATGATCAAAGTCTGGCACAAAACATAGATATTCAAAATAATGCAATAAAATGCATAGAAAGTAAGACGTGTAGAAGCGGTAATAAGTGCCAAGGAAGGGATAACAAAATACTAAAATAAATCACCAATATGTAATCTTTTGTTTGTACAATAGTGGAATTATCAAAAAAAATATAAATAAGTATGTTTTTTGTAATAAATATAGACCGCAACACTCAAAAGTTACGAAAAAATAGTCTGCAACCTTTTTATTTCTATAATAAATAACCTTTAACACATAATTTTCAAAAAAAGACAGTGTTTCTAATAATATGAGCACCCACTCTATATGCATTTATTTTTTAAATATTTACATTATATTTTTAAAATATGAAGTTGTATGATATGAAAACAAACAAAAGTTTAAATAGCTGTAAGATATTATATTATTTCATGTAAATGAAATTATATTAAAAAATTATCTTTAATGAAACTGTTAATTATTCATAATATAAAGTTTTGATTTTAGAATGGCTAGTAATAAAAAAATTTTCACAACAATAGTAACAATGTTATCCAACGTGGGAATTATATGTTAAATATAAAGAGGAAGTGTTACTTAAAGCTTTTAACAGTGTTATTAGTTCACCTAAAATATCTGTAAGAGCTGCTGTTAAAAGTACCCCGAGCAACTTTGCAGAGCAAGTTAAATAGAAAAGTTCAAATTGGTGCAAAAAAAGGAAAAAAACTTTAAGTGACACTTGATCTTGAAAAAAAGGTACTCAATTTTGCAAAAAACAGAGCAAGGATGAGCATTAGTTTTGGAAAAGAATTGTTGATGGTATATGCTGGCAAGTTTGCCAAAAAGTATGGATTTATTTTAAGAATGGCAAACCATATGATAAATGGTTGCAACTATTTAACAATCGACACATAACAAAAAGTAACTCTTCGACAACCAGAATCAACAGCATAAGTTCATCATCAATGCATGAATCCGATAAAAGTGCCAAATTATTTTACCTAACTTAAAGAAGTCATTAAAGACTGTTAGCCTGAAGTAATATGGAACATAGATGAGACTGGGCTGCAGCTAGACTTTAAGGCATGGAAAAATTGTTGCTGCAAAATGGTATTTACATATAAGCCCAGTGGAAATTGAGAAATGACTACTTTAATTGTTTGTGTGAATGCAGCAGGAAAAGCCACCTCGTGTGACTCCAAAACGAAAGACAGTAAAATCCCGTCTAAGTTTATAATTTCTAGATGCCTCTAAAGGAACTAACTGGAGTCTAAGTGAATCTGAATGGACTAAACAAGAGATTGCAAAACTATGGTTTGAACTTACATTTTTAAAAAATATTGGACCACAACGTCCACAAGTTTCAATTTTGGATGGCCACGATTACAACAACTTAGACATATTTTTTAAGTGTTCTTCGAAACCAAAGAAGTCTCTTGTTTACATTAATTTGTATTTTGAAATTATGATTTGCCAAACGAGTATGAAAATTTGCCAGTATAACGTTTTATTTTTTTAAACTTTGGTCAATATCTAAAATCATTTAAAATAGGTGGATTAAAATGTCCTTTGACAATACTGTTCAATAACTTTTCTTCAATTTGAATAAAGATAGAGTTTATTTGACGTCCATATTCAATACTTTTATGGTCTAATGCATTACTTGATTGAAATTGAGTGTTATCGTCACAGTTTACTTTCCTATATTCATTTATAAAAAACCAAAATCAAACAAAGAACTATGTTGTTTTTAACAAAGAACGACCATATTAGGTTTGTCTTGTTAGGTTGACATTTATTCATTGACACTTTTGTTTTTATTATTTGCTGACATTTGTTGATTGTATCGTTGTTAGTTGTAATATGCCTGGAGTTTGCTATTTTAGGGTTTTAAAAGCATTTTTTATTTCTTTAAAGCAATATATTTTTATTGAAACGTTTATTTATTATTTTTTATTTGATTTGAAACCTGTTTTTTTTTTCATTATTTGACAAAAAGTTTATTGTAATGAAGTAATGAAGTATATTATAAAAAATATGAAAGTATTTATAAATTGTTTTTATAAATTTATATAAATCGTTGAAGTGTCTATTTGAATTTTCAGATATTTTATAAGGTGAGCCATTAAATAAAGTATGTGTTTTAAAACAAATTTTGATTAAATAAAAAAATTGAATTTCAAACAAATTTAAAATAAATTTGTCGTTTTCATTTTCAAATATCAACCTCCAATTTTTTTGCAGACCAAAACTTTTTAACAACAATATTTTATTGATTTAAATATATATTGATAAATTTATATGACAATGTTTTGTTTATTATTTAGCACAAGTACATTGACTAGCAATAGGAATACCAAGAACTAAATTTAAATACATCGACTGAGGATAAGGGCTCGTTTAGGGTTTTAGTCGTGATTAGAAATCATAAAATATACGTAAACTATCATTTCTGTAAAAAGTATTCATTTTAACTAGATAGTTTTAACGTCGTGTAAATCAGGTAACGTTCTTCCGCTCTAAACGGACGATAGAAGAAAGCAGTGGTAGGGGACCTCATGTCTCACTGCAAGCCACTGTACATCTAAGTGTGACGCAAATGGTGTGTGATTCTCTTTTCCCACCCTCTATTAATGAACTTTATTTCATTATGTCTGCAAATTTAGCTCTTTTAAACCAGCAAATCGGCATATATGTAGATCATATAGTACAGTCGGCAAACTTAGACTTTTCGTACTGTCGGCAAATGTGAAAACGGAGGACCTTTTTTTTTTATTTCGACCAAAAACTATTTATGGCATTTTTGCTCCAGTGAATAAAAATCCTGGATCCGCTCATGAGTCCTGTGTCTTGCGAGAAATCTTCAAGGTTGCCAAAAAAATTTTTTTTGAGTGAAAGATGAAGTCGCGTTTGATAGCTTAGAGAAAGCGGACAGGAATTGTACACGATCTTAAAAGTGAAATAGTACTGTTAGTCAAACCAACTGGCAAGCTGCTTCATGATATTGTGTTCATGATACGACTTAACTTTCCAGTCAGGTAGGTCACTTGATACGAATTTATCATTTGGTTACTGTGTCTCCCATGCACGTTACCACTAACCCTTCATCTAAAAAAAAACACTACTAAACTGCTTGCATGTTTCTTTTTAAAAGCAATCTGTTCTCATTAATATATCAATTCCTAATTTAAAATAGGCTAATATAGCTTCTGGGTTTGCGACTTTTTTTTAATTACGTAATTCTTTCTCTTTTGCAATAAATCATTTTATTTTTGAAATCGGCTAGTATTTCGTGTGAGTTTGTGATTTTTTTCAATAATATATTTTTTTCCCTTTTATAAATATATCTTTTTGTTTTTAAAATTGACTAGTATTGCTTGTGGGTTTGTGATTTTTTAAACAAAATTTTTTCTCTCTTATAAATACATCTTTTCGTTTCTAAAATCATATTGCTGTTTATTTCTCTTCTCCGTCGTCTGCCTTGTAGAGATATTAATAATGAATACAGTGGTATTAATTACAAGATGGTCCACTGTTCTATTACTAAGTCACATATAAAACTCACAATAGTTAAATACTTAATATAAAAAAATGAAGACCTCACAGACAAAAAAAAGAAGAAACGAAAATGAAATAAAACAAAAAACAAAACAAAAAACAAACAAACAAGAAAAACATGAAAAGCAAGATTCGAAAATAATCGAAAAAGTTCCAAAAATAATCTGGGCATTTTAGTTTAAAAAAAGATTGTTGTTTATATCTATTTTAATTTTGTTACCTTCGCTCCAGATTTTTTCACATTGTAAAAGAAAAAATTCTTTACTGTTTGATATTTTTGAAATTTCGAATTCCTCATACAAAATCTTTTTGATTTTGTTTTGGAATTCCTCTAACAAACTCACTCTAGCAAACATCGACTTTTCAAGAAACGACCTCATTCTATTACAATATAATTTATATAAAAGTTCGTTAAGAAGTAAATTTCCAATATAAATACTATTTACAGGTATTAAAGGAAAAAGTAAAGTTTTGAATGTATTTTTAAGAGGTGGATGATGTGGATAGATTTTTTGAGTAAGAGCGAGTGTGTATTTTATGAGTGGTTGTGCTTTTTCACATCTAAACATCATATGGGGAAGGTTTTCCGTTTTTTTCATACATGGAGGGCAAAGATCGTCTGTAACAAAGCCTCTTTTTTTAAAACTCGAGTTGGTTGGTATTACAAAGAGTATTAGTTTGTATTTAATTTCGTCTGCTTTATTGTTGATGTTACTTTTATGGATGTAGATAAATAATTGGGACCAGTCTTTTGTTGTTATGTTTCTCATGCTATATTTAAAGTAGTCTGCCCATCTGTAAAATTTTCCTGTTAGGTTTATTTCTTCATCATTTTTGGAGATAGTGTACACATTTTTTAGTTTGAGATTTATAAATTTGAGAGTGAGTGAGTTTTTTAGATAAATAGATGTTAGTGCTTTGTTGTGGTCATAACTTTTGCTTTGAGAATTTATGAGGTGTTTTCATTTCGGCGGTAGTGAATTTATTATTTTTGTTAGAAGGTGTTGCTTTATACCGATGAGTTGACTCTCGAGAAAGCCGCTAGCAAATACCTTTGAAATGTCCCCTATCTTGATTATGCTGTTGTTTGTGGATTCTGGAGATGGTTTGAGGATTTTACGCTCGTGTCTTTTATATGGATTGTAGAATATTGGTTGGTTTAGTACTTCCTCGATGGAAAGATTTTTGTGGTTGTTGAATTTTCTATAGAGATGACGCCACGTTTTTATTGTTTGACGGTAGTAGGGGGGTAGAGTTTTTAATGATTTGGAAGAATGCGTGGTGAGAAATATAAGATTTCCTTGATTTGCATGTCGGTAATTATTTAAAATATGAAGGGCTGAATCTTTCCATGCTCCCTGTTTGTTCTCATCAAAATATTTAGAAATCCAACTTAGTTGAATTGATTGCAGTTTTTTTTTCACGTCGATAATGTTTAAACCGCCTTTATTGATAGGGAGTTTAGAATCTTGTTTACGTGTTTTTATGGAGCTATTAATCCAAAGGAAGTTGTCGATTTTTCGTTCTATTAGTTTTATGTTTTCGTCACATGGTATAGGTAGGGTAAAAGCAAGATGCTATAGGCCACTTGTAGTGTTTGGTTGATTATTAGAGCTTTTCCTTTAATCGATAATTTAAATCTTTCTCACTTTTCTATCTTTTTGTCCAATTTTTCTATGCTTTCGTTCCATTGTCGGTTGATATATTGATTAGAATTAAAGAAATTAACACCTAGACTCTTAAGAGTAGTATCATGCCATACGAAATTTAGAAAACTGTCTTTTATTATAGATCTGTTTCGTCCAAGCCACAGAACTTGGCATTTGGAAATGTTCAACTTTGTTCCTGTACCTCATTTGTATATGTTTAGAGCGTTGCCTAAAGCTATTATTGAGTTGTCAGTGACTAAGAAAAAGACAGTGTCATCCGCATACTGTTGCAGTTTAGTTTCTTTATTGTCGATTGTGATTCCTTTAATTTCTGGATTTCTCATAATAAATCCTGCAAAAACCTCTGCTTGAATTATATATAGTATCATGGGAAGGGGACATCCTTGCCTAACTCCTCTGTATATGTTTATTTTGTTTGATAAATAACCGTTTAGTTTAAGATATGCACTGATGGCATAATATAATGTTTTAATTACATTGATAAAGAAAACACTAAAACCAAATTTAAATAAGCAATCATATAAAAAATTCCTGTCCACACGGTCAAAGACTTTTATTTGGTCTATTGACACAATGGAGGCATCTAAATTATTTTTGTTAGCAATATAAATTATGTCTCTTGTATATGCAAGATTTTGATTTATCGTTCGGTGGGGAACACTTGCTGTTTGGTTTTCGTGTATGATTGATGGGAGTATTTTTGCTAGTCGGTTTGCTATGATTTTGGTGAGTATTTTATAATCTGTATTTAATAGAGATATCGGTCTCCAATTGGAAATGTCAGTTTTTTTCGCCTTTTTTAAATAAACATGTTATTATGGCTTGTTTTAGTGTTTCCGACATGTCGTGTTTTTTTATGATATCATTTAGAATATTAACTAGAATTACACCAATATTATCAAAGTTTGATTTGTAAAATTCAACTGTTAAACCATCATTCCCGGGTGATTTGTTATTTTTCATATTCGTTAGTGCATTTTTGACTTCAGATAATGTTATTGGTTCGTCCAATGATCGCTGTTGTTGTTTAGGTATTTTTTTAATATCCGAATTATCTAGTATGAATTTTTGGAGTGTGATATCATTTTTAGTGTCTTTGTATAGTTTTTGGTAGAAATGTTCAAAAGCTTTAGTGATGTCTTTGGTGTTATTTTTTTCAACTCCGTCTTTGTCTATTAATAATGTTATGACTTGTTTAGGAACTTTTGATTTTTCCAGGAGGAAGAAGAATTTGCTCGTACTTTCACCCTCTGTTCGCCATTTAACCTTTGCTCGGATTTCAGCACCTTTGGCTCTATTTTTTTCATACATTTTAAGTTTTACTTTTAATGTATCACTCAAGTTTTTCATTTTTGGGTTGGTATGGGCCTTTTTTAACGAGTTTTTTAATTGTTTTTTTAGTCTGTATTCTTGAATTCGAGTTACTTTAGCTTTAGCGTTTTGCTGAATTTTTGTGAAAAAAGTTTTATTTGATTTTTTAGATGGTCCCAGTCAGTAGTTTTATTTTTGGATTGATCAATTATTGAGGCGTGTGTTTTAATAATTTGGGAAATGTTTTCAATGTATTCTATTTTTTTTTAATTTTTATTTTTTAAAATCCAAACTTCTTTTCCAATATCAATGTTATTTATAGAAATCGCCGCACATACGGCATTGTGATGATCAGTAAATGTCATTAGTTCGTGTTTAATGGAGGTAAATTGGCGCATGTGTTTACTTATATATATCCTGTCAAGTCGAAAGAATTTTATGTGTTATGTTGTTCGTTGATTTATAGGTGTATTCTTGGGCATGTGGATTAAAAATACGCCAAGTGTCTTCGATGTTTAAAGTTTTTAATAAATATTTAAAATCATTTGTTGAGAAACATTTTTTTCTGTTTGTTTGTGGATATCGATCAATATCATCTAGGACCAAATTAAAATCACCTCCAAATATGATAGACATATTATTTAGATTTTTTGTTTTGATTGCTTCTGTTAATTCTTTAAATAAATTTTTTCTTTTGATTTGGTCGGCATAACTTGAACCGAATTTTCCGTAAACATTTATTATTAAAAAACTGTGATAATCGTTTTCTACAAGTATGTAATTAAAGTGACTTTCGTGTTCTTCGTAATTTTCAATTATTTTTAGATTATGCTTTGTTTTATTAATTAATGTTATAGCACCTCCTATGTGTGACGTACCGTTAGAATAGTAGCCAGGATTATTCCAAAGTTTTATAAAATTTTCTGCATTTTGTGCATTTAGATGCGTTTCTTTTTGTTTCTAAAATTGGCTGCTTTTGCTTGAGGGTTTGTGATTTTTTTTTTAATAATGTTACTTTTTCTAACTATACAAATACATCCTTTTATTTTTAAAGTCGGTTAAAATTGCTTGTGGGTTTGCATTTTTTTTTAAATCTTTATTTAAAAGATTTAAAAAAATTTTGCTCAATAAAACGACAAGTTTGTTTTTTCTTTTTTATAATATTTTTTCTAAACAAAAAAAAGGCAACCGTCATTTTTATAAAAACAAAATGCTTTTTTTAAAAAACAAATTTCAATATACTGTACATTTTCTTTTAGATTTTCTTAAGAAATAATTTTTATACAAGTTTCTTTAAACCCGAGACAAGTTTGCAAACAAAAGTGTTCACAGAAAGACTTTTTATTTTAAGGAGGATGGTTATAAAGACGAAGATGTGATTGAAGAAAAAGAACTGGATACGCATATACGATTTCCAAAAAAGTCTAAGATTATATAGATTTAATGACAGAAACTGGTTTTTTTAAAGAAATGGCAAATGTAAGTTTTCTTCAAGATTTGTTTAAAAACTTATTATTTGGATTTAGTTTTACAACTCTTTGTGCCAAATCTGTTAAAGATGGTTATTGTGAGATAGTAAAACGTCATTTTATTTCTCCAATGTAATATATTAAACCATTAGAAGGACCTGTTAATTTACAGTATTTAAAAAATGGAAACTTTGAAACAGTAATGAATATTTGAGAAAACGATAGCGGTTGGCGCATTATTTGTTTATGCAATTTTAAAATAAAAATTTAAGGAATTTAACTGGAAGGCCGATGATGAAACTAAGAATTCATTAAATCAGATCTTCACTTGCAACAACTCAATTATGAATTGAGTTGTAACAAGCGAAGATCTGATCTAAGACCAGAACAACTTTTACAAATAGAGAAAAAACGCGCCTGAAATAATAGATGCAAAAAAAACAAAACAAAAAAACAAAGAAAAAAGCGAGAAAAAAATTGCTTTAAATGCAAAACAAAAACACCAAAATAAAATTGTCAAACGCTTGAAAAATATTAAAATGCAAGAAAGAAAAAAAGGTGTTTTATGACTTTGAATGGTTTGGTGAATGGTCTTGCCCTCATGAATTAACACATTGGAAAAAAGATTTAATTTGCGAAGAATACGAAAGATTAAAATTCAATAAAAAAGGTCAAACATTTTAAGATTATTGTATTTTATTTGAACCTGGTTATTGTTTTTAATCAGCTGTTTTTTTTTCCTATACTAATACATCATTGGAATGTTCATATTATTAAATATTGGAACAAAACCGAGTTGGAATAAAACGGACAGGGTTTGCAATCGGAAGAAAATATTATGCAACTACTTTTTAATAAATTTAGTGCATGAAGGACAATGGAAAATACATCAAAAAATTTAAAATGAAAAACCAAAAACATGACACTTGAAGATTTATCAGAAGTATGTCAACATTTTCCTTATGAAAGTACTTTTGATTGAATTAATGTTAAATTTTTTACGTAGAACAAAAAAAATCAAAATGTACAAACAATATATCCTAAAAAAAAACGTCAATACAAAAGCACCGTTTGTGAACTGCTCAAAGTTGTTTATTAGAGTAGAAATTTTATCAAGGACAAACAAAATCCTCTTTACGAATTTTTAAATCAAGAAGAACGAAAGTTTGCCAACGAAAGAAGAAAACCAGTCAAAACCATAAAGTTTTGCATTTACAAAAAAAAAACGATAGCTATGACGCTGTTAGCATATTGAAAATACGTATGCAGCGCTTTGCAACAGGTGTAGCCAATATTATCATTGTCCTGATTGTCGTCAAAAGTTTGCTAATGTAAAAGAAACCCTAAAACATCAATGCAAAAGTTATTACAAAGCTAATCATTTTTTGTATTCAAACACTCGTCTTTATTATGAACCTAAAACAAATTTTATGAATGCTAGTCAAAATTTGTATCCTTTTTTTATTACCTATGATTGTGAAACGAGTATTAATCCATCAGAATGTATCTCTATTTAACAATTCAAATCTTTATCTCTTTTAACTTATTTTTGTAATACCGTAGTGATCAACTGTTTAAACAAAAATACAAACAGAGAGTGTTTTGGTGTAAACAAACGAGGACTAATTGAATCGCAGAGGGTATTTATTATGAAAATACTATAGAAAGTTTAAAAACAAACCTTTTAACATTACTCCCACACTCTATTTTTCAATCTGTTTCTTTGTTACGTAAAACACATCACGAACTTTGATAAAAAAAACTTGATCTTCTAGATGAAAGTGTTGAAAAGTAAAAAATGGATTTGCGAGTTAACAAATTAATTGCATTAGCACACACTTTGGTTCCTTATACTAATGGAACATGTTTACCGCGTTACCAAAGTATTAATTTGAAAAGGGACACGAGTTATTATATTATAATAATAAATCTTTTCCCTTTTAATACAAGAAAGAATAGAAATACAACAAGAAGAAAATCAGCTCTGTTCAGTTTGTCGTTATTCAATCGATAAAATAAGTCAACACGAACTTTATTATTACAAGTATCAAACTTTATCGGAAGAAGAAAAAGAAGCCTCAAATAATAACGTCATACAATTATTTAATGATCAGCATCGTCAAGTTGTTCATTACATATTTCAAGTAAAAATGAGCAAACTTTAATTGTTTATGCTGAAACCTAGAATACAGAATCATTTACATTTAACTCCTGTAAAAAAAATGAAAAAAAAATTGTTTCAAGTTTTCTGCCTCTATTATATTTGTTGTCGTTGTGGGATCAGTTTAAACGCCTACAAATTAAAAACGGTATATTGAGCGATTTCGTTAGAATAAGCTTTTTGGAATAAATAGAACATGTAAAATATTTAACTCAACATGTAATGAACAAACAACAGTTAACACAGTGGTTTGAAATTGAGTTGTTAGAAAACAAGTATTTTTTAATTACTCTTTAAAAAAATGTATGTTTGAAGTTCAAATTCATTGGCGTTATGAGTTTAGTATGGGGATAAAAAATCCGGTTACTTTTCTTCATCTTATATCAACAATAAAACAGCCAGAGGCCAACCTTTGGTTCCATTATTTACTTCATCCTTTGAATAATGAGTTTGAAAAAAAAACAAGCAATCAAAATTTTGATTAAATAAAAAAGAGACGACGTATTAAAAAAATGTTTTAGTTTGCTTTATACTTTTGAAGATTTTTTTGTGATTGATCACGATCATTTTTCAAGACAAGTTTATGGCCTAGCTTATTATACCTGTAATAAAAATATTGTGCGATACACTACCAACTTGGCTTAACCTATTTTTGCTCACAGCGCAGCTTTTTAATTATCAAATCATGCTTGTAGAAGGACTAAAAAAGCGTTAGATGTTCCTTTGTATAACAGTTTAGATGATTTATAGGAAAAATCGTTTATTGCTTTTAATAAATAACGTGCTTTAAAAAATTAATTTTTTATTGAAAATTACTAGCAAAGTACACATCATTGTTTTTGGCAAGCACAATAAAGTAGTTAATATAATAAGAATTTTAAATTACTCATTGGAACAAGGAAGCGTATTGTTATCAAAAAAAGGACAAAAAGAATTATTGTAACGATGTTGGAATATTTAAGATCTTATTATCCGTTAGTCTCTGATTTCAAGGAAATGAAGAATGCTATAATTATTTAAAAAAAAAAAACTCTTATTCCTCACTCTCAAAATACTACAAATGGTCCTTCAGATATTCAATATAAAAGCTTTCCTCTAATTAAACTTTTAGCGCAAACGTTTTTACGAAATCAAAATCATTACAAGACGAAATAAAAAAAATCAAAGACACTTACGATACCAATGTCAAATTATGGAACTTTTTAAATTTAAAAACATTGAGAGCGTTATTACAAATATATGTCGTTTTAGATACTGTTGTTTTAGCCGAAGTCCTGATTGATTTTGATAATAAAACTTTCCGTACGACAAAATTTCATTTGTTTCAAAAAGTCATATGAGCATTTTCGGATATGATAGGAGGCTCAAGTCGATCAAAAGTTTAATTCAAATTCAACACCTTCAAGTAAAGATCATCAATACATCATTGAACAAAGTATTCGCATAGGTATGTCTTCTAACGGTTGGCAAGGCTTTGCCTTTGACTCTAAATTTTTTGAAAAAAAAAATAAACAAACTCAACTTAAAAAGCGTTATTATAAGATGTTTTTTTTTACTCGATAAAAACGGACATTATGTAAGTGCTCAACTAAAACCTTTTCCTTTTCAAATGAAGTATTTGTTTGAACTCGAATGTGAGAATTTGAATCAAGTCATTGACAATATCATCGTATTAATCCTAACGGATTTTCAACTACTTTAGCTCATTGTCAAATATTACATAAAACCCCAATACCAAGATTGTGTAGGTGGTTTTTCCCCACAGATAAAAAAGAGTTTATTTCTTTTGAATATTATTCTCGGACTGAAATTATCGCTAAACGCGTTTTGACAAAAAATGGAGAATGGCAATATGCGTTGCAAAAAGATAGAGCATGTAAATTTGAAATAAAATTAATTTCGCACAAAACTGTGGATTCATAAGACACTTTAATACAGTTAACACAAAATTGCGGATGCGTTGTTGAAAAAAATTATAAAGTTTTACCCGCTTCGCGTTACTCGATTGCTGAAAAAATGGTTAGAGAAAATATTGAAAAACGAAAAGAAGCCGTAAAAATGGCGACAAAGTAAGCGATTTTATTTATAAATTACTTACAAGCTGTCATTTTGGATTTGAGCTAGAAATCCAATAAGTAACAAAGCGGTAACTTATATGAATCATAAAGAAAAAGCGTTTCAAAACATAATACAAAATTTAGAAAAAGCGCGTTTAGCCTTACTTAAAGAAGGTTATACTGATGAGTCTTTTCCCTTTACATTTTCAAAATTTACCCTATCAAGTAAATAAATATGTCTTGAACTTGAAAGATTTAAATATTTGAGAAAAAAAGGATACTTTTGAGAAAAAAGTATGCATTGACACTTATGTGTCATTGTATACGCTTCGCATGGGAACTAGGAGAAAGAAGATAGAACGCCTATTACGTAATCAAGGGGCAAGCAAATATTTACTTACAACAGATATTAATTCTGGTTGATATTTTATAGCTAAAACAAACAACAAAAGTAAAGAACTTTTTAGAAAAAATGTTAACGAATGGATTTATTTTTCCAAGTTACAACAATGGACGGATTATGTTGATTTTCCAAAAAAACATCTTTTTTATTCCACTCTTTTTGCTAAAGAAATTGATCATTTTTAAAATAAAACTCCTCCTCCGGCATTTATAACTCAAGCAATTGCGATGGGGTCTAAATATTACATTATTCATAGTGTTCAAGAGAAAAAAGAATTTTATAAAAAGAGAGCTAAAGGTTTAATTACAAACTAATTACAAACTTTTATTTTCTAATTATGTCAATTGTTTTAATACTTACAGAACAGAAAAAATATTTTGATAATAACTGAATCAAATTGAAAGTAATATTCAAATCATCAAACAAAATCAAAAGAATTTGAATTTTAAAACAGTAACCATAATAAAGCAAATAGTTCAATTTAGAGGTACATTTAATCAAAATAACGCTTTTAAAAACAACTTGTTCACTGAAATACGCGATCATTGGCGTTTAAAACGAAATTAACTGCCAAATTTGAAAGTACTACCAGATATAAAAAAATTTTGTCGCGACGAACAAATACAAAAATTGTAAGATATCGAAGAAACAATTCAGAAAAAACGAAAAGAAGCGATATATCATAAAAACAATAAAATATTGGAAATTTATAGTGAAAAGGAAATATTTTGCCATGACGTTTTGATTCTTTTATTAGTTGATTATAAATATAATTGCGAAGTAAATAAAAAAATAAAACCGAAAGCAAAAAGAAAAAAAAAGAGCGAAATTGAAAAGGCTGAGGTTTTACTTGAAGAAATTAAACAAAGAAAACGTTATGGACTGTGCAAATTATCTACAGACAATCCCGTAGTTGAATCTGATTCAGAATGAACCACTTCAAGTTTTACCATATAATTAGGAAAGCAACGAACTTTAACATCTCTAATATTGAGAATTCGAAGAAACAAGTTTGAATCAAAAAACATCTAATCGACAAGCTATACAACAAAAATCTCAAGTGCAAGAGCAAATATTTATGCCCAAAATGAACAGACGTAAAGAAATAGACAAAAACGAAATAAGTACGGATCAAAATAATTATGACTCGATTAAACGCTGCAAAAATAATAAAATACGAACGTTATCCGGTCACGAAAGATTACAAATTAAAGATGTATCGAAAATAAACTTTTTGTCAAAAGTTTTTGTTATTCGTATGATCAAATTATCAAAACCGAAAAAGTCATATTAAAAAAAAAGAAACTAAAAGACAAAAATAAAGCCATGTCGGCTTATGTTTGTCAAAATTAAAACGTTTTAAAAGAATATTTCAATTAAACTTGTTTTAAACTTTATCATGAAATTATAAACTATTATTTTAGTAAATGGATATCATTTGACACCGTTTAACCAGCAAAAAACGTCATTAATTTATTACGAAAACAATTTGATATTGATTATTATTAAAAAGAAATGTATTTTTACGAAACATGAATAGACATAAACCGTACAACTCTTTTTCGTCCCCGCTGCTTATGCTGCGTAAAGTTTTGATGCAAAATGGGCACGATACCGATCTTTGTTATAAAAAAAAAACTTAATATGGAAAAAAAAAAAAAAAACGAAATAGAGCTTCCTGAAGGTACATATAAATAAGATCTGTCTGAGATGATTGAAAATTATGATTTACCTTCCTCTCTTCTTTATGCAGATCTCATAAATGCAGAGAATTAAATTGCAGGCGAAATGCAATTTCAATAAGAAATTATGAAAATGATATCCATTATTACCATGCTTGAGGGTGATTTAGCTGCATCAGCCATAGTCGATCAAGAAAAATGGAAAACTTATTATCAAGAAAAATGGAAAACTTATATCTTAATATTATTATATATCTTATTATCTTATTATATATATTAATATCTTTTTAGAGGAGATGCTTCTGCATATCGTCAAATTATAAATCAAAATTGTCAAAACGAATCCAATGCGCAAATGGACAAAGAAAATATAAGCAAAATGTTAGCCTAATGAGATAATAAAAAGTGCATAGTTCCAAAGAAGATGTAAATAATTCATAAAAAAACTATAATCCTGTTGTGTCTTCCTCAATCAAACAAAGAGTTTAAAGTTTACCTTCTTCTCTTAATAACATTCCTCAAAGTAATAAAAAAATTTATGTGTTGTTATAATTTCTTGAAGTTTGTAACAAATTTAAAATAACAAGGCTCATAATGGCAAATAAAAGTCTAGCGTCAGGGTTTAATTTTAAACCTTTTTTAATAGACATGTGTACGAATCAAATTAATTATCGCTTTGGATCTAATTTCGTTGCTTTTCAAATATAAAAACCGCGCCTCGAAAACGCTAAATTGAATTACTAAAAATATTACATCATTTATTTTAAATTACTGAAAATTTACTATTACATTATTTATTTAAAAAATATTGTTCATGTTGAAGAATCTTTGTCTGCAATAGTAGAAAACGTTTCCAAAACTCAATATGAAAAAATTAATGACCCTAATCAATATACTTTTCATGCTAACAAACTTTTAACACGCTTCACTTATCAAAGTATGAGCAGAATGTGAGTTATTGCTGACTATTATCAAATAAAACATCTTAGTTTTGAAAAACTATGGAATTTTATTTTGAAATATAACATTCCAATTTAAATCGAAACAAAATTAACAGAAGAAGGAAAATACAACAAAGCTTAGCTTTGTGTCCGTATTTGTTTATCTCTAGGGCATTTGAGAATAGCGTAGAAGTAACAAGGTACAGTTTCTCACCGTTAGTCCCGGCACTTGATATGTTAACATTTTAAATGTTGATTTGGATGTTTATTTTAACGATATATCACCTAAGCCTGAGGGTAAAAAAGCAGACAAAAACAAACACATTGTGCCATAACAAATGGGTTTTTTTATTAAAAATAATGTCTAATCAAAATACAATTTTTCTGAAGGTGATCATATTATGTCAAAAATGTGATCAGTGGTAAAGGTTTTCCTATCAATATTTACCCGTTATGAAAAATTTGGAACAATTTGGCTAACATCACTGACATTAACGGTGTCTTCACCTTTAATAACGAACATTGTGACTATTGCAACTCAATACCTTCGGGCTGAAATAGGTTATAGCCCGAGAGCCAAACCAACAGAGCTGCTTTGCTGCTTTCATCAACTTCTTTTTACCAATACAACTGAAAAAAAATATTTTCAATTTACATATCAAAACATATCTCTATCATCCCTACCCATACCGTTCTTTAATGTAAGCAATATCATTTAGCCTAAACAAGAATTAAAAATATTGGACACTTTTACTGAAAGCATTTAACATAATTTACCTTAAAATTTACTTAACTTAAATTTAAATAATATAAATTTTTATAAATTAAATATAAAGTTTTATATATAAAGGAACTAACGTCTATACATATTAAAAAAGAATTAACAATGCTTATCAACCTTCCTGCACTCCTAATGAATATTTTCCCAATTTCCACAAATTTTGGTGCATGCCATCGTTTGAGCAAGATTCGTTTGAAATAAATTTAAAATCTCCAACACAAATAAGTTGCTCGGTTATAAACTCAATTGAAACTCCCTATTTTAAAATGAAATAAAAAAAAAATTTGTCTTATCATAATCAATACGGACTAAAAGTTTCTATTCAAGTCTTACCATCTTTTTTACCAGAACACGTCTATAAAATCATGAAAGCCGATTTTAATTTTATTGCAAAATATAATGTTTGAACTTTTATTGAAGCGCTTCTTTAATGCAAAAAAATTAAACCCACTTTTTCGCCGATGCTTAAATTTACCCTTGTTACCACAGCAACTTCTGAAAAAGCAATAAAACCCGCTTGTAAAACATGGTATAATGGAGCAACGTCTATATTATAAGGAAAAGATCTTAAAGAAATGGTATTTTGTATCACTTCACTTTGCGGTCAATTTATTTATCAAGAAAAAAAGCAAAGTAGTTCCTATCAGTATTAAAAATAATCAAACTTGCGCTAACAATGCCGTTTATAATTGCCTTACGATCAGTTAAAAGCGTTGTTAGTTAAAAAAAAGTTATTTGAAAAACTTTAGAACAAATAATCTTAATTGCAACTTGGTCTTTTGCAAAAACGTAAGCCATTATTCAATAAGCCGATACCAATGGACTACTGCGAGCTATCAATGACTCTAAACCAAATTATCAAGAAGAATTGTTGCGCTTTGTAATGTCGATATGACAACATACACTAAGGGTTATAGAATTAGAGTACCTTTGTGTCTCTTGTGTGAATTTTTTCAAATTAAAAGCAATTATGAAATATGAAAAGTCCTCAAAATTAAATTTATGTTGAAAATAACATGAACCAACTTCTTGAATTTGTAAGTTATTACACTGCTGACCCAGCTACTCCATTAGCGAAAATGGGCGTATTGAATAAAAATCCTACTCTCTTTGTCAATACTTATAGAATTAAACAAAGTATACCTTTAGAGCTTGTGCATAAATAAAAAAAGACACGTCTTACACTTTAGTTTGCTTTGCACATTATGAACAACTGGTTACCAATATTAAAGGAGCTACTGCTGTCACAATTAATCTAGGAAGCATAAAAATATCAGACAATGTTCCTCATGCTTTTATACTTACACAACAATCTAAAAAAAAATACAATCATTTAAATAAAAGTTACTTAGCGCCTTGCGAAATGGCTCCCAATTTTATAAAATTAATTTCTCTTAAAGAACTTTAGAACTTTTGCCGATTTGCCTGGAGACGCAATGGATTTTAATTTAGAAAAAATAGACGATCAGCAAATGTTATATTGAAGTTATGTTTCATGGTGTAAAGACAAAACGCTGTCTACTTTAAACATTAATAATTTGCTGATTTTTTTACTGCAGATGATGATTGTTTTATAAAAAGTTCATTAGAATAGTTATTTCCCGAAAAAAATGCTGCCGAATCTTTAGTCATATATACAACAATGGATTTTAATTATCTCAACGACAAACCGTAACTTGTTATTAGCAGAAACAACACTTTTCAAATTACTATCACTTTTCCTTACAAATTTGTTGGACTTTTAATCCTTTACCTGCAACTTTCAGCACAAATGATTCAAACAGGAATAGAAGAAGAGGAAAATTTCGCATATGTACCAACCAAATATAAATCATATTAAATATAACTTTAAAACAATTTTGCTTTTGTCAAAAATGACTATATTGAACATTTTTTTTTATGTAAAGCGACTATTTATTTTGATATAATATTATTTGTAATGAAATTATTGTTTTTATTTTATTGCTTTTCTCCCCCATTCTCTTTGAAAATTTTTATATGGTAAGAAGAAGATGTTGCCACTGTAGAAGAGGTAGAGGTAAAAGACATCATCGCGGTAAATGAAGATTGTTTAGTAAAAAAAAACTGTTGCTAAACACGGACTCAAATCACCTATTGCAGGATTGGCGCTTGATTATATACAAAAACAATGCAGTACATAAAAAACGCAATGCATAAAAAACGCGTTTCAGGAAGATTTTATTAACCTTTTTTATAAAGTATAGGGAAAGTTTATTTGCGGCCATTAAATGGTGTTGGAGGTAAAAGATCTAAAAGACGTTTATAAAGACGCTTACGTAGAAAGTTTTTTTTATTATTAGCTGCTGCATTACCAGCTCTTTTGCCCATTATCGGAAAAGCTGCATTGGAAGGAGCAATTTCAAGAGGAATTTCTAACGGCATAAATCGAATTGGAAAAAAATAATTATATATTAACTTATAGCATTAAAAATGTTATTACAACCGTACACAAGCACATGTTCTAAATTAAATTGTTCATATCCCTTATAATAATTATTAAAGTTTGCAATTAAATAACTGTTTTAAAAATATTTTATAAGTCACTATATAAAAACAAATATATAGAGTTTTTGGTTTCGAAAATGCGTTTAATAAAAAACAAAACAAAAAACGTTTTTTTTTTTCTTTCTAAAAAACAATTTACAACATGTATTTTAGCTTCGGATTAAATGGTTTTTCCACTTTAGGTTGCTCCATTGGTTTTACAACTGCTATTAAAATCGTTGTTATGGCTTAATTTTTCTTTCAATTTTTTTTGGTAATGTTAATGCTTTGTTCCCGACTATTTTTTTATATCTTCTTCTATATTAATTATTGATATAATTCTAAAAATCAAAATCAGCCCAGCTTTTATATTTAACTATCCTTTTTTTTTGACTTGCATTGATTATATTCATTCTTACTATATAACTCTTCAAAAAAATCAAGGTATACATAAAACAGATTGAAATGTCGCATTAAATAGTTAGGATGGATTATTTATTTAATTGCAAATGTTGCTTTAAAATTCACTGCATTCAACGCGACGAAAAAAATTATTTCTATTATCATAAATATTTTTCTAGAGTTCTTCTCATTCATTTGCATGGGTAGGGATTATATTTTTTTTCTTTTTAAAACTGTTAATTTACATTGCCCCTAGAGAGACGGATTAAAAAACATTTTACTAATTTTACTGTTTTAAGAATATCTTTTTTTTTTTTTAAATATGACGTTTAATCCTTGAGAAATGGATTAAAAAACATTTTACTAGGATCGCTATTTTTTAAATCGTTTTTTTAAAAAAAAAAAAAATGATTTTTAACCCATCCTATTCAAGGACCAATCCTTCTTAATATGATGCCAATTTAAACTCTTTCGAAATGGATTAAAAATATTTTGCTAGGATTGCTATTTTAAAAATAGTTTAAAAAAAAAGTCTGACGTTTAATCTATTCTACTTAAAAACCTATCCTAATCAAGATGAAGTCGTTTTGGTTCAATTCTGTTCAAGATGATGCCATTTTAAACCAATCCTATACAAGTCGGATGATGTTAATTTGAACCAAACCTAATCGAGTTGACGACAAGTTAAACGAATCCTGTACTAAAAGTCAAGTTGTTAAAGTTAAACGGATGTTGGATGTCGGGGTGGTGCACCTAACATAATGACAAAGTTTAAAATCATCAATCATCAGACATTGTAGTATTTTGCTTTGCTTCACATCACTGCTATTTTTCTCTTGCTTCACGACATTGCCTTTCCATAAAATCACCTTTTGATATACAATGAAACGTAAAATTAAAATGAGAGAAATGATTCCAAACCATCCGCAAGAGGTTTTGTACAAGAAACAAAAAGAAACTAAAATATAATGATTCTTTTTATAAGTATTTAACTTATCAAACAATAAGAGCATAGATATTCAAAAAGTTTCGACAAAGAATTTTTTAGTTTATTGATAAAGTTAATAACAAGCTCAAAACAAAAATTATAAATGTGAAATAAAAAAAACAATGTAAGCATAGAAAAGTTCTAATAAGATAATCCTTAAAATTGTTTTTATTAAAATTTTTGTTTTTATATGTAACATTGTCAATAATTTTTGTAAATTTTCAATTTAATCTCATGTCACTTTTGTTATTTTTTTTTACTTTTCTGGTACTTCATGTTTTTTAATATTATCAGAAGGCCATACTTCAGATATGAACTTTAATGACTCATTTGACCAATTGGTATTGCTTATAATTAATGCTTAACTTGACGCTGATCCTGCTACTCATTTGTGCGCGTTTACACGAAGTTTTATAAATAAGATTTAGCATGCTCGGCCTTTTAATATTCTCCTAATATTTTTGACCACACGATAATCTATTCTTAAGTCTTTATAACCTGTTTATATTTGCTTAATCAGTAATAAGATCGAAAACTTTGCTTCGTCAGCTTAATTGGTTATAAGATAGAAAACTTTTTAGTTTGATAAATTCTGTAGTAGAGGATAAATCTTATTTTATTTTTAAATGAGTATAGTAACTTTGAAAATCAGGTAATTTATTTAATTCATGCAATTTAATAATAACACAGTTCAATTCCTTTGTCATTTGTATTTAAAGTATATCATGCTGTAATTTTTATTTTTAAAATTTAGAGGCCAATAATGACTCTTTAAGAATATGCTCTTTTTCAAGGCCAAAAGGTCAAACTCTTAATAAAATTAGTATTTAGCTCCGAAACCCTTGCATCTCACACGGTCAACTCTATGCTGCATGTTAAAGAACAAGATCGTTTAATACCTTACTTTAAAGAAATTAAAGAAAATCTGTTTGCTTTTATACAGGGCCGGTTCAAGGATTTTTTGGGTATATGCAAAATCAAAGTTTGGCACCCTGTATCATAAAAAAATGTATGTATGTTTATTATAAACTTATTATATAATGTGTTTCGGTATATTGAGCATATTTATTAAAACCCTTAAAATAAAATAAAAACTAATATCCTATTACATATTTATCGCGCTTTAAATATTTGTATACATTTTAATTTTTTACATTTGTATACAAGTTAAATTTTCGAAATACATTTTTAATTAAAGAAATCAACAAATACTTACAGTTTACATACACAAAAGTAAAAAAAAGTTTTCTTGTTTAAAGTTTTGCAAAGTGATCCAAAAATGAAGCGGTTTCAATTGTACTCAGAACCTGATGTTTAATTGCTAATATCCACATGGCGGTCCTGAAAAAGAGTCAATTGAACGTATATTTTAATTATCTTTAATTTAGAAAAATCATTTCTCACTCATTTGTCATTCTTGTTGTTTGCTGTCAAAATCGAATGCAGGTTCTTACACTTTTATTAACTTGCATTTGTTTCATGTTTTTTTATTTTTTTTTTTGTGTAATAAAATGTTTGTTGTAAGAACTATTTGCAGCTACAGTTAATTCTTAAAGCAAATGTTTCATAACTGCAATGTCTAAAACCACAAAAACTATAAAAAATAAATTTACTTTGTAAGACTTTTTTAATGACTTCACATATTCATCTTTCATTTGCCGACTTCACACGTTCTTCATATTATAAAACAGGTTTTTAAAAATAACAATAATCAAAAAACTTTGGATTGATAAAATGGTTATTGCCCAGTTCGATTGCATCTGTAATAACACTTTACAGCCCATTTTTCTTTCTTATGTTCTCTTAAAATATCTACACTTTCAATTAGATTCGAAGCGCTTAGCAGATAAGCAGCTTTCATTTGAAATGCTTTGTTTGCCAAACTATATTTAAACAAGACATCATACCAAGTGGCCAAACGGCAGAGGAATTTGAAGTCTGTTGTTTTCTTGGTCATTTTTATACCGGTACATTTTTCAAAAGCATCAATCTTAAAAATATTGACAACAAGGTTTAGTTATGGCTTTCACATGGAACGAAAAATGCTCATAGTTTAAGTTCAAGGATCCTTTTTTATACGGCAACATTCTTTCCCTTTATGTTTGATCCATTATCATAACCTTGGCCACTCTAATTTTGAAAGGATATTCTTTTTTTTAACCAATTCTAACAAGCAAGCTACCAACCCTTGCTCAAATGTATCTAAGACCTGAACATAACCAAGAAAATATATCCTTACGTGTACGTTGTCTCCTGGAACTGCATAGACAAACAGAGCAACAAATATCATCAGTTCTTTACAACTTTGGTTAGCAGTGCAGTCAAAAATTATAGAATAATACAAAGCTTACTGTATTTCAGACCAGATAAACTAAGCAACTTTACAGTTTTTGAACTTCCTTCTTGGCAGTTAGCCAATGCAGAAGATCAAAGAAACGGTCAAAAAGAAAAACGGTCAAGTTTTTAAATTTTTTCAAGAAGTTTTAAAAAGTTTCCATATTTTCTTTGTAAACTGTTACACTTGTTACACAAATAGCTAATCCTGGAGTACCAAGAAATTGCATAATAAAAAAAAGATGTTAAAGCTAAAGTTTTTGTTTTAAAGTAAGACTTTGTACTGTGTTTGTATACAATTTACTTTTTTCTAGAAAAAGCTAAATCTTAAATGAAAATGGTAAACTTGACGTTTTTGTTCTGGAATTTAGATAAAAATTAGTTCGCCCTTATACAGAAAAAGATCTAAAATATTGAGACTATGTATTTTCTTCTGAAGTCTTCTGCTCCTGGAGTACAAGTTGATTTAGTTTCTGTTTGTTATGATTTATAAAAATATTTAAATAAAAACCAATACTGTATTAAAAAAATAGAACACAATGGTTTTTTTAAGGCATGGTAATCTATTAGCTCTTTTAGTTATTATAACTTTGTGTTTATTAAATAACTTGATAGTAATAAATGCACTCTTATATCAAACCTTACCTGCAATTGATACTATTTATTGTTTAGGCAAATTTATTTGATGTCTTTGCTTGTTTTTTATCATCTCTCTCCATATCTTATTTATGTTATAAAAAAACTCGAAAATTTCTTTTTTGTCACCATAATGGCTCAAATAATTAACTAACTACAAATTTTTTCTATTATTATTATTTTTTGAAGTAAAGAGCAAATACCTACAAAGTAAACAGTTTAACAAATAAACTATGGCCCCCAATAACTGTAAAATCTATAATTATATAACTTCCGTAAACAAGGGTTACTTTGAACGCTTTTGAGAACACTTTATATATAAAAATACCTTTTATATATAAAGGGTTTCTATATTTGTGTTGTATGATAATGTTATGAGATAATATTTTTTAAGTGATTCTTATGTTGCATGCATGGTTTTAAATTGTAGTGATTTGCCTTAGTTTACATACTAAAAATGAAAAGAATTATTATAATATTTATTTAATTAGTCATTTAAAAATACCAAGTAAACGGGAAAACTTTGAATACGCTTAACAAAAACCACATTCTGGATTTGCATAAGCTTATTGTTACAATAGATTATTATGAACTTCCAGCTAGTTTTTTTTGGTCTTATTGGGTGTGTTTTAGCAGAACCTGCATAAAAAGAGTCTGTATTACTTTATTGTTTATGTGCAGAGATGTTAAACAACTCAGTTGAAACAACAGATTCGCCTACAGATTTTTCCAGGGTCAATTAGATTTTTTTTTTCGTTTTGACTTTTCTTTATCCTTAACATCAAAATGACGCAATCGCATAAGTACAACTGCTAGGCTAACATTGTTTTGAACACATTTTTATCAGCATCTAGCAAACGATTGGCAATTCTAGCATGTAATGGGTAAATACCACATTTTTTAAAACCAGCAACTTAACTTCTGCCTACCTCTTGATTTGATGAATATATCTATCTATCAATCTATCTATCTATATATATATATATATATATATATATATATATATATATATATATATATATATATATAGGGGAGAGTGGGGTATTGGCGAACACCTAAGCGGGAATGCAAATTAAAGACACCAGTTATACAAAATTGATCATATTTATTGCTTATCAATTAGTTTAACTACTCAGTCACAAACCCTCAAAAGGAATTTTTAAAAATCTTATTATAAAATAAAAATTTATGCCAGAAATAAAACCATTGGTGTTCGGAATTACCCTGCCTACGTGGGGTAATTCCGAATACATTGGGGGGCAATCACAAGCACTGTTGTGTAATAGCGAATAAAAAGCTAATTGTAATAACTAAGTCTAAAAACTATATTATGCAACAAAAACAAAAAAAAGGAGTGACTTTATTTCCATAGAAGCTACAACAGAGTGTTACTCAAGAAAAAAGTTGCATAAAATTATCAGAAAAATTTAAAATCAAATTATAGTGAACAACATTCGCAGCTTCATTACACTACTGCACGTCTGGAACTGAGCATAGGATCCCTTCTCAGCAGGTAAAAAAAAATTGTCGAATTTATTTTTTTACAATGCTGTTTTGACCATGTTCGGAGTTACCCCGCGTTCGCCATTACCCCACTCTCCCCTATATATATATATATATATATATATATATATATATATATACATATACATTTATATATATAAATTAGTTAAAACACTTAACTAATTTTTTCTTTCTTCTACTCAGTGTTTCTCCTTCAGTAGGTTCATCAGGAAGAATGTCTAAACATTAAAAAAATTTTAAATTATAGAAAAAATTATTTCACAAGAAGTTGGGAATTGTTATAATTAATTATGTAGTAACTGTAGTATTTTGCAACTAGGAAGTTGCATTTACTACATTAGATAATTAACAATTCATGAAAAGAATTCTTTAGAATTTGCATAAATTTGAACTGGTCATTTGTTTTTATAGTTTTTTAAAAGGAACTTATTTTCATGTCTGAATTTAGAAATTAATTCTGATTTTTTATTCAGTAAATTTCCTTGGTCTAAATGAATAATAATTTTAAATTTTTCTTGTAGACATGGTATACATTTTTTGGAAATGTTATTATAGGCAGGCGCAGTTTTTAGGATAGACCAATTTAATTTAAAATTATGTTTTTTTCTTTTAGTTGCCAAGTGTATTTAGACAGAGTATTTTTTATGTTTAAAAGATTGTTTGTGGTTGGCATAACGTTTTTTGCATTTGTTCTCGATTAAGCCAATATATTGCTTATCAGGGTTGTTTTGCGAGGAAACAATGCATTTGTAAATAATAGTTTTTGATAAGCATTCGCCATTCATCGGGCAGTCAAGTTTTTGTTTGCAGTTATAATTTTCAGTATTCTTTTCTTAGAGAATATCATTTTTATTAATCAATGCAAATTTATGGCCTTTTATAATTCTTTCAATATTCTTTGTACAGCTATGGCTTACTTTAATAGTGTTTCTGTAAAAAATTTTGTGCAATTTATTAGAGGCAGGGAAATGTTTGTCAACTTTTAACACGACGTTGTCAACAATTTTAAAAACGCTTTTCCAATGTTTGTTGAAACATTTTTGCTGTACGGGGGGTTTAATCAAAGTATATTTCTATTTATATTTCCCTTTTTTGTAATTTTTGTTTCAAATTTTAGCTCGAAATTTTTAAACCGCTTTTTTTAAGAGCATCTTCTTACACGCATTTGGAAGAGTTGAAAATATTTTCATTAGAAGAGTTTTGATTTAGTCTTTTGTTAATTGAAATGGGAAATTGTTTTAAGATTTGGGGGGGGGGGGATGATTCAAATTTATATTATTATACGATAGTTCATCATTAGGTTTTTTATAAGGCCTATAAGAATTTTTTGAGAGGCTAAATGTGACATCAAGAAAATTTTTAATTAATGTTTAAGTTAATTTTTAAATTAATGTTAATTTCAATTTGGAAGCCAATATTTTTGAAAATTTCTATTTCAATTTGGAAGCCAATGTTTTTGAAAATTTCTATAATATTTTTTTTGACTTTCTCAAATTGAGGCCCTGATTTTTTTTGTATTATTATTAAGCCATATCGCGGTACATGCCTAATTGATTAAAATCCATATATATGTGGTGCCATTAGTTCAAATACGGCTGAAGAAGATTTAAAAATTTTTTTTTTAATTGATTTTTTTTTTCCACAGTATATACAAAAGTAATAAATATAGCTGGTTTAAGCTTTGCAAACCATTATTTTGTGTTTTTTCATATTTGAAGCATTATAAACTTTGAAGGATAGGCAACCTCCCATGAAATGATGCCTTCATCTATAGATTATTCTCATTGCGGTTTGTAAACTTCTTAAAATTTATGCGAAAAATAAGAAAAAATAGGACGGCTCTTTTTAAGGCAATCGTTACCCTCTCCATCAGCATTATTGGAAAAATGCAATGAATATCACTTTTGTCTTCTGGCGTTTGAATTATTTTGTCCGTTAACCAAAACTCGTCCCCCGTAGCTTTGCAGACTCTACTCATGAATACAATCTTTTGAAGGCGCACTCTACTCATAAATAGAAGTAGCCCTAGTATTTTTTATAGTTTTCACACAGAGACATCTTTCCACCTAATAGATTTTACACTATCTCTAAATAACTGTAGATTTTGTGAGCAGTTGTGATTTGCTTCTGTCACCAAATATTCAAATAAATTGTCCCCAATAAATAGCTAAACCACATAACTACACTCTCGGAATTGTTTGGCATAACAAAAACCGCACTTTTATTTTGTAATTATTCTTAGTTGTAAGAATATATACAATGCGGATGTCTTCATGTCTCGTAATGTATAGCGTGGTTTCTGTCTAAAAGAATTTTCAAAAGAATTGTGTTATCTTGCATAAATCAGACAATAAATTAAACGAAAACCAAAAAATCAGTGTTATCTTTGTCGAGTGAAAAAAAATAAACAAATAGTTATTGAAAGAAATAAAATGAATTGTAATATACAATTATACTTTAATGAAGAGCAAAGTGTACATAAATAACGGCTATAAGCGCGACACAAAATAACAGTTTAGAAAACTATCATCCAACAAAAAACATTTGATAGATGGGGAATAGCGTATATGAAACTTTGTTATATAGATTAGTTGATATTATATTTTCCATAAACGCTAAAATACGTATCCAACAGGCGCTAGAGCTTTATCCCTTTCTATAGTTGGTACAAATTAGCGGATAGTAATACCATGGCTTACGAGTTTTGCACTTATGAATTTGGATTTTCCATTACTATACCATAAATCTAGTTTACTAAAAAAGATTTTTTTACTTGTGGGTTTTTTTTTATATATATATGTGTACAAAATATACATACATACATACATACATACATATATATATATATATATATATATATATATATATATATATATATATATATATATATATATATATATATATATATATATATATATATATATATATATATATATATATTTATATATGAGGTTTTCTAATATTCGTTAAGTATTTATTAATTGCAAACCTTGCATTGAGTATATTTCAAGGTAATGAAAGGGATTTTATGATGGAGGATTACATTTTACTGTTTAATAGTAGCAGTACTTAGTGAGCAAACAGGCGTAATACTTTTTTCAAATTTCTTCATTTATAAGTTTTTATTTGTGAAAAAAATTTTAAATAACTTTTTATTGCGTTTTTTTAGATTATATACTTATAATATTTTTTCAGTAAATAATAAGAACTACCCTAAATAAATAACATTACTCAGTTAAAAAGATTATATCAATTTATTTATAAATATAGTTTAAGTTCATGATAGAAATATGTTATCTTTACACATTGCTCAATTATTTTATGACATCTTATTTAAGTATGACTAATACTAGATTAGAATATTATTAGATTATTATATAATGCTTTGTTTTATTTGCTTACACTGTAATATTAGATAAGGTTGAGAAAGAAAACTCAAAGTTCAATCTAAAAATGAAAGTTCCATATTTATTATTTTAAGCATCATTTTTACACACTCCTTTGATGCTTAAATTTGTCTGATAATTTTGGTAGTGAAATCATTAAACCTTATAAAGTTAAAGAGTCCCTGTTGGGCGAGCTGAGATAAACCCAATAAGAAAAATTAAGTTGAAACAACGTTGTTGCAACGTCTTTTGTATCGTTGGAAAGACGTTGGCACTATCTTATAAATGAAACCGCGGAAAAACGTCACTTAGCTAACGTTATTGCAACGATGTGAAAATGACATTTTAACAAAGTTACATTTACAGAGCAAAAAACGACGGTAGGCAAACCTTATATTATGACTAAAATGACGTTGAGACAATTTCTTTTCTATCGTTGTTTAGACGCTGCAATAATTGCAGAAAATAAACATAGGTCAACGTTATTTTGACAACGTTGGCAAAACGTTGTAAGTTCTACACTGTTCTACACTGAAAGGAACAATAAGGCACAATGCTACACTGTGAATTTCTTTTTTCCTTTTATTTATTAAGATCATATACGGTAATTATATTGGTAAAGACAAATAATTTAATACGGAAAATAAAAGGCAAAAAAAAAAAAAAAAACCTTGTAATACTTCTATATCAAACTAGTCAAACTAGTTTGATTTTTACATTCTTTGCAAATTTTAACCTTATCTCAAATAATTTGCGTATTTTTTATTTGACACTAAAAGAGGAAAATATATGAAGATACATAAATTAACCAGCAAATTTAACTGTAAACATTCTCAAGAACGATATAAAAAAATATTTAGAATGAACAAATAACATTAAAAATTTTTGTATTATACTTTATAGTATTATAAATACTAAAATTTCATAACAAATTATCCAATATATATATATATATATAAATCAATCCTATATATATATATATATAAATATATATATATATATATATATATATATATATATATATATATATATATATATATGCATATATATATATATATATATATATATATATATATATATATATATATATATATATATATATATATATATATATATATATATATATATATATATATATATAAATCCTTAAAGTTCAAAAAGGCTTTTGTAACTTTTAAGAAATGAACTTTTATAATTAAAATGCTTCAAAATATTCCTAAGAAATGATTTTGAAGCATTTTTTATCTATTGATATCATTTTTAAAGACATTTGTATCATACAGTTATTATGTTATACAAATATTCACATGCAGTATGTATTCTCATTTAATGTAATATTAAATAAATAATTAACAAAATCTTTGCAGTTTTTTATAATGCCTGTCATTTTCTGAAATTAAATATAACAAATAAAAATATGTATTACGAAATACAAAAATTACCTCTGAATTGAGTTCTCAACAAATGTTTCAAAAACTTTCCACCAACATGTAAACGTCGACCTAAAAAAAAAGAAAAAAAAAAAAAAAAAGAAAAATATGTATATATATATATATATATATAAAAGGCACATTGAAATATTTATACATATGATCTTATTTACAAGTGCTTTTTTTTTTACTGAATTTACCAAGGTGAAGTCTTGAAAAACTCAAGCTTATTTAATAAGCAGGTCAAATAAATAATTCTGATTGAATCATGACAAGATTTTAAATATAAAATTATTTTTATTTATTAAAATTTTTAACGAAATTAAAATTTTAAAACATTTGAATTATTCAATAACATATATTGGTTATGCTGCAACATATCTAAAATGTTTAAAATTATTTATAGGCTAAATAAATAGGCTGACATGATTCATAACAGCAAATAAATTACAACAATTTTAATAAAATAATTTTAAACCATTTGCTGTTAAATAAGTTGAACAATAAGATTCATTGTCCAGGTTTTGTTCTCTAAACCATATTAACATGTTTAAACAAAACTCACAAACTTTTGTGCAAAACCTTTGTTACCCATTCTTAGTCTAAACTCAAATCTTCTATTGTTAAACAGTTGAGTTAATACTTTTATGATTAAATGATGTAAAGAGTCGACTTGTTTTGATTTCAAACAACTTGATAACTTTGTACTAGAACTCTGTAAACAAAAAGTTGAAGAAAAAGTAATAGCATTTATCAAAAATGTATTTTAACTTTGCTTATATTTTATTAAACTGTACAATGAATTTGCTTTTCCGCGAAGCAGCCTTCTTTGTCAAGATTCCTTTTTTCTAGTTAGAAAGTTAAGAGAGTATGTGTATATATATATATATATATATATATATATATATATATATATATATATATATATATATATATATATATATATATATATATATATATATATATTTATATGTATGTAAAAAATTTGTATTACATACCACATTTAAAAGCTATATTATATCACATATCAAAAACTATATTATATAAAAATTGTATCACACCATATATCTTATACAATAACTATACTAAAATCCGAAACGCGAAATTATTTTATTTATGTAATTTTGTGTTTCGGATTTATAGAGTTGAGAGGGGGTAATGACCATAATAAAAAAAAAAAATTAATTAAACTCCTCAATGCTTTTGCGGCCTTGAGAAGGTAAATTATCATACAAAAACTAAAAAAAGTTATTTTCAATAGTAATCAGAAAAGCCAAAATTGGCATTTTCGTTTCAAGTCTGAAGTTTGGAAAGTATAAGACAGTGACTCATTTCATAAATTACTGACTGAGTTTTTTATTAATTCAAATTAATATTTTTTTTATTATGACTACAATCTGGTGTAAAATTTAGGTGCTCTGTTTTTGTTTCTGTAGGATATGTTTTTCTATTCTTAAAATGAATTTTAATTTTAGGAAACACTTGGTACTGGCAAGTGCTGTAAAAAAAATTGAAAAAATAACTAGTAGTGAATTAATTAGTAAAAAGTTAAAAAAATAAAATGAATACATAATTATGCCGTAGTGGTGTAGTGGCAAAGCGCTTGCTTTATAAGTGGTAAACTAAGAGTTCAATCCCTATCACGTCCCTGGTAGTAATGTGTCAAACTTGTTTCTCTGATCAGTGGCCTTTCCATCAGAGATTGTGTTTTGGAGTTAACTAGTTAAGAAAGGGCTGCAACAGCAATAAAGAAGCCTCCTTAACTTAAGTGACCATCTGAGCCTTCGATAGGTGAATAACAATAAAAAATAAGTAATTTAATGTAACCTAATACAAAAATACAAAAGATTAATTTTTTACCCTCTTTCGTGATTTAAGACTAAAATTATGAGAGTCAGTACTAGTTATAATATTTTACGAATATCATATTATAAAGCTTTTATTATTAAATTTTAAGAATTTGAAATTAACACCATCAACTTGAGGTTTAACCTGCTCACTTTACCTTTCTTTCTGCCTCTTTTTTTGGCTCAGAACTTTTATTTTGACTCAACCTAAAGAAACAGTGTCAGAGGACACTATGTCTTGTTCAAGCCTCCTTAAATGATATCATTTAGATAGAATAGCAATCTATTTTAGGGTACCAGAGAAAAAATAAATGAAAGTTTTCAGTATTAAACCAGTAAAAGTTAATTTTAAACTGTTTATATATTTAATTCAGTTAACTTTCAAAATAATAAAGAATTCAAGATACAAAATTATATAACTATATATTGTATAAAAAAACAAATTATTATCATTACATTAAATAATACTTAACTAATATAACTTTTTATTAATAAATGCAATTACTAAAAGCACTATTGAATGTCTTAAAAAAATAGACGAAAGAGATAATAATACAAATTCTATATTTTTAATCTTTTTACTTTTTCTAATAAGTTACAAAAAAAATAAAATAATAATCTTTCAATAAAAACTATACAAGTTTATAAAAGAAACACTTTACGCAAGTTTCAAAGAAGCCTATTAGGTAATTTCTAGTGTAGAACTAGTTCTACAAGAAACTAATAATAATAAAAATTTTCCATTCAAATAAATAAAAAAGTATTATGTATTACAACAGCTGAATTAAATGTCATAAAAATTAACTCTGTTTTTTTACTGACATTTAATCAAACTATTAAATAGTTTAAAATTGGGTATTTAAAAGCTGCATTATTTTTTTGTAAATAAAATATTATGCGAAAGATTTTATTAGTCACAAACTTTTACAATATAAGTAATGTTATACACACAATGTACAAAAACAAAACAAAAATTTCAACAACTTTTGAAAACCAAATAAAGTTTTACTAACTTTTATTTATATTTACAATGTTAAAAAATTTGATATACAATTCCACTGTAGAATATAAAAAAATAATATAATAAATATTAGTATTAAAGATCATAATGCCTAAAAACCAGATAAAATTTTTTTTTTCAATAACGGTTTTTCAACCATGTTAAAATGGGCATATTTTTATTGTATGCAAAATCAAGTTGTTTTTACCTGGAAATGCTGATGTTGCTTTGATGTTAAAAGTAAATACGTGAGAAAAGCAACGTTGTTCCAAAGTCGTTCTAACGTTAATCAGACCAACGTTGGTTTAATGTTAAACAACCAACGTTGTTCCTACGTCGTTTTAATGTCAACATTCAAGACGTTAGGTGATAGCGTTTTTTTCGACGTTGTTCCAATGTTTAATAGACAAACATTAGAATAAAACCGTTATGCCAACGTTAGAACATTGTCGGAATTTAATTAACTCGCGCCGCAACCAAAATCCAGTAAAATTACAACAACGGCTCAACGTCTTTTTCTTACTGGATATCGTAGTCAAAATGAAAGAGATAACCCTAGGCAAGCTGATACAAATTTTAATCAAAATGAAAGAAATCAGGCTGGGCGATAACTCAGTAGGTATAGGGGACGTAGGGACATAACTGCCCCCTTAACGTTTGGAATTATGTTATTTGAAAATAAAAACGAAATGTATTTTTTTAATAGTTTATTTCAATAACCACATTATTAAGCTTTAAATTGATGCAATTAAGAAAAAATTAAACGGTTTTTGAAAATGTTATTACACAAAAATTATACTTTGTGTAAAAAAAGGCTTTACCCCATTTGTTAGGCACAGCTGCGCCCTCACAAAAAATGTTGGGGATACACTTTTCTTGATACATTTTCTTTACATTTGTCAGAGCTTAGAATATTTGCTGATTTTGTTGTACGTTTGCGTACTGTGTAGGTATTCTTTATATTTACGGTCAATTTTCTAATTCGATATACTCTTAGTTTTATATTTTAATCAAAACAAAACTTTTTCTATTCAAGTTTTTACATGAATGCATTCCAGTGTAACGATTGTAATTATTTTTATTCGTGATTATTAACTTTGCTTATTAGGTTATATTGATATTAAAAATGGTTTTCACTTGATGAAATAAACCTGATATCACATATATTTAACAATAAAATCAAATATTGCTTAATCCTAAAAAGAAAGGTTTGGAAAAATATAACATAAATGTAAAATTTTTTTATCAAAATAAAAACTGTTATGCCCAACTTCTCAGAAACGTAACGCACATTCTTTTTGACATAAGCAAAGAGAAGGTAACTGTTTTACTAACGCGTGGTATGTCTTTTGCCATACTAGATAATAATTTTCAAAGTGAAATAATAAAAAACGGTTGTGCCTTATATATAACGGTTATGCAATTATGCCCTAATTTCCCCTAATATGTATCATATAGCAAATATAAGCGTTATTTTATTTCTTTAGTTCTATTTTGGTGCGCTACTAACTACTATATGTATATTTTCTCTACTGTTAAAATATGGTTTTAACATAGCAAGTTTTAATTATTTAAAATTTGCTATGTTGATCATTAGCTAATAGTTAAAAAAAAAAATTAGTTGTCGCAAACATGGTTAGAATAGTTCTATTTTCTGCCCAGGTTGCTAAATTTGCTTGCACCGATAGCTGTTATGTTTTTGTTATTTTGTGTGGTAGCTAATTGTCTTTTTATTAAATGTCTTTTACAGGTTTTAAATATTTTTAACAATGCTCTAAAAAGAGCATGAGCATTAGTAAAATTGATTTGTAATGTTAATCTTTAATGCCTTTACTTCTTTTATCATGTCCTAATTTATTATTATTATTATATTTTTTAATTTTAGACTTATCTAACAGTGCTTTTTAAGCTTAAGCAGGTCAAATAGAGCGCCCACATCTCATATATATTGATATAATATATATATATATATATATATATATATATATATATATATATATATATATATATATATATATATATATATATATATATATATATATATATATATATATATATATATATATATATATGTTAATAAAAGTTAACAGCTGCTGTAAAGTATTGAAAGTTAATCGTTAACTCAAAACAAAGATTTTTATACTTTGCTCATTTTTAAAAACTATTGAAATAAAGAGATATTATTAAAATGGCAGGTGAGGAATAGACTCACCATGATCAGTAATTTAATAATATCCAGTAATAACTAAACAGATCATGGTAAGTCCGTTATTCCTCATATTTAAGCCATCTCGTGTTTTTTGAAACATTTTGTCCCAATGGTATTTATTTAACAATTTTCAAGAGGGTAATCTATATATTTTTTAGACTGGTAATGATATCTAATTTGTTGATAAATCGCGAGGTTAGATTTATTTTGTTCTATTTCCATTATTTTTTTCCGAACCAAACGTTATTTCAACAATAAATCAACAAATATACGTGTTCTTTTTTATTACTGATATTTTGTGTGCATTTAAATTTACAAGAATTTAACAGGCTTTCTTTTTGGTTACAGGTTTGCATGAAACATTTTCTCCCTTTCTAATTTTATACAACTGATCCAACCCAGTAAACACCGTACGATGGCCCTTTATTGAGCCAACAATTTTTTTAAACATATATAATGGGCCATTGTATGCCATCATTTTGCCACATTTGCCGTGGCTTTGCGTTTGTCGGCTTCCATTTGCAGCTGAAATAGAAGCCTAAATACCGGCCGACTTATTTGGGAATGTATTGGGCCAAGATTGGCCAATAATTATAAACCAATAGATGCGATAAAGTTAGATTTTTTTAATATGGCGCACATTTTCGCTTAACACAGTCATTTTAGACTAGTTTTATTGAAAACAAGTTATTATTATTATTATAGAACGGTATTTAGTTTAAAAGTCATATTCAATTTCAAAGTATACGTATCTGAATTGTACACATATTTTTTCTTTATAGTTTTATTTTATTAACATTTACGCTTTCATAAAATTTATATAACTTATATAATAAGGGATTTCAACAGATCATGGATACTAAGCCATCTTATTGGTCAAAGAGAAGAAAAGTAATTAAATCTGTCAACAAAATTATGTCCGATGTCGATACAGAATTTTCTTACTCTAAAAATAATAAAGCTTTAAAAAAAGATAGTGTTATATCTCATGCCTGCTATTCTTTTAATGACATAGTGGGGCAAAAAGATGACCATGTTGTTTGTAATCAACGTTTATTAGATCGCTTTTCTCCAATGCTGGATAACTCCAAATTTAATAACGATTCTGAGTTAAATATGCCCGATTTAGTTTCAATAGATGGAGAAAAGTTGAATGAAGATAGTAATTATGATGAATTTGTAACAAATAATTGGGAAATGTTTATGAAACAGGATACAATTGAATCCATTGATGTAGAGTCATTGTCGGGTGATAGCAGTGATGAAAGTGATATCAGTGAGGAAATTGAACCTGATATTGAAAACAAAGAAAAAGAGCTATCATTTGATTTGGGAATGTGGGCAGCATCATTTTCTATTACTATGGTTGCAGTATCTTCACTTTTGGATATACTTAGAGTGTTGCACCCATCACTTCCAAAAGATCCGCGTACATTACTAAAAACACCTAGAATAAGCACTTTCAAAACAATTAAATTAAAACTCTATCAATTTCTCTACAAATTAATATTTATGGATTACCCTTACAGAAGTCAAGTACTCAGCAATTTTGGCCAATTCTAAGAAGAGTGTTGATTCCATTTTTAAGTAATCGTTTTTTGATTGGCTTGTTTTGCGGTCAAAGTAAACCAGTTAACTTGAATGAATATTTAAAAGATTTCATTGAAGAAATGTTAGAATAGGAAAAAGGTTCTGTTAAAATTGATGTAGATGGTAAAAAATACTCTGTTAACATTGGTATATCCTGCTTTGTATGTGATACTCCTACAAGGGCATATATAAAACAAAGTAAATGGCATACTGGATATTACAGTTGTGATAAGTGTATCCAAAAAGGGGAAGTGCACAGTAAGGTTACGTTTCTTAAAATTGATGCTCCGCTTAGAACTGACCATTCTTTTAATGATATGATAGATGCTAATCATCACATTGGAGATAGTCCACTTAAAAAATTGTCTATTGGAATGGTAACTCAGTTTCCACTTGATTTTATGCACTTAGTGTGCCTTGGAGTAATGATAAGGATTTTGATGTTTTTAATAAAAAGCCCTGTTAGCGATGGAATAAGATTAGGAAAGGCATCTAATAGTGGCATTTCAGAGAGATTAGTAGAATTTAAAAGTCTTATTCCTTGAGAGTTTTCTAGACAATGTCGGCCTTTAAGTGACATAGAGCGTTGGAAAGCAGTGGAATTCAGTCAATTTTTATTATACAGTGGTATTGTTGCACTAAAAGGAAATCTTTCGAAATCTGTATATAACAGTTTTCTTTTGTTTTTTGTTGGCATACACTGTTTAGCCAGTTCAGATCTTAATCAAAGTCATGCTGATTATGCAGAATCTAGCTTAAAAGCCTTTGTAAAAAATGCTATTAAAATATATGGCAGAGGTTTCATTAGCTACAATGTACACAGCTTAATACACATTGTAAGTGATGTTAAAAGATTTGGATCTGTTTATAACTACTCTGCATTTCCGTTTAAAAATTTTCTAGGGCATTTAAAGCGTTTAATACGTAAACCTCATTTACCACTTCAACAGGTTATCCGGCTTATATCTGAAGGAAATCGATCAATTATAAGAAACTCTTATAAATGTATGAAGAAAGGCATTCCCAGGAAGCTGCATGAATATGGTCCTATTGTTTTTAGAGAACAAACAGAGTGTCTACAGTATCAAGAAATTACATTAAATGGAATTTTTTACTCTACCTTAACAGGAAACAATTGCATTAAAATAAAAAATGACTTATGTTTGATTCGTAACATATTAAAATTTCATAGTGATAATAGGCATTTTATTGTTTATGAAAAATTTCTAACTATTGAGCCTTTCTTCAGATATCCTGCAAATTCTTTTGAATGTTTTGATATAGTAAAGGTCTCTAAATTATCATGTCAGTGTAAATCTGCCACAACAGATGAAATACAGAAAAAATATGTTATACTACCATACAAGTCCAAATTTGTTTGTATTCCTTTATCTACGAAGCATCAAATAATAAATAATAAACTGTATTTTTTTTGGTGGTTTTATATATATTTTTTTCTGTTTTTATACAAGATATTTATTTGAAAAAATAATTTTATTATTACTGGAATAAAATTTATAAATAAATTTATTTGAAAATAAATGACTTATTTCACTTGAACATAATACACGTAATGTAAAAATTTGTTTAGCACACTTTTTTAATGATCTTTTATTGATACTTTGAATGTAGAATATATTATATAAAGAACTATGTATTATGTAGAATGAAGAATGTATTAATTTTAAAATTTTTTTGCAGTTGAAAGTACTTGATAAAACAAATCGAAGTCCATTTAATCTGAAGTTGCGCTTTTCTAGTTTTGAAATAAGTTAGGAAAAACAGGCGGAAAAGTCAGGGAAATCCATCATAAGTTATTGGAAGACACCCTGATTAACAATCATTAAATTTATTATTTGAAATTATTTTCATGCCAATTTTTTTTATTTCAGATACTAATGTATTATTTAATTGAATTTGAGGATGGAGTTGCAGTGGTTCCTGATTGCTGGTTATTACAAGAATCAGCTACATGTTATTGCCTCAGGGAATTGATGCTACACAATGGTCAAAAATGAAAAAGTTACCAATTCCTAATCACAAAGGTTGGCCTCTTTATCCTTATATAAAAATATTGAAAATTGGAGGTATTTAATTTCTATATGTTTTTGAAAAGTTTTTATTATAAGATTGTTTTTCTGCACATTTTAATTTTCCAGACTATGAAAAGATGAAAAAGGCAGAGGCTAAATCTTTGCACTACACTGATTTTTCTTCAATTGTTCGGAAATAAAAAATGATTTAAAGAGAAAAAAACTGCAAACACAATGGTAAAGTGCATCATATTTAATGTATATTTTTAAAATGTTAAGATTCTTAATGCAAATTAGAATTCTTAAGTTGAATATTTGTATTCGTTATTATTTACTTTACAATTTTATTAACATTTTATTTGCAATTTTAGGAGTCCTGACATAGCAATTGAGAAAAAGAAAAAAAAAGAAAATTCAAAAATTAAGAATAAGCAAAACTCACCAATCAATTTATCAGAAAATTCTAATTATGACTCTTCGGATAGTGAACATTTAATACCACTTCTTCCCCCACCCCCATGCAGACAGTCAACTTCCACCACCTACACAGATCGAATTGATAAACCCTCGTTAGCTAGTCCTAGCACAAACATAGCATCTTCAATTCGTAAGTTTTGCATTTTAATTATATTTTGGCATATATAGGTTGTTCAATTATATGTGCAAAAAGGTGTTTTTTTTTATATAAGACCGCTTATGAATTTTATTCTTTTTTCTATTTATCTTTCTATTACTCTAGTTGCAAAGTCTTTCAACTTTTTATAGCCCTAACACTAAAAATTACGTAAGAATAAGGGTTTTATGACTTTCATAATTTCATTTTTGTCATTAAGAGTCATTTTTGAGACTCAATATATTATTTTTTTTTATTATTATTATTATTTATTTATTTCGCCGTTGATAAATATTACAAAAAAGAAATTACAATAAAAGAAAAATCCTGGCCGGAGCAAGAAGAAGACAGGTTATCTTATCACCGAGCCCCGTCACACAAAAATTTACATGCACAATAAATGATAAAAGACAAAAAGACAGTATAAATACAAAAAAAAATCCAATACTTCAGCTATAAAATAATTTGTTGCTAACAATCTTCCAGCAGAATAATTTTAAAAATAAAAAAGGAAAAACGACAGAAAATCATGAAAGTTATAAAAACACAAAAAAAAAAATGCGTTGTTTAATTAAAAAAAAAAAAAGCAATATATGTAAACATAAGTATTTGGGCTGATTATTCAATATCATCAAAAATATGAACGAAAAAGACAATTTTTTTTTCGTTATCTTTTATACTAATGATTAGAAACCATTTTAATAAAAGCCAAAGAAAGTGATCAAGATTTAATTTATTTTCAAGCGATTCAGTCCAAACCTTTAAATTGTTTTCAAAAAAGGTATTTGGAATCTAATATATCGAATTCCATGTTCAGTAAATACCGTTTTGAATCATCCTTAAAACTTTGCAAAGTGCAGTTTAAAACGAAGTTTTGTTTTTTACTAAAGATTGCAAGAAATTTTTTCCAAACTAAAGGTCCCCAATATTGAATTTGGTACGAACTTAATTTAAGAAGGTTTATGGGAACCACAAAGTTATTCACTGAAAATTTGGTTGAATATTTATGGGAGATTTCATTAAAGTAGGATTGAAATGTTACTGGAGAAAACCCAAGTTTTGCTTTAAACATAAATAACATTACTTGATGAATATTAGCCTTATAAATATTTAAAGCTCCAAGCTGACGTAAGAGAGGTTCGCATTGTGTTTTTCTATTTGCCCCAAATACTATCCTGCAAGCATGTTTTTGTTTACTATAAATTTTTTTGAGTTTAGTGTGATTAGTGTTACCCCAGGAAATGTTACAGTAGGAAAGATAACTGTGTATAAACGAAAAATATAAATTTTTTAAAGACTCGTTATTAAGAAAAGGTTTTGTTCGGTATAACATGGCAATAATTTTTGAGATCTTACCTTCAATATATTTAATATGAAATTTCCATGACAATTTTTCATCTAAGAGCACTCCCAGAAAGTTTGTAGTCAATTCCCTTTTAATTATTTTATTATTGATTAAAAGATTGGGTAGTTTAAGAGGAATATTCTCGGCTTTACTAGGTTTATGGAATAGGATAAATTTTGTTTTTTCTACATATAATGATAGTCGGTTACTTATAAACCACTCGTTGATCTTATCTGATTCTTCGTTAAATATTTTAAAAAGAACAGTAACATCTTTGTGATAATAAAACAAATTAGTGTTATCTCCAAATAAAATAGTATTTAATACTTTTGATGATAAATATAAGTCATTTATATAAAGTAAGAACAATAATGGTCCCAAAATAGAACCTTGGGGTACTCCACAAGTTATTAAGTTGTTTTTTGAGTCTTTTGTTTCTTTAAGTACAAATTGCTTTCTGTTAGTTAAGTATGATTTAAACCAAAGTAAACTTTGATTTTTAACACTATAGTTTTCTAATTTTTCAAAATAATTTCATGATTTACTGTGTCGAAAGCTTTGGATAAATCAATAAAAACCCCTATTGTATAGCAATCACTATTAAATCCATTTGATATATGCTTAACCAATGCAATTATTGCATGGTTAGTAGAATGATTTTTGTTAAAACCCTATTGATTTTTATATAAAATCTTATTTTCAGATAGATATTTATAAAGTCTGTTGTACATAATGCGTTCAATTAGTTTAGAAAAGCAGGGTAAGACTGAGATTGGTCTGTAGATTGAAATATTGAAATATACCGTACAATTTCCTATGAATATAATTTATTGTTTTTGGATAGTTCCTAATTTAGTAAAACAAACAGTGGCTGATCCTGTCCGACCATATTTTCAGAGTGTGTTTAATGAGTTGGAGGAAATTAAGTTATAGTTACGTGCACAACGCCAAAAACAAGTTTCTCTTGGTCATAATACAAGTGGAAATCTTCCAGAAAACTTTATATTTCCGTTAAAAGAAATAGATGAACTGATAGAGTTAAATAGGATTTTTTTGGAAAATACTGAATGTCGACCTAATGCAGTAAGTCTTTTATTATCAATATATAATATAAAAGTTAATTTTTTTTCTAAAAATTAAATTAGTTTATTTTTTCTATTTGGAATTGACTATATATATAATAACGTTTGTACTTTAGTATAAACGTTATTTTCATATGCAATAGCTAATGATAAATGTTTATTTATTTATAGGTTATTTTTTTGTTTCTAAATGATGGAAGTGGAAATAATAAATAATTATTCTTTTATAGGTTATCTTTTTGTCTCTAATTGGAGGAAGTGGTCTTGATGACTGTTTAAGAAAAGTTGCGAAGAAAATCTTGACAGCAAAACTATCAATGCTGTATAACCTTACAGGAAGAAAAGGAAAATTAGAGTTAGGTTGTCTAATGGGTGTAAAAAATGAAATATATGGTAGGCAAACTTATAAATAAAATTATTGTAAACAAATAGTTATATATAAGATAAAACTTATATTCTCATGATCGTCGTCATCATCATCATAAACATCATCATCGTTGTTATCATTTTTGTATTATAATTGTTTTAAAGATCAGAAAAAAATCTTTTCATCTGCTAATTATTGCACATTTTATTATGCAGATGCAGTAAGTAAAAGCTATCCAACATCAACAGCTAGTCAACTGGACAAAATACTTTCAAAATGGCTGTCAGGGTCTATTGACAGAGATGGACTAAAAAAAGCTCGAGGAAATAGTTCAAAAAGTCAATAAAGTTTTTATTTAACTCAAACTTGCTTTTGTTTTTTTATCTGTTTTTAATCTTATTTGTAATTTTAAAATAGCTATTTTGAGTACAGTTTTCATTTCTAAATCAATGGTACAGTTAATTAATATGCGAACGTATGAATATATTAATTGTAATATTTAAGTGTTTGTTTATTTATTCATTAATATTAGTTATAATTAAATTATTGTTATAATTAAAGTAGCTTGATGATTTAATTTTTCATTCACTTTTATTGATTTTAGAAATTATAGATCTACCTACAGTTTTAATTTTATGTCTTTAAAGGCATAAATATGTCAAATAATAAACATGTTGAAATATATTTTCAAAAGCAATTTAATTTTTTTTTATATAAAATGTATTTTTTACTATTGGGAAGACTAAATCATGTAAAATTAATTAGTCTTTCATCACAACACTTGTTATTTTGGCTCTCTCTTACTTACGTCATATTTAGTCCCAGTCGTGGGACTAAATATACACTATTAGCGTGTAACATATAAAAATTTCTTTGTGTATAGTTCCTGAAATAGTAAAGCAATCAATGGCTTAAGCTGTTCAGTCATTTTTTCTAAAGTGTGCTCAAGCAACTGTAGGAGCTGAAAGGTGATATTAATTAGCAGTGGCAGAAAGCCCCGTTAGACAAACCATGACGGCACCTTTTTCAGAAGCCTAGACTTTTTTCTTTTTTTTCCATTCCAAGTGATAAACGATCTTCTGGAATTCAACCCGATTTGTATGGAAGATTATGAGCAGTGATCAAGAACAGTAAGCTATTTTTTATTAAATTGTGACTTTTATATCTCTATTTTATTAAATTGTGTAATAATTTTTTAATATAATCTGTTATATGATTTTAAAAATAATTATTTATTTTCTTGCTAATAAGCACCTACAAAGAAATGGCCGAGTTTTGTTAATCGGAATAACTGACTATTCCTTTTTCAATTTAGTCAATTTTTTTTAATTTGTTGACCATTAAATTGGTTAAATATTTACTTCATATGCACGAGACTTTTCCTTGCTTTTAGAGGCAGGGGCCAGGGTCTAAATGAGACGGACAAATTTGAGAATAGTTATTTGGGAACCGAATATCCGAACTGAATATATCCGGATCCATAACTCAAATTTAGGATTCAGTTACCCAGGTAATCGGATCCAGATCTTGTTTCCGATTATGCCATACACATCAGGTGGTTCACATTTAGTGATGGTAGATTAAAGTTTTATTTTGATAGGTGTTTTCATTTTTTCTATATTTTGTTCATCTCTGTTTATTTTTATTATTTGTTTATGCAGGTGCAGTAAGAAAACTATCCCTAAGCGACGATTAGTCAACCGGACAAGACGCTGCCAAAATGGCTGTCATGTTCAATTCACATGGATGGCCTCAAAATAATTCGCTAGGAGATGCGTAGAGGAAGCCATTTAATTATTTTTTTATTTATATCAAATGTAATGAAGTGTTTTATAATGTCTTTATTTTCTTGTTTACATTGTTAATTTTTTTTATTGGATGCTTTTTGAGAATATTGATTGAATAAACTTCTTTTATATGACTTATTACTGTCTTTTGAGTTTTATTTCGAACAAATCGACATTCCTTTTATTTTAAAAAGATTGTTTGAAAAGATATTTGTTAGCGTGGCAGTGATAATTGTAAACAATTGTCACATTTAAGACACAACATTCCATTGTCACATTAAAACACAACAAGACCTTATAAGCTCTTGTTGCCAAAAAAAGGCGGTGTGAGTATATAAAGTGCCAAGAATAGCCAATATTAGGCTTGAATTGGCCAATATTGGGCTTTAATTAGCCAGTATTTGGCTTGGATTGGCCAACGTTGTGCTAGTATTAGCCTATATTTTCCCATTCATGGTCAATGTTGGGCCATTATAAGCCAGTCAAAACCAATTATGGCCCAATATTGGAGCCATGATTTTGCCAGCCAAATGCCAATATCTTCCCAGTAATAGCCCAATTTGCACTCCGCAATATTTGCCCAATATTGGCAGCCAATATTTGCCCAATATTGGCAGCCAATATTTGCCCAATATTGGCAGCCAATATTTGCCGAATATTGGCAGCCAATATTTGCCCAATATTGGCAGTCAATATTTGCCCAATATTGGCAGCCAATATTTGCCCAATATTGGCAGCCAATATTTGCCCAATATTGGCAGCTAATATTTGCCCAATGTCGCGGCCAATATTTGCCCAATATTAGCCCAATGAGTTTGTGTTATCTGGGAATAGTCTCAGCTGTTTTCTCACATTCTGTGTCCAAGTTTTAGATATTAACTTTTAATTCCTATTGTTTCCACAACGTAGGAGCAGACAACGAGCTGGTGCAAATTTAGGTGTATCTTCAGGATAACCATACATATATATATATATATATATATATATATATATATATATATATATATATATACATATATATATATATATATATATATATATATATATATATAAAGATTTTAAAAATATATTCTTCAAAATAGAGTGCTCAATGTTCTTAAAAGAACAGAGCAATTATAAATTAGTTGAAAATCACTTAACAAAAAATAAATAAAAAATTCGTTAAGTGATTTTCTACTAATTTCTAATTTATATATATGTGCGTGTGTTTGTGTGTGTGTTTGTGTGTGTGAGTGTGAGTGTAAAATAACATGTTTTGTAAAACATCACTTTGAAAGCTTTGTTGTTGTTTTTCTGTAGTAAAAACATCTGCTACCATTTTGGTGCAAATGACTTTTGATTGATTAAAAAGGAGAAAGCACATTACAATTTTACTTATAAACAGAAATTAGGAGATAAGACAAAATGCAATGTCACGTATATATACTTACTATAGTAAGATTAGGAGATATGACAAAATGCAATGTCACGTATATATACTTTTTTTTACTGATTTATTTGTAAAAATTAAATATTTTATCCGTAAAAAGAAAAACAATTTATTCAACTTAATTTTTTTGATTTGTGGAGATTTTTTTGTGGATATTTCTCTCGCAAATAGCGATTCGTAAAACTTCTACCTAAGTGTTAAAAGTTTTTTAAAGTAAAATATAATAGAAAATTTATTTTATACCTTTAAAAAGTAAACAATAAGTATAGTTTCTATATATATGTATTTTTTATTTTACCAATTACTAAAATAAATTAAAGTTAGGCCTATGTATAGAAAAGGTTAGTGTCGAATAGATTTACAAGACTCGTATGTTACGGGTCATGACAGCTAGTATAATAATAGGGATATTTTAAAATGTTTAATGTATAGCTAAACTGTATCCTAAAATTGTACTTATGGAATAATTTTTAAGTTTTTTCAAATTTAACTTATAATAATCTTAAATTATTTAACATAAATTAAGAAAGCATTACCCCATAAACTATAAAACATAATGATTTTTTGGCATTATTTCCATAATATTATCTATTGTTTATGGCATTAAATTTTCATTAGGTCATATTAGCCAGTCTTCTTTTACCAAAAATCAAAAAAATAGATAAGTTTAATTAGCCGAAAATAGTTGTTTGTATTATAAACCTAATAAATGTAAAGAACCTTTTCTCTGATTAGTTTATTGAACCAAATGGACATACTCTTCTAAACAATTCAATAACATGTTAGCTAAAGTCGAGGGTAAATTTTTGAAAAGCATCTCTATTTGCAATAAGTATAAACATATCATAATATCATCTACATAATCCAGTTTAACTGGATGATTATATTTTCAACTGCATTAAAACAAGCTGAAATTATCTTGATAAGCTGTTCACCATTGCAGCATAAAGTTTTAATTAATTAAAAACCTTTCGCAAAAGAAATTTTCCAAAAAATTTATTTGATTTGCAAAACAGTGCAGCCTTATTAAGTTTGCAGTTCTTAACTGTTTTCAAAATGTCTTTTACTAACTGATTATCAGTGAATAATTACAATTTCCATCCTCAACTGATACACAAAAACTTGTCTACCGTGGACCACTGAGCAGTTATCATATACACCAAGCACACACAATTGTTTTATAGTGATGGTATTACATAATGCTGCTCGTAGAGCAGCTCGTAAAGTACCACATTTTACTGTTCCAGTAATCAAAAAATGTAAAAAATTAACAAAGTGTTTAACAAAAACAAATGAATTATAAAAAATTATATAAAGACAGTTTTTTTATAATATAGGCATTCGTTGGAGTATAAAAAATTAATAAATTGATGCAGATCACCTATACTGTCTTAAAATCTCAACTTAATTAAAGCTGAAACAATTTTAACTTCTACACAACCATTGCAAAGTAACTTACATTATTTTACCTCTATTTCAACTTAATCAGAGTTTTACCCCAAAAAGCACAAACTTAGTGATGATCGGATGGTTAACTGCAGAACTATCTGACATCATGTTTAAAATCTTTTCATTGCCAATTGACAACATTTATCATTATTACATAAATAAAAATCAAAACAAATAAAAGCTAGATCATATACTACCTAACATATCATCGGTATACAATGGAAATGCAAAAAGTCCATTTTTGGCGATTTGAAGTAATTAATACAGTTATTTAGTATTTTAAATTCTCTATCGTTTGATATACCACACAAGTTTGATAAATCAACTCATAATAAGTTATTAAAATTTTTTATTTCAACTATTAGACAAAAACTAACTTCTTTGACTGTTAAGCAAAACTTATATGTTCATTATGTTGAAATGATGTATTTAGACGTTGCATCATCCTTGTATACCGACAATAAATCATTTTCATAACTTTAATAATATATTAGAGCTTTCGTCTAAAAGAATATGCAGTTATATTTATTATAAATAAAATATACGATTTTATACTAACAATAATAAAGATAATAACAAAGTAACAAATTATTAATAGTATTACAAACAATTATTAAAAGTCACAAAAATAATAATGATTACAAAAATAAGTATAAAACCCTTTACATAAAAAATATATGCTTTTTTTTATACAAGATTTTTTAATAATAATTTTCTTGACAAGATTTCATATATATACATACAAATAAATAAATATATATATACAAATAAATAAATATATATATATATATATATATATATATATATATATATATATATATATATATATATATATATATATATATATATTTCCATACATACATAAAATACTAAAAGAATACGAAGGAATACAAAAGAATACTAAAAACACACTTTATATTAAAAGAAATCACCATACAGAAAATTTTTTAAATTAGACTTTTGTACGGGAAATCTGCAACCTGTGATATATATATATATATATATATATATATATATATATATATATATATATATATATATATATATATATATATATATATATATATAAATATATATATACACATTTAAATATATATATATATATATATATATATATATATATATATATATATATATATATATATATATATTATATACAGTAGCAGACCCGGCACTTTTTGACATTAGAGATATACCTTATTTAAATTTTGGAATATTTTGGAATATTGTGAACTAAATTTATTTTCAATATTCAATTTACATTCTTAGTACAATGTATTAGCCTTTAATATGAATATCACTTAAGAAATGATAATCTAATTTGTCAACCTTTTTCACTTTCTAATTTTGGAAAGTCATGCATTTTATTTCGAGTAGCTTTTCTTTGAAACAAAATAATTTTGAAAAGTTTTTATTTTTTTAATGAACGGGATTATTTTTTATTCAAGAATAAACTAAAAGAATTTATTTCATCTTTTGAAGACATATTTTATTTTTTTTTAATTTTTTGAAGATGAATATGACGCTTATTACATAAGGTAATATATATTATTATATCTGATCTACATCTTATTTGTTTATGAAAACTGTACTTTTTAAAATATTTTTGCATCTAATATATAATATTAAGAATATATATATTTATATATAAATTTACCAATTCCATTCATATACTACTGTGATCAAAAAGTAAGGTGAATTTTTAATTTAAACTTCCTGCCTTATTCGAATCGTCCAATCTTTTTTATTTTTAAGTTGGTAGGAATGTTATTAACATTTGCGCCAAATTACATGTCAAACTCATAATTATTTTTTTTGTTTACGCTTGTTTCTGAAGTACCAAAAGTGCATTCGGCGATTTTCAGGATGTCTAATTTTGTTGAGCAAAGAGTGCTGTTAAATTTTGTTTGCGGAATGATATTTCTGCTGCTGAAACGTATCGAATGTTGCAAAAGGCCTTCGGTGAAGAGACTATGTCTCAAAAAAATGTTTACAAGTGGTACAAAGACTTCAAAGAAGGCCGAGAACGTGTTGATGACTTGGAACGCTCCGGACAACCATCGACTTCGATAGATGATCGCCACATCAACAAAATCAAAGAATTGGTGCTTGCAAATTGTCGGTTAACCATTCGAGACCTTGTTGACATGGTTGGAATATCATTTGGGTCGGTGCAAGCGATTTTGAAGGATCATTTGGGCCTCAGAAGACTCAAATTACGTTTGGTGCCGAAATTTCTCAATTTCTTTGAAAAAGAGCGTCGCGTTAAAACGTGTGAAGCAATGCTTTCTGACTATCAAGACGTCTACAAACAAATTATTACTCGCGATGAGACTTGGGTCTACGCATACGACCCTGAAACAACCAACCAATCGAGTGAATACCGTGAAAAAGGCGAGCCGAGATCGAAGCAACCACGTCAAAGTCGCTCAAAAATCAAGGTCATGTTGACTGTTTTCTCTGATTATTGTGGTGTCGTGCACTACGAATTCCTTCCAACTGGCCAAACTGTCAACAAGGAATATTATTTAAGCGTTATGCGACGTTTGCGTGAAGCTATTCGCAAAAAGAGACCGGAATTATGGGCCGTTAACTCTTGGATTTTGCACCACGATAATGCGCCTTTGCACACAGCACTGGTTCTTCGTGAGTTTTTCGCCAAAAACTCTACCCATGTTGCTCCACAACCACCGTATTCGCCCGACTTAGCACCGTGTGACTTCTGGCTGTTCCCAAAGCTCAAGAGACCACTCCGGGGAAATCGTTTTGAGTCCATTGAAGAGATCCAACGTGAATCGGCACGCGCATTGAAGGCTATCCCTACCGAGGACTTTTCGGCATGCTTCGAAGACTGGAAAAAACGTTGGGAAAAGTGCATTGGGGCCGGGGGGAGATTATTTTGAGGGGGACGATACAGATTTGGAAGAATAAATAAAGATTTTTCATTTTATAAAAAAATTCACCTTACTTTTTGATCACAGTAGTATTCTTATGAAATTTATGTTCTTGCTAATTATTACTACAACATGATTTTGTTTTCTTTATTTTAAATTTTACATCAATTTAATTTACTTAATATTCACGAGCGGTTCTCGATAATGATAAGATCTTAAGGTCTTCTGCACGTTTCGTTTTTTTTTTTTTGTTTTTTTTTTTATATCTGTATATTTTTGTTATATATTTTTTTTTATTGTATAACGATTTTTTTCTTAACTATATTATTGTACAAACTTATCGAATATTTAAGAAAAGAACAACAACAAAAAAGTTAATGTTTAGGCCCCCCTTACTTTAAAAGAACTACAATTTTTATGGTCATAGCTTTTGAATGTTAAGTGATTATTTTATGTAATTTAAAATTTATCGAGAAACATAACTTTAGTTTATCAACATGTTGCTATTATGTTTGGACTGTTTTGGCCAAAAGTTTAGTGCTTTTTTTTCGCAGACTCCAATCATTTAAGTTTTTCTGCAAAGCATTTTTATTTGAAAAAAGTGCATAAATATAAGTATTTTGTGTTTGCTTCATGTCAGGAAGAAATCTTGATGCCCAAAAACTTTGAAAACAAAACTTGCACATTGTAAAAGAGTGATTTGTGCCAGATCTGCACAATCTTAATTCCTTTTTAACAACTTTGTTGACTGATGAGACTTTGATATATATTGCATTAAAGCAAACGCCTTCTCCATAAAATGTATTATTCAAAGGACTGATAAAACTCTACAATGTTTTTGCTTACCATATCTAAGTAGTTAAGTTATAAAATCTTTAATGTTATAAAACCCAGTAGTTATGCTAAAGTGGTTATAACGTCTTATGGAGGTCCTAAGGACCTCCATAAGACGTTAGACGTCCGTCTGCAGGAAATGTCATGCGACGTCCTCGTTACCTCTATAATTTGTCTCATTAGCATGGATCAAAAACGTTTTAATTGATACCTTTCTTGGATGTTTCCTCTTCTTCCAATTAAGACTTCTTCTGGTTCAAAACGAATGTCTTCCGGACGTCTCACGGACGTTTATTTGCCCACCAGAAACCCAGAGATCAAACCTGACTTTAGATAAAATTTTTTCAAGGTTTTGACTGAGTGGCATTTATCAATTCAATCCGTCTGCTGTTCCATGCAAAGCTTACTTTCCAAGTTCTGTCTATTACATACAACAGCAATTTGACAAGAGTGATCTGCTTAAATCAAATTTTCATTTAAAAAAAAACTGACACTAGAACAACATAAGAAAATGCAGTTGAAGAGGAAGCTAATTTTGAAACAGAATCAAGGAGAAAAAAACTTGTAAATATATCTGAACATGAAAAAAAATGTAACAGATTTGGAAAACCTTGACAGTTACACAGCTTGTTTGGTATGAGAATTATTTTACAAATGAGCAGTTCAATACTTTCAATTTATCTATTCAGAATGGCTATGACTTACCAGATTCTCTTTTTAAAGTATATAGAGAGTTCAAATAAAAAAAGAGTTCTTGAGCCAGTAGCAGATCTGGGACTTTGTTCATAGGCAAGAAGGGGGCGAAACTAGAAAGAAAAAACAAAAAAGCTCAACTTTATATTGTTATTTGTAAGTTTTTTTTTTAAGTTTAGATTGAAAGAAAAGATATATTTAAGAAAAAGATTTTGTCTTATGTTGCACATTGCAGACCAACTATTTAATAATGTAGTTTAATTATGCTTTGTTATTTAATAGTACTTTAATATCATTATTTAATGTAAAAAGATTTTTTTTGTATTTTAATTGTGTTAGCGACAGATTTGAAAGTCCTTGGCCTTAGCCTTCTCTTAAAGCCTTGGCTTTAAAACTATTGGTCTTGGCCTTTGCCTTGAAAATTTTTGAAGCAAAATTTTGACGCAAAAGTGTTCAAAAAAATACATAAAATTAAAGAATTAAAAGTTTTCATTTTTTTTTTTTTGTTAAACTGTTTTTCTTCGTTTCGGCATATATATATATATATATATATATATATATATATATATATATATATATATATATATATATATATATATATATATATATATATATATATATATATATATATATATATATATATATATATGTATATATATATATATATATATATATTCGTGCTAAAAAAATACAAATTATTATAGACTTCGTTAAAATTTGAGCATATCCATGGTTTATTTTTATAACGTGGATTTATTGTCTCAGCGATTCCTACCTACAGTTTTGTTAATAATTGTTCTTAACGTAAGGCAAAAATTTAAACCTTTGGTCTTGAAAACCTTTGCGTAGGCCTTGGCCTTAAAACTCTTTTTAACGGCAAGGCGACGTTAAAGCCAAGAGTTTTAACGTCGCCTTGACGTTAAAACTCTTGGCTTTAGCCTTGTCCTTGGCCTTGTTACTTTTGGCCATGTTCTTAGCCTTAGCCTTGTCCTTGGCCTTGCTACTTTTGGCTTAAAAAGTTAACAACGCTGGTCCGCGATAGCTACTTTGTAATTTGCATGTTAATCGTATTGTAGTAAATCTCTATCCATCCAACATCTATGAAAAGATTTTCAGAGTTAAGTAACTAGCTTGAATAATGTTACTTGACTGTGTATTACCCCAGCTTATGAGCAGCCGTGGCGCAGTGGTAACGCACTTGCGTAAGAAACAAAGGATCCGTGGTTCAAACCCCACCTCTAGGTAGATTTTGCAACATTGGTAAGGAAGGAGGCGAAAAATTCCAATGCTCATCCGTGGTAGTTTGTGATAAGACCGTAAGGACTTCTTTGGGTACCTAAATAATATTAAAATAAAAAATAAAATTATTTTCAAAAAAATGGTAATAGTTACAAAAATTTTCATTGAAGCGTACTGAAATCATTATTTATGGTAATTTATCTATATATATCTCGGACAAAAAGCTATTAACATTCTTAACCATCTTTAAATGCGCAGACTAAGCATATTAGTAATTTAAGACAAGAAACCATTTTCAATTTATTATTTGGCATCAATCTTGTTCTGTTACCTGACATGTCCTATTAAATGACATTACCTGTTTACCTGACATGTCAAAAATGTCCTAATGTTTATAGGCAAACAGTTATCATTTATTGGCTTTTGGTAATGAATCTTCTTTGTTAATTTCACCAACTGTGCTGTTTTTACTTGAAAAATTTACAACTTACATAACAAGTTCAGAATTAGGAGAAAAAAAGACATTGTTTCATTGTACTTTAATTATTTTCAGACCCACTAACTAATGGTAACTACATTTTTTGGACGGTAACGCTGAAGATAAATACAAAGTGATAGTAACAGCATGTTTCTGAATTGGTAGAATTTATTATCATTTGACAAAATAGTCATCTAAAGTGTTAGTGGTGCAAGTGCAAATGATGATACCAGCTTGAAACTTTCAGGAAGTCGTCGATGAAAAAAATTGAAAAAAATTAAAAAAAAAAGGACCCCATACTCAAAATATTCTTTTAACACATGGGCAACCCCCAACTAAAATGGCTTTAAAAACAATGTACCTTCTAAACCGATAATATAATGTTGGATTAAAAGCATAATTTAAAGAAGAAATAATTTCAAGAAATACTTTCAACTTCAATAATTTCACAGCTAAACCACATTACTAGTTAAAATATAGTTAAAGGCATAAAAAAAAATATATATATTTTTATTTCAAATATTTGTACTTTAAAGAATTAAATCTAACTTTTTTCAAAACTTGGTAAAAACTTAATAAAAATGAGATTTGTTTATTTTTATTTTAAGCACTGATCAGAACACTTACATAGCTTAATTAGTGTTTGCGCTTGCCAGGGCCCACGACATGGGTTTCAAAGTGAAGGAGCATAAACGTCAGTTGCTGAAAACTACCCTATATCTAGAAATTTTTAAAAAATAAAAAAAAATAAAAAAATTAAAAAAAAGGTTCTTCAAATAAAAAATATGGAAGGAAGAGGAGCACATCTGTTGTTGCACCAAGGATTTTCCTCAAATGATACTAAATTAAATAATTATATGAAAATACTATTTTAAATATTTGAATCAAAAATATTTTTTGAACAGGTTAATAAGTTCATTTACGTATTTAAAAAAGCGTGCACCTTTTTTGAAACACAACTCTTTTCAAATGGTAAAATAGTACATCTTTTGTCGGTAGTAATCCCTCACTCTGCCGTAACTTTTTATTAAACAGCATTTTTTGCATATAGCGAAGTCAATAGTAAAACTTTTCTTATCGTAAAGTAGAATTACGTAGCACTTAAACTTCAGCAGTGCATCAGGTGAAACTATTCTATTATTTTATAAATAGTATAAACAATAAAACTAAACAACATTTTTGACTAAATTAACATGAAACGCAGCCTATAAGAAAAGAGTTTTTAAAGTTAGCAGGTAACAAATCTAAAATTAGTGCTTTTTTATACTATGTGAACATAAGTTACCAGTAAATACTCTAATTATTTCTTCATCTCCTTTGTCCCTGAGTGGCTGTGTGAAATTGGGTTTTTTATCTTGGATCAAGTTCGAGTTCGAGATTATTAAACAAACTAGTGAAAGTGTTCATTTAATTCATTTAAAAATGTCATCATCAACAGACCATACTTATTCTAATGCTAAAAGTCTACACATTTTTATGAAGTAAGGTAGGTTCTACTACATGCTCTAATGGAAGATTGCAACTTTTAATGGAAACGATATTCTCAGATGTTGAGTTCTAACGCTCTGAATTGACACTGGTGAGAAGTGATTGAGCAAGCTTAGAAAGACATGAAAATCGACTTTTATTTTGCCTTCACCAGATCAATGGACAACCGCTGCGCCCAATTGCAATATCTTTCAAGCATGTCTTCGCATCATCATCAAGCGCACTCTTACTTGACACATCAGCATCAGCAACATTTTTGTTGGTTGCAGTTGCTGTCATAATGTTATCGAGGGATTTCCACAAGCCTGTTGATTGTGTTTCTAGTGTAGACTTCGTCACTAAAAATTGAGACTAGGCTGGTTTTGGAAACCTGTCCAGTCTCAATTTTAAGTCTCAAAATTAAACCTAGTATTATTGGAAGTTTGTTGAGTAATTCACAAAGAAATAAGTTCAAGGAATAAAGATAATTAGATATTAATGTATCAGATAAGTATGACCATGATTCGTAATGCAATTGAAGTTAAAGAAAGCTTTCTGTAGAAATAAGTAATTAAAAATTAGTGCGTGATTGATTATGACAGTGAATGTCGATTATGACAGTGAATGTCAAAAAAAGATTGATAAAGTACTGAAATAGACACTTATATATTGAGTCTCAGTATATAAATAATTATTTATGCTACCTTGTCAAAAGCAGGAAACCTTCTTTCTAAAGATGCCACAAGTCTCCGCGCCAGTGAAATTCCAGAGCCTCTATTTGTAATATCGCTGATGAAACCTTGTACTTTCTGGTGCAATCCATGCAGAGCTGGTATTTTCATAGGTAACGTTGGGTAACTTTCACCACACAACTCTCTGCTAGCTTGTTCAAAAGGAGTTAAAATTTTTACATAACCCTTGCTGAGTTTCCATTTGTTCGTAGTGAGTTTCTTCACCTTACCAGTTAATGCAATTTTGGCTGATAAGGGGGCTTTCTCTTCCATAAGGCGTTGAATCATATAATGATCGGAATTCCAACGCGTTAATACACTTATTATGAGCCCACGTTTATCTCTTTTTAATTGCATTTGTTGTGCCTACAGCAATTGAGATGATTGAATACTGTGATGATAGTGCGAGACGATTTTTTTACATTTCGCTATCATACTAATCATACCTTCAATTTTGAATACTGCATCATTAACTGATATTTAAAGCGTATGAGCGAAGTGAGGCAAGTACATAAAGTTTTGACACATGTTCATGGCTGCTCTCATATAACTACCATTGTCTTGAAGAACGTATATTGGTACTGTTCTTGGTAGCAACCACTCTTCAATTGACTTCTCAAGAGATTCTAATATTGCTTCGCCCGTATGTTACACAGTCACAAAGGGCTTATTCTCCAATGCATTAAATCGCATTTGAAAATTTGCTATTAAATATATCAAACAAAATGATATACAGGAATTCAGTGCGCGAGAAGACCATATGTTTGTGGAAAAGCAATAGGATGGCATGCCAACAAACTCAGTAGAAATACGATTAATTATTTCTCGTTTAAAATTTTTATTTATAGTTGGCACAATACCGCGAGAAAAAGTGGTCATGTATGGAATATGATACTGAGGAACAACCAATTTCATAAGTGCCTGAAAACCTTGTCCTTCTTTAAAATTTTTCGGCAGGTAATTAGAAGCAAACAGTTGCCCAAAACGCCCTCGTTGCTCGTGTTATTTATTTAGCTTTTTCGTGATCAGACGTCCATGCTGTTTTCTTAGCCCATAGATCTGTGACACCAGCTGACAGTTGTTTTCCAGCTTTATTTTCTTCCATTTTTATTCTTTTTGCTTCTTGTGCCTTTTTATCACATTCTGCTTATTCCTTCTGATAATATCTTCTGAGATGAGTATATAACCCAGTTGTTGATAGTAAAAGTAAAACAAGATATTTTTGACAATTTTACACAAACCAAAAATATTCCATTTTCCAATTTTACACAAATCAAAAATAGTATCGTTAATATTACGCCTATCAAAATAATTCCAAACAACGCTCCTTACTCTCTCATCCTCCATTTTGAAGCTTTTTAATATAACTTTTCAGCAACTTTTTGAAGAGTTATAATGCAATTTCACAGCGACTTTTTAAATATCGAACTATAGGTTCGAATTTAAAATAATACTTGATTAACTAAACACATTCGATTTGAGTTCAATTATTGAATAAACCCGAACTCGAATTCAAAACTTCGAGTTTTGCACACCTCTATGCCAGAGACTCCATTTAATTTTTTCCCCCGTCTTGCAAAGAGGATATGGTATAACAGCCATTGAATGCAAACCATAATGAAACAGCTTCTGCTTTTTCACCAATATTTTTTGCGTAATAGTGAATTGGAAGCCAAAACTCCAAATTTTATCCCGTAAATTATTTAAAAATGGAAGTTGAGATCGCAGCAATATCTGTGTCAACCGTTTAAATACAAACAACTTGGTGCCCACTGTCAACTGCGTTTATAAAATGTAACAAAATTCTAGTTTTAGGCTTCTCGTGGTCACAAGATGAGAAATCGAACAAAACAGTTTTATAAAACGTTGAAACTAACAGTAAGTCAAATGTCGGTACTTGTACAAAATTGATTGCAAGCATTTAAAACAAATCATTTTGTCTACGCTCAATAGTAAGAACCGTGACCAGTTTAACCAAATGCGAGTTGAATCAGAAACAGAAACTCACACCATTCACAAGAAAGTCCCTGATTTGGGTTTGTAAACTACATTGAAAATAATATATGAACAATTGCTCATCCATCAATACCTCTGCAGTGATACTTTTAGGAGAAGTCAAAGTATATGCTAAATACTCTTCAATGCATTAAAGGTACTCCGATTTAGTAGTTTTTCCGAGTTAAACAAATTCAGATGATGCTGGTGGAGAAGCATGAACTTTATGTCAAAAAAATCATCTAAATCTTGGGAATTGTTTTCTAAATTAAATTCATTCCAATTGTTCAACTATTCTGAATATAACGTCTAGATAAGTCAACACCCGTTTGCATAATTTTTTTGACGAATGCCCTAGCTTCTGCGTCAAGTAATATTTTTGTTTATAAATGTATGAGTATATCTTCTTCTACGTTGTTATAGGGAACTAATAAAGTTTATTATTAAATGAAAATAACTAGTTTTATTATAAAGCTGCCTATTTTCAGCTACTTTGTTCAAACTTTTACCAACATTATAAAGTTTAAATTGATGGTAAAAGCTTGGAGATTTTTATTTTTATTTTTGTTAAAAATTAACAAAATAAAAATAAAATAAACGGGAAATTCATTGGTAAGTTATAATAACTTCTGAAAACCCGAAGAAATAAAACGTTTTTTATAAATTCATGAAAGTTTTATATATATATACATATATATATATATATATATATATATATATATATATATATATATATATATATATATATATATATATATATATATATATATATATATATATGTATATGTGTGTATATATAAGTTTATATATGTATATATATATATATATATATATTTATATATATATATATATATATATATATATATATATATATATATATATATATATATATATATATATATATATATATATATGTATATATATATATATATATATATATTTATTCATATATATATTTATATATATATATATATATATATATATATATATATATATATATATATATATATATACACGGAAAAAAAACACATACTGAAACTTTTTAGTCCCTGTGTAATAAGATAATAAGGTATAATATATATTTAAATATTTCTCAACTGGGAGGTAATCCACTGTTATTCAGGGTGGTAGCCCTCCCGCCTTCACAGCAATATAAAGAAAGCACATAATTTAACATTCCTTCTTTTTGTGCAAGGTATTATGGCTAATAAAATTGATGCAAATGGTTACTCAGCCATTAAAAACTTAGCACCGTCTATCGCACACCTTGATATCTGGATGATGGAGCTCCTTAACATCATTTCAGAACAAAAAGCTACTATCAATCTGCAAGCCAACCAAATAAAAAAACGTGAACAGAAATTAGCAGTTATTGAAACCAAAATCAACTCTCAACCAGCCACCCAATCAAGCCCACACCAGCCATCCTGGAGTAATATTGTCAGAAACAAGCCAAACTCATCGCCACAAATCGGTCAAGTCCTTGTCGAACTAAAGCAAGCAGCTAAACGTGAAAAGAATATAATAATATTTGGTGTCCCAGAACCAGTGGCCGTAGCAAATGTTACCCAAACACCACCATCAGTGTTACCCTGCATCACAGAGATCCTAAACGTTATAGGCCTTACCAATGATGATGTTAGTTTCTCCAAGCGTCTTAATACAAAAAAAGCATCAAATTGTTGGCCTATTGTTGTAGAAATCAAGAACGTTACTAAAAAAAAATTAGCTCTGATAAACTCTCGCAAACTCGCTACACATGAGAATTTCAAGACATACAGAGTGAGTCCTGACTTGTCTCCTGCTGAAAGAGAACTTGAGTACCAACTACGCAAAGACCGCAACATTCGTAATGATAAACTACGTAATGATAACCCTGATGCACCCTTTTACTGGGGCATTCGCGATGGAGCAATCATCAAGATCCGCGGTGCCCTTACTTCTCACTCCACCCCAACTAACTAGCATTAATCTCAACACCAATCGCTTGCCAACCATCTGTACTACTAATATGCGCTCACTCTGTAATAAAATTGAGATTTTTAATCAATTTCTTATAGATACCAACATTGACATTGCCTGTTTAACTGAAACCTGGCTTAACCCCAGCGGTAAGCAAATTATTCTTTCTCAAATCAATAATAATTACACTTGCATAAGCACTGAACGTCAAGATCGCATGGGTGGTGGTACTGCTATATTTATAAACAAAAAATACTCAGATAAAATAGAAAAAATAAAATTAACTACAGACTACTCGTTTAACTTGGTGCCTAAACAAGAAATCGAACAAACAATCGTTCGTGTGTACCCAAAATTACTCCCCCGAGGATACTCTTCTTGCCTAGTTATATGTGCCTATAACCCGGTTTGGTCTAAAAGTGAGCAGCGCAATGCATCTTATCAACTTGCACAACTCATTGAACCAGCCATAACTCGTTGCACAATCGGCAATAAACCACTAATATTTCTTGCAGGGGATCTAAATGGCTGCCCTACTGACTTTATTTGTCGTTCTCACCAACTCATTTATCTCAACACACACTCCACCAGAAAAACATCTATTCTTGACATCATCTTGACTAACGCCCCTAAATGCTATGTGTCGAATACTCTTTCTAGTTTTGGTAATTCAGATCACCTTGTTGTAGTTAGTCAACCTCCTCTAAATCTCTATAAATCTACTCGCCCGGTTCCCCACAAGGTTGCTTACCGGTCAGGTAGAATTGCTGACACTGTTGCACTGATACGATCTACCAATATTGAAATCTTAGTTGATTCACCGTAAGAAATACAAGTTGCTTGCAACAACTTTTATCATTCTATATTCTCTGCCCAAGACATCTGCCAACCTCTAAAATCAACAACGCTCGTTAACCCTAAGCCTTGGATGACACAACTTATTCAAGGGCTTATAAAAGAGCGTCAACAACTCTTTTTCTCCGGGTACTACAAAGAGTGGAAAGCACATGCAAATCGAATTAGTAAAATAATTACCAAAAGAAAGAGAATCTATAACAGGCGTTTCACTACTGGAAAAACAGATTTTTAGCGTGAAATTAGTCTTGCTGATAAAGGTAAAATCACAACCCCTATCTCTGAGACACTAGCAAACCAATTAAATGATCATTTTCAAAGTGTTTGGACTGGCAAGAAACAACCCAGCCTCTCATGCTTCATTAACCGAGAGGCAAACCCGCCTACTACCCATTTTTACCCTTAATAACATTGTCAACCAGCTCAGCTAACTCAAACCAGGTTCCTCAGGACCAGATGATCTCTCTCCGTTTTTACTCAAATCTGCTCGCTTTGAAATTGCCTCATCACTCTGCATCCTATTCAACCGCCTTATAGAAAACAGTTACCTACCTGACCAATGGAAATCAGGAAACATAACACCGATTCCAAAAATTTCTAACCCACAATCGTCTAATGACTATCGACCAATTGCCATTACATCCGCATTATGTAAAGTTTTTGAACGTATTATTACAATATTCATTGTCCATCACACCAAGCACATATGGGTCTTTAATAAACAGTTCGGTTTCCTTCCAGGCTGAAGTACGATGGACGCTATTATTCAAATTATAGAGGACTGGAGTCATGCGAAAGATAACAACAAATCAATTTATGCAATATTCTTTGATTTCGAAAAAGCTTTTGATCTTGTCAGTCATGACAAGTTACTGTTAAAGTTAGTGAACATTCTACCTAGCTGGCTCACCTCTTGGATCGCAGCTTACTTATCTAATCGTCAACAAAGAATTAAAACAAAGGATCACACCACTGACTAGAAATGTATCGAAGCAGGTGTACTTCAGGGTAGTGTTCTAGGTCCAATCCTGTTCATTCTATTTATTTCCGACATTAACGTCTATCTTCCACCTGAAACCATCCTTGAAAAATATGCTGATGACATACTGACCTATATAATTAATGATAAATTTCCTACCAACCTGCCTCAATCAATTGTTGATGGCGTCGCTCTTTGGTCAAAGGTAAATGGAATGAAACTTAATGGCCCGAAATGTAAAATCATAAGAATTATTTCCAGATGCTCCGAAATTCAAGCTTTACCATCCATTGTACTCAATAATACTGAACTTGAAATAGTCAGCAGTCAAAAATATCTTGGAATCATGCTCAATGAGAATATTGATTGGGATGAACAATGGACAAAAGTTCACAACAAAATAAAATCAATACCATATCTGCTCAGACGTCTTAAACAAATTGGTCACACTCAGCCAAACCTTTTACAGGTCTACCGATCTTACGCCATTAGCCACTTGATATATAGTGCTCCTATTCTCACTTCGTGCAGTGCTGCTGCAAAAAAAGAGATCCAACATTTTCATAAAAATGCC
>NC_088933.1:33152500-33190000 GCF_038396675.1 Hydra vulgaris | reverse complement strand
TTCCGATTGCTATTTCCTAAAGGAGGTGTGAAAGAGGGAGGGGGATGGGGTCTTTTACCTTTTTACCCCACACAGTTTGTATCCGCCCCTGTGATGCTCGAAAGACTTTTTAGCCTAGTTACATGAGCAGCGAAACCAAATACTTTTGTAATAAGATGCCAAATAAAGCGATTATTCAGCCTAGTCTAAGACTATTTCAATCTTGCAGAATGGATTTGGCTAACAATATTGACAGTGGTATTTTGGCTTATCCAAAGATATATGCTATCGAATCAAAAGATTTTTGGTAGTATATAGTGTATTATAGTTCATTATTTTGATTTTCAGGATAATACTGTTGTTATTTACTAATTATTATGTATATATATTAAGAGTCGGAATGGAGAGGGAGGTTGGGGGTATAACCCCCAGGCCCCTGCTATTTCTAATCAAGATGCACAAATAAAACACAGAAAAATGCACATTAATAATAACTAATTATTGTAAATATGGATCAATTTTAATTTTCCCATACCTTTTAAAAAAAAACTATGTGATTAAAGGTTTAACATATTTTTGCTACCTAAAAGGGCCCTATCTATGTCCTCCCGGGCCGCTTCATGCCAGTTAGACCATGTATCCATATAGAGTATTGTAAGTGGCTCTAAATAGGGTATAATTCATAAGTTACTGGCTACAATTTGGTGTAACAGGCCATTAATTGGAGCAAAACAGAAATCTCTGTTAAACTACATTTTCTCTGAACAAAGCATATTTTAGGCTAACTACGGTTTTTTTAATATAAAGACGTTAGTCACTAATATTATGGTAAAATAGATTAAAATGCTCCGTTAGTTTAAAAGTCTCTCCTTTCGGGAACATTTATGAAACTTGTGGCCATTAATTAACCAATATGCCCTTAATTATTTTTTAACTTTTTGTTTAAAGTGTTTAAGAGGACCTTATGAATTTGTCTCAGAGCACCACGAAAGAGCATTTAATAAAGAAGCTGACATATTTTCTTAGTTCTAAGGCAAGTAGTATTTAGTAATTGTAAGTAATATCTATTGAATAATTTGATCTTGTTTAATTGTTAATATTTTTGTAAACATGCGATAAATTTAAAGCGATATTCTAAATGTGGAAACTTATAATGCAAAACTTTTCGATTCAGTGATTTTCAATCAAACCAACTTGTCCTCAATCGTGCCATGTATGTCAATTGACATACTTACTAATTTATTTTTATTGTCAGATTTCAAACTTTATTTAATAATACTTTAACGTTTGCAATTTATGGCAATAAAAAAGTTTAGAATCCCCTTATTTTAAGTTGGAAAAATGTTTTATATGGGCATAACTGTCAAACACCAAAACATAATTAGATAAATGTTAAATGTTTCATAACTCGGTTTATTATGAAATTTCTAATTATTTTTAAATTTCATATAAATTAGAAAAACATTATCGTAATTATTATTGTTTTTTATTTTACAAATGAATTAATATAAAATTTTTTTGTAAAAACTCAACAAAAAGTAAACTTTTGAATTCAGAATTAAAAAAAAAAGTTTAATAAGTTTTCATGTTTAAGATTGAAAATAAAAAAAACCTCATTATAAAAATTTAAAATAATAAAGTATCATTTGGAACAAAAATAATTAAAAACCCGAATAACAAAGAGTCACGTAAATTATTTAAATCATTTCTAATAAAGTTAACAATAAATACCCACTTTAGATGGAATTGTTTTACAACCTTGTGTCGAATAATAATTATTCGGATCGTAAATTAATTGATTAGCAATGGATTCCGTAGTAAAATTGTTGAATTCTGCATTACACTTTCTTAATTCTTTTTCTGCGCATTGCTTAACATGTTTCCTCTCCAAAGGTAAAAAGGGAACATAGGCACTTATTAATGCTTTTGAAATAATTTTGGAGTTTTTAAATCCTCCTGGTGAATTATAAGCAATAGTTGGTATAAGATTTGCCATATCTTTTAAAGGTACTGTCTCTCTGGTTTTTTCATTTTTGTAATGATTAACAAAACGATCGATTAACATGTCAGCACCAACACTGCTTAGAAAAATAAATATGCTTTTCCGATAATCTTGATCACCAACTTTATCGTGATAGTCTAAAAATGGAGTCAAGACGTCAGTTAGCCCTTCTGGCATACTCTCAACTTCGTCAATGATGAATAATGAGCGCTCACATAACTTTGACTTTTTTTCAATGAAATCAGATAATTCAGTTTTGAATTCCGTCAATGAATGCTTCGTATTACGTATATATTCTTTTGTTGCAATTTTGTGATGAACAAATTTACTATGTATACCATTTTTGAATAAAGTTTCAGCAACTCTCTTTGAGACATGATTTTTACCAGTTCCAGTTGGTCCGTGAAAAGACATAACCAAAGGTGCTTGTGGATATTTAATATTAAAATGAGACCGAACAACATAAGCAATAAGTTCAATGGCAAAATCCTGGCCAAAAACATTTGTATCTAAGTCTTGCTTCAAATATGAAATTCCGTCTTTAAAGTATTCCTCGCTGCACTCTGAAATGTAAATAAAAATAAACATTTTCTCTTTTGAGTACAAATAAGAAACATTGAGTGTTAAAAGGACTACAAAACCTTTAGTACAAAAATTAAAAAACAGGATTTAATAAGTTAAAAGGAACTTATTTTATTTTAAAACTTCGGGCTGCGGTTAAAGTATAATATAAGAGAATGATGAGCTGTAGCTAGTAAAATATTTGTTGTTTTATTATTATTTTTTTATTTTGTATTAAGGTTTTGGTAAAAGTTTTATCTGTTTTAAAAGTTGCAGTAAACAAGATAGCCACAAAACTAATCATGAAACATTTAAAATTATTTTAAAAAATGATCACTTTTAAATCAAAAATTGAAAATATCAAGTATTCCCTATTTAGTGCAGCAGCAAAACAAAGTTAAAAGAGTGATGCAGAAAAATTTGTTTAAAAAACAGTTTATCTTAAAATTGTTTATTTTAATTGAAGAAGTTATTTAGACGATAACACACTTGTGCTTTAAGAAATTTATTATTAACATTGCAGGTTAAAAAAATTATCTTCCAGTTTCATATAACTATTTTAAAACTACTCATAACGATAGAAAAAACTTTGACAGATAAAATGTTTTTAAAACAAAAATCATTTGAGAAAGAGGTGACAAAAATTTTTACCATTTCATTCTTAAGTGGTCTTTAAAAAAAAATTATTTTTACCTTTTTAAGAAAAACTGAAATCCCTAGAAATCTTTTTAACATTAGTGTTAAAAGAAGTCTAAAGAATTCAGTTTTAAACATTTTAACATATATAGAATATGGTCCAGATGAATTTTTGCAACTTGTGAGATGATTATTTTACCCTTTACTTTATTATTAAACCGTTTGTATTTTGTGATGCCACAATTATTATTTGTAAAGTTTAATAACAGTTAGATATTCAGCTATTTATAATATAATAACCAAGAATAAAAGTATTCCGCATTCTATAAAAAAGTTACGATAACCGTTGGCTCACAATTATATCAACTTACAACTATTATAACATGTTACTTATAAAAATATCTTTAAGAATGGTACTTATGGTTAAATCCAATATAAGTATTTACTAAAGCTACTATCTTATTAATTTCTCTCTCAATTCTGTAAGTTAACCCATGTATTTATTTTATGCCACTGTCAGAGGAAAGGGGCTGTATTATTAATAAAATCAGCTTTAGAAAAAATATATATACACAACAAAAACAGGTTCAAAGTTTCAAAAAGCATTATACTTGCAGTAGTTTAAGGGATTTAATTTAAAAATTTAACGTATATCAACCACTTTATGAGAAATTGGCCTTAAGAAAAACATTTTTATTGAGATAAAACACATTTTTATTGAAATAAAGTAGATTTTTATGGAACAAAAATTCCGATTTTGTATATATATAAAAAAAAAAATTTTGTTATATATATAAATATTTTTAAATTTCATTATTTGTTTACATAGCCTTTTTCCATGAATAGAATTTTCATATGTATACATATGCAATGAAATAAATTCCAAGAATATTACAGAAGACATTATGTCTTATTACAAGAAGAAGTTAAAATGTCTTATTACAAGGAGAAAACATAATGTCTTATAACAAGAAGTAGACATAACGTCTTATCAGCGAGCCCCATTTTTACAAATTCGTGATTTACAAATATCTCATTATAAAGACGTAAATATATAAACGAGGAGATAATATATAGCATTTATCTACTTTTTTTTAGTAATACACTATGATATGCGAATTTTAAAATTACCTCATTTCAAGTTAGCAAACAAAGTTTTGTGTTTAAATCTGACCACTTCCCTGGTGGAACATTCCAATCTGAATGTACAGCATTGCTATAATTGAGGATATCATAAAAATATTATTACACTCTCCATAGTACTTTATGAGCCTAGACCTTTAAACCTAAAATCTCACGAGGCACTGTTTATAGACTTGCAGTAAGGTTTTCAAATCTTTATTTTTCATTAAATTCTTATTAATCTCAAAAATATCTTTCAATATTTAATTTAAAGAAGGTAACAATGACCTAGCTTTGTTATGTATAATGTTCAATAATGCTTTATATGGTCAAAATATTTAGTTTAGTGCTATTATCTAGCAGACTTGATTACGGATTGGGTGCAACGAATGCTATTGTTGAACACGCAAACGATTACTTTTTTAAGAACTTGACGACGACTGTTAAGACGTTTTGATGATTTAAAAGTTTCAGAAATGCGCTAAAAAAATAACGATAAGCAAAACGTAACGTGGTAGCAGGGGGTAAAAGAAGCATTATTTGAAATTCTTTTAAAATTTCAATAATTATTTTTTGAGAACAATAAGTATCGTTTTTCATGAAAATTTTGTGTAATTTAAAAACTCATAGAGTCGAGCAAAATTTGCCTTTCTAAATAACCTTTTAGAGTTCTAAAGCCATAGCAATTGCCTTAGCAACGACATTTTTTCAAATATGTCATGATAGAAACCTGATCTTAATATCTCATTTTCACCTTAAGGCTTTATTTTAATTTTTTATCGAAAAAAAAAAAAAATTTTAATTTATTCAGTGTATAAGCTGAAGCCCCTAAAACTGTTCTAAACTCAGAGCTTCTAAATAAAGGTTGTGTTATTGATTCTTATTTCCTTCAGTTAAAAAAACCAGAATGTTTTCAATTAATAAAGTTACTATTACTTGGAATAGGTTCTGAAAGAAATTATAGTAAATAGTAATCAAGAAAAAAAAGGGTTTGCTACAAAAGCCAATACATCAACAGTATTAAACAATAAATTGAGTCATAACAAATCAGTGCCTCGAAAAAAAATCAATATCTCATTTTCTGAAAGTGATCCTTCAACTTTTACCTCTGGACGCAACTGTTTTATTGACAGTGATTTTTTTTGTCTCTTGCAAATATAGTCAGACGATGCCCTGTTTGTGTTGCAGCAATAGAAATTGAACATCTTTTATCAAAGAAAATGAGTCTTGCCCACTTTTTAAATGTTTCATGCACTGAATGTAATTGGAAAATAACATTTTGTTCTTCAAAAGAGTGCGGTAGATTGCAGTCTTCTTCAGGGAAAAAGAGTTTTGAAATCAAAATACAAACAAATTTAGTGCAATAAAACATTTTTTTACGATCTATTCATTGTCTAAGAAATACACTCTTTATTGAAAATGGTGATACAAAATCTTTTAATGAAATTTGCAAATCAAAGCCATATCCAGGTCATACCATCACCTGAATGTATAGGATATGACTTAAAGGGTGTCGGAACACGTCTTCGTAAACTTAAAGCCGATTACAAGTGTAAAAACTTGACCGATGGTAAAAGCATTGGGAAAGTAAAGGTTTTCTAACTAATAAAGTGATGAACACTCTTCAAAACTATGTTGGAATGATGATAGGACAACTTAGTGAAAACCTTTATAGGATAAAAAAGACTTTTGCTACAATTTTACATTATACAAAGGGTGAGCCAAATTTGCTGTTATTGCATAAAATGATGGTACCTAAAGATTGCTTCTAGTTTTTGAAAAACTAGGGCATAAAAACAGGTATTTTACTTAAGAAGGTTTAGGAAAATTTGACATTCACCTTATTAAGCAATCTAAGAAAAAGTCAACCAGCTCAGTAAAAATAAGAAGAAGGAAACTTCTTGTAATCAAGAAACATATTAGCGATAAAAGTGAACTTGAGATAAAGAAATATATGAATATGGAGCATTTTGGTTTTTTTTCATTTGTTTTAATTTTTATTGTTTCAATGTTTTATTTCTTTTTATTTAATTTTTCCCCAAGATTTTTTTACTTTAATTTGTACGATGTTTGTGATCTCTTAACGAGGATTAGAAAAGCTATTGAGCTGAAACTTTTTATGGTTTTACCTAGTTTTCTTTAAAGTGTTCTGTGCAAATCACTTTTTAAAATTTTATAAAAACAAGACAAGCAATACTATTTTTACATAAACATGTTTTTACTTTTATCTTGAAACTTAAAGTTTGACAATCAATCTGGCAAAATTAAAAGTAACTTTTTTCTGCTCGCTAAGAACATAGTAATATTAATAAAGATTACAATTTTAAAATTTCAAGAGATTCTGATCATTTTTCAGTAAGTTATTTTTGTTGGAAGAAACATATCAAATTAGGTCAAAAATCTGTATATCACGTGTACCATTAATGACGCCATCATTAATGCGATTGTTAGTTTTTTTTAATATATGCAATTAAAATAAAACATACAAAATTATTTTGATTTATTTTTTCAATTGCTTTTTTTTTTCTTGTTTAAGGCGCTAGCATGCATATTAAACTCAAAAAACTCAAACTCTTAGCAAAAATTTCTTTTTATCATGTTTTTAATTGAATTTGAAACAAATTACTTAAAAACTTATTAAACATTTTATTAAAGTAATGCAAAACGCTTTTATATTAATGTTTTATTTAACTAATTCATGTCTTTTGTAAATGAAAGTGAAAAAATTTTTGCAAAAATTAAAACATTAGTTAGATTGAAAAAACGCGAAATAAAAACATTGCAAAATATTTTAAAACTTGTACATTATTGATTGTTTTGCTTTGAGATTAAATTATATGCCAATTACAATAATATTGGTTTCATTTTTTTGTAATTTTATTTTAAATATATTATCATCTTTCTGCATTTTATTTAAATATATCATCGTCTTTCTATTTTGAAATTTGATTTTTCGTACAAATAGTGCATTTTCCCAAAAAGGTCGACCCTGTTGGTGTGTGTTTGCCTTGCTGAAAAGTAATGAGTGGGAGTTTTTACAAATGTTTTTCATCATAGAATATTCGAGTTTTGAAACCCAGTGTTTGCATAGAAACTTTATTTCATTAGAAGTTATTAAGCTCTCATTTTATTTAATATTTAATTTAAGTCCCTGACTATTGAAAGTACACATACTAAACGGTTTTTTAATGTTTTCTTTTTTTAAATATATTTTATGAACCCATTTTGATTAATATAATTTTCTATGTTATGCGTTAGTTCCGAAATATTGGGCATCAATGGAATATATGCGCTTTTTCCGAAACGGAATAATAATTATATTACTATCCCAAATAGAAGGGATAATTATTTTAACTTTTTCTGAAATATATACAGAGACTCTATATGATCTATTGTACTCGTTTTCTATATATAAGGTAATAGATAAAGGTGTGATGCCTAACTCAGTTTCCATATGCAAATTAAGCTGTTCTTCGTTAATTTGGTTGCTTAAACCACCTTTAAAGACCTCAAATTAACGAATTATTCTATTCCTGGCAAAAGTTTTAATTACTTGAAATTTTGTTCCAAATATAGGTTAAAAAATTTTATGCTTATTTTCTAAAGGTAAAATTAATTAGTCTATAGAGACGTTGTTATTACATCTTTTAAACGTTTTATACGTTTTTTATACGCCTTAAAGACTCCTTTTTTAGACCGAGTGTTTGCTGGGTTCGAATGTCGTTGTTTAAAACGTTCATTTTCATACAATGCATAAAAACGTATTTTACGTTTTGGGTATTTTTGTTTGATACTTTAAGGTTTTCAACAAGTTTACTTTAATGAATTAATTGTTCACGGATTAGACAGAGCTCCACTTCTATTGCTTTGTTTTCTTTTTGAATGGACTTTGTCATAGTAAATAATTCTTATACTGACGAGATTAAAAACTTGTCACAAATAATTTCAATATTTTTGGTCAATTATGGCCTTAACTGTATCTTTTAAAATTGCTTTTACATATTGCATATTAAAATAAATAAATATCCTCTAAACATAAAGAAGTTTTAAATCTAATGCGAAGATTTTTTTCAGTAGGATTTTCGGAGTCCTACCTTATATTTACATCACTGAATTGTTTTGTGCCAAATATATACAAAGATTTCAGTAAATAAGTTTTAGAAAATTTGATTTTGAATCAAATTTTCTAAAACTGTGTTCAAACTTTCAACAATTAAATCCATCAGGTGAGAGCATGTTTCATATAAGTTTTTCAGATAGTTATCTTCAAACGTAAATGAATCACACATCAAATTAGAAAATATCTCATCTACTAAACGCGGTACATACACTGTAAAAAAACTCCGTAGTATTTATCAGACTTTCCTCGGTATGTTACGGAAAAAATCTGTTTTCAATAAATTACAGTCTTCTGCTTTTACTTTTTAGACTTTTGAAATAATCACATCATTTTATATGATTATGTCCGTATTTATAAGGAGAAATTCCGTAACTTTAAAGTTCGGACTTTAACCGTATATTTCAGTATACTTTAGAATAGTCTCTAATTTACAGAGCCCCGTATTTCTTTTTCATGAGGATAAATTATCTACGCAAATAATATCAAGTTAAAGTTTTTAATATATTATATTTATTTTACTAGATCTCAAGTGTTATATGTTTTTAAAGAAGTGCATTCGCACTTCTTTAAAAAATTCTCTTTAATTTAGATTAAAGATGCTGTAATAAATAGATATAGATATTTATTAAAGATGTAAAGAAGTACCTAGGTACTTCTGAAAATTGGTTTCCTATATTGTATATGATTTATATCCTATAAAAACCTTTGCTTACGTATTGAATTTTTCAAAGTTCAAATTATTTAGTGTTACGTTTTTATAGTATGTAGAAGAAACACTAAATAACATGAACATGAATAAATTCAATTCATAACAAAATGATCAAATAGCATTGGTAAATAACAGGGTATTCACTCTAGTGGTAAAACTGAAAAAAAGGCTGCTTTTAAAAAACGTACTGGAAAAACTGGAAAATTGATACTTTAAGCAACATTGGTGCTGGAAAAAATGTACTTTTTTTTTTTTAAACTGCTGTTACTTTTTTTAAAATTGCTTAACATGTGATTAGTTGTTTATTTTTTAAATCTTACTAACAACATTTATTTCTTATAAAGCTTTATATTTTTAATTTAGATTAGTATTGTTATTTTAGTTAGAATAAGTATAGAACAAGTTAAAAAAGTGAAGCATCTTAGAGGATTTAAAGACGACATGTTGAGTAATGATAACTTGCAACATTGGCTTAAGAAAGATCTTATAGATGATACTAAACCAAGATATGTGTTTTGCTGCAGATCAATAGAACTCTCAAGTTGGCGCTCTGCCTTGACAGATTATGGAAAAGGAGCAAAGCACAATATAGAATTGAGAAAAGTGAAAGGATTCTATATATATATTATATAATATATATATATATATATATATATATATATATATATATATAAACATATATCTTTATATATGTTATATATATATATATATATATATATATATATATATATATATATATATATTTATATCTTATGTTGCTGAATGAGGTGAGCAGTGTGACGTCATACTGAATAAGCCTGCTGCCTAGGGCTTCAGTACATAAATTAACTGATAAATAGCCTGACTCGTAGCCGAGTGCTGCTAGATCAACTGAGGGTTCGGCATGGGTAGCAATATTTTTATTCATTAATATTTATTTTTTTCTTCTTTTTCTAAAAAAGTCGTATCAATTCAGATAAGCAAAAAAAGTGAGCAAATGTTTACATTTAATGATTATATTTAAATTATTCAGTGTTCTGTTTTTAAAACCATGTGAAGTTTTTGGCCGCCTCAAATTCAGGGTGGTAAGGGTTATTCTTTACTTAATAACAAAAAACTGAACACTAAATAATATAAATATAAATTTGAAACCTGTTGATGAATACATAACTAGTTTATATTTATGAAGATTAAAAATTAATAATTTAATTCATTGCCTTTACGTTTATAATAGGGAGCGAAGATTTTAGGATTTCTTATTCCCATTCTCCTATCACAGCAATTTTTTGTGTGAAGAATTTTTTTGTTATACATTTGAACACAGAAAAATTTGGATTATTTTATTTGTCTTAAAGTTAGTTATTTTAAACATATAAAAACCTTCCTATGCCACTGTAAAATAGTGTGTTAGATGTATTTTTATATATACTTCTTTGTAGTGCAGTCTTTTGAAAAAAGCTCTCATAATTTTTATTCTCGTTAACTGATCTTTATTCAAGTTAAATAAACTTGCTGTTTTCGACATATTTATCTGTAGTATAGAAATTATAATGTTAATAACTTTTATATTATTATTTAGTTATTTATTTATATTTATATATTATTATACTGACAATTTTAATTGTAAGTTTTAAAATGAAATATTGCTATAGAAAGTTCTTCTCAGATTCATGCTTTGGTTTTGGTTTCAATCCATCCTTGAATTTTAATGTACCTAAATCTAACTTTCTCAGTTCTATGTTTGTCAATTGTAGATATGTTTTTAAAGTTCCCTGGAAATGCTGCCAGCTGAAATCATGAGTTTACTCCAAAAAATACTCCTCTTTCGCCAAAACACGAAGTTACAATGATAAGGGTCATTTGTGATAAAATACTTTTGTATAAAAAATTTTGTGATGAAAGACTTGTGTATAAAAAATCTTTAAAAATCCATAACTTTTTCACTTTACCTGCAATGTATTCTCTAAGTTTATCTACTTTTAACATACACTTACTTCTATATCATTGCCTCCTGATTGCATCCCGAGTGTACAGCTACTGATGTAGCTGTAAGCTCTACATACAATTTTTAAATATTTTCAATATTACCTTCTTTTCTATTTTTTCTACTGTAAATAATGATTTATTAATCTGATCTAATTATTAAGTAGATGTATCGCAAAAATGAATCCTGAAATAGGAAATTAAATCAAAAAAAACGTTGTTAAAAAACACTATGTCAGACCTCACCTAAAAGCTTTGAGTTTTGTAAACAAACTAGCCCTATTTGAATGGGCGGAACATCAATAGATCAAAACACGTTTTGATTATATTTATTACAACTTTTATAATATAGTATATATAAAAACTATTATAATATAGTGCAATTTTTCATAATAAAATATTTTTTGTTATCATGTATATTGTATAATATATATATTAACTAATATAATATAACTTGTTTATATTTATTATAACTATTATTACTATAGTAACTATTTCACCAACATGATTAGTTCATTTGTAAAAAGTCCAAGTAAATTGAATTTAAAAAAACTAGTAAGTAGCTACTCATAGTTGTGCATCTTCAGAAATTGATATATTTTAGCATGTTTTTCACATAATCTATATGATTAAAAAAGATTTTCTTAAATGTTTAGTAAGTGGCTAAAAGTACTCAAACTATTGAGTTATTTTTTATTTTGTTTGATGTGTATTTTATTATAATATTTAATCATTTAAAGTATGATTAGTTTCTTATTAGTCAAATTACATTTAAATAACAACATATAAATTCCATTCATTTATTTCTGAACTCTGTAAAATGAGTTAACTAACTGTCTATTTGCTGAATTAAAGGTGTTTTTCCGTTAATTTGAACGGAAAAAATAAAATACGGAAACCGTAAATTTACCGTGAAAGTGCTGCATCTTTTTTAACAGACTTTTTCCGTTGACTTTTACGAATAATGGAAACTATGGATACCGTTAATTTTTACAGAGAAAGTGCTGTCACTTTAATGCCGGACATTTTCCGTTGAACCTACTGCGAATTTTTTAACAGTGTATTCGTATTTTGAATTCAATAATGGTGACAAAAAAATACCAAATTAAGTAGCAAAATAGTAAAGTAAAAAAGGTAAAAAAATTTATATGGTAAATTCATAGTATATATCCATAAAATAAAAATAACTAAACTAATAATAAAAACTTAAAAATACTGCATTATTTTTGTTCAATTATTACGCAGCAAAATCACTTCCGTTCACGAAGAAAGCATGCAGCAAAAAAAAAAAAAAAAAATACTTGACAAACTAAAAGTAATTATGAATAGTCATGAGGGAATAGGTGAGATAGTTATACTTGGAGATTTCCAATTATTTCTTTACGGAGTATATAATCTATTAGAAAGATCAAGTCCGAAGAAAAACAACTTATCTAAGGTTTTATCAAAATTTACTGATTCAAATGGTTCAGAATTAGTCGACGTATCTAAAGGTTCTCGAGCTGCAATCACATATCAACATCTCACATTGCCAAACTCTTCTTACATTGATCATATCGCTACATTAAAGAATACATCTCTTTTCTTTTATAAATGCATTGTTATTACTCCTTTTTTTTCAAAATGTAAGTGATTATTCACCACTATCAATTTCAATTGGACTTGAAGGTTAGCATCATCAAGAAAATGTAAATAATATAACAGAGAACTATAGCATTCCAAGATATGGTTGGAATAACTATGACTTTATAAAATTTATAATGATCATTTACATTTGAGTTTCATTAAGCTTAAAATTATTGGTAATTTCGAGAATGAACTTACCCAAATCTATATAACTATTACTAAGAGTACAACATTGGCTCTTAAAGAACACCTAAAGTTAAAGAAACGATCTATACATTCAAAATCCTGGTGGACTTCTTAATAAAATTCAAAGTAAAAAAATTCTTTCCTTTATTTTTCAAAACTGGAATAAAGCCGAATTCACAAAAGACATTACTCGGCTATCTTTAATCAGTACATATTTGCTCGCAAAAATTTCCGCAAAGCCGTCAAAGCAGCCCAAAACAATAGACTATATCAACAATACATAAAAATTAAAAAACTTGAAAACTCTAACCCAAAAAACTTCTGTAATACTTCTAGGTGTATAGAAAAGGATTCAAATTCAAAACTTTTTAATATAAACAATAAAAATATAAAGAATCCATCACCGCAGAGTTTGCTACTATAGATTAACTGATGGATTTACTAATCTTCGAGTTTCACCTTGCAAAAGTCCTGTTGAGATATTATATACTAGTGAAAATAATAAGTCAGCTATTTCTTGTCTAAAATCCAATTAATCCAGGAATCATTACAATATCTCTGCAGAACATTTAAAACATGCCTAATGTGAGCACTAACACAATGGTTGAGAAAATTATTTCACTTTTGAATTAATCGCGGATGGACCCCTTCATCAATGTCAACGTCAACTATCATACCTCTAGTTAAATCCTAAAAAAAATCACTAACCAATTCAAACAATTATTGCGGTTTCAGTATTATTCCAATATTTACTAAACTTTTAGAATACCTTATCTTAATCATATGCCAAAAGATAAAAGGAACTCATAAACTTCAATGTCGTTTTAATATAAGAGCTCAATCCTCCATGTAGAATTTTTTGTATGCGAAACATTTAAGCATTTTAACCGCAACAATTTCTCTAACTATTTATTTTTGCTAAATGCTGAAAGGGCTTTTGACGACTGCAACATGGATATTCTTTTTAATAAACATCATTTCAATAAAAATCTACCTCTCCAAATAGTTAAGACTATATCTTTTTTACACCGTACGGGCAGTATAACTCTCTAATACCTAGGTTCCAAATCAGTAGGATTAGGAAACTAGGTATGAGACAGGATCCTTGTCTCACTCCTTGCTTAAGATTGAGTTGGATCCAAGGTTCTAAATCAATCTTAAGCAAGAAGTGAGATAAGGATCGATTCTGTTACCCCCTACTTATATAACACATACAGTGAGAAGCTACTCGAACTACTATTAAAATGATAAAATTGTTGGTACTACTATATATGGAAACTTGACTAGTTTGTAGCTTATGCTGGTGACATCGTTCTTTTCAGCTCTACTCTCTCGGTCTAAAAAAATTTATTATAACGTGTAACATGTATAACAATTTAAACAACATAAAGCTTAATGCTGTCAAAACGGAATTTTACTCTCAAGAAAAAGACAAATAAGGAACTGCACAATATCTTTAGACGACCATCAAATAATATCTCATGTGAAACCTAATCCTCTCGCTTTTACTAGGGATACAAATCGTCAATTTTTGCTTAACTAAATAGAATAAATATTGAAAGTAGGGTATCAAGTTTTCCAGGCAACGGTGAAAACTTTGATTCAATCTGGAATCCTGCTTGCACATCTAAGATCTTTCATATAGTTATATAAATCATTAGTAGTTTCGACGCTAACCCACGGTGTTGAGCTCTGTAAAAATAGAGAGTCAACAATGAAAAGACTCGACACACTTGAAAGGAACAGTTTTTAATGTCAATCAATTTTTACTGTAACCAATTATAGTTAAAACTATATACACTCTTTATTTAAAATTAAGGAGATATCAAATTATATACACCAAAACAAATCTATTTATCTGACTTTTAAACAATAAAGTAAGCTTTAAAATCATAAATTCACAATTTAACTACTGTTTAGTTAAATCTTCTTTTTTAGATGGTATAAAAAATTTATGTAATACTCAAAAATTGAATATGAAATCCTTAATGCTGGTCAAAAAAAATGTAAAACTTAAAGACATGGAGAATGTAACTCCTGAAGCTACTCTTCATATTTTGGTATAGGCGGTTTAATTTTGGAATGTAAAAGAACAACGGACAATTTTTAAAAACACACATGAAGAAAATATTTTTTAATGATTTCTTCAAGTGTGAACTTTTTTATTTGTTTTTATTAGTTTGTAATTTTACCTTGCAAATATATTTTATGGAGGGCGATGCGATTAATAAAATAATAATAATAATAATAATAATATAATTAGTCAACATAGTATGTGCTTATCCAGTGTTTCGACCTGGCCTCACTAGCTTTCAGTTAAATTCAATTTAAAAGAAGCCACCATGATGGTTCACAAATAAATACCGTACAAGTATTCTAACAAGCGTGGTTTTATATTATCATAACTGTTGATATAACTTCGATATCATCTGAGACATGGTTTTTTTTGTGTGAGTTTGGCTGCACAAATTGTTCTGAAAGTTGTACCATCTCATTTTTTTGTATTCCTTCTATACTTTCTAATCACAACGAGGAAATTAAATAACTGTCAACAGAAAGGAAAAGTATATAGTTTAGTGCAACAAAACGTGAAAACATGATTTTCGCAGCAACTCTTTATAGCGTTTGTTCTGATCATTTCATTAAAAGTTTATTTTTTTTCTTCTCTGAAAATTATTATCTAAAACAAATCAGTAAAATTTGTTTTTCATACTTACACTTTAAATGTAGCTAAATGTTGATATGCGACAAATTCATGTAGTTATTTATATACATATATATATATATATATATATATATATATATATATATATATATATATATATATATATATATATATATATATATATATATATATATATATATATATATACATACATGTATATACATACATGTATATATATATATATATTTATTTATATAACATATCATTGATAACCTCTTTATATGAAATATGAAACAAAATGTTTGAATTTGTTAACTTCTTTTTTACTTGTTCACTACTTTTCAGAGAATTTGGAATTTAGCTCAAAACTTTGAACTTGTTTTTTAACTTATTTGCAATAAAATAAAGTTTAATAGCTTAAGTGCTACTATCCGTCTTACATTGTTTACACAATTCTATGAAACTAAGAGATAAATTCGAGTAGTCATATTATTTCCGCAACATTTTTGAAAACTACAATATCAATAACAGATAAAACTGCTGGCTTTCGCTTGGAGAGGCTCAGATCATTGAAATATGTATCAAGCTCATTTTAAGTTGGAGGAGTGCAAATAATGCAATGTAACTTATTAATTGATAATGCTTCGCTATTTTTATCATTAAGAAAACTACAGTTAGATTTTTTTAGCATTACCTCATCATATTTTCATTTTAAAGTACTTGGGGAGGTAAAATCTATACAAATGCATTCTGAATACAGAACATCTTTGAATGAAGATAGAAGCATCCAATATGCTTTTTCTTCTGTGACTGTCTTAGAATCTTGAGGTCTGACAGCAGCATCAATATAAAATAAAATTTTTTCAAAGTGAGAACAGCGTTTTTCAATGGCAGCCATGCAGTTACCATTTAGCATACAATATTTGTGGCTTGCTTTCTTAATACTCCTTGATAACAACTATTTTTATTTTTAATGAATTCTACAATAGACTGTTCTTTTTCCGGTGTCAAAACTTGTTAATGCTGCTTTTTATTATTACCAGTTTTTCTTTCTAATATCATACCAATGGTGCCTCGATCTTTATTAAAAGAAACCATACTAGTTTGCCAAGCAGCATAGCCTAAAGTTTTTTTATTAATTTTTTTCCGCTGGACTTTTGACCTTGAAATTTGTTTTTCCAACAACAAAAGGTACTTCTTCCACTTTTATAATAATTTTTGTCTCACCATTACAAAATTACTTATAATACTTTTATTTATAAAATGTATATGTTATAAAACACTTGTATGCATAAAAACACATTAATAATACCTCTGCTTTATAAAAGTGTAATATCTAAGTGCCTTATATTTTGAATTAACAAGAAATTTTATTTAATAAAATAGTTTGTAGTTTTTATGGGTTTCCTGGGGTTGTTCATGTCTTTTCGTTTATAATAAGTTTACAATAATGTGTGTACAAATATTTTGGCTCAAAAACAAATTGTTTACGAAATTTTGTGTGAATCTGATGAACGAAAGTCTAAAGTTATTAGCCAAAAACCTCCTTGCAGTATTTGAGAGGTAACAAACTAAAAAAGGCAACTTTTTTTATTCTAAATCACAAAACTTCACTAGAAGCAATAGATTGAAAAACATGGCCAGGGAAGACAATTATACTAATATGTTTTTAAGTACAGAAAGTTTTAGCACTTTAGAAGTTTCCGATATTTAGTTATAGGGTACCATATTTTTTTGTAGTTTTTAAGGCCTTTAAGGCAGAATTTTAAGGCAAGTACCTACTTGTAACAAAAAGCAACATTTTTTGTAAATTTACTCAAAATCATTATTTAGGTTTTTTTAAAAAAATCATGATAATTAATTTTTTATTTTATTTAAAGATTCGCGTAAAATCAAAACTTTAGAAAAGATCAAAAGTTATTCTTAACGTGACGATTATTTTATTGTAATTATATAGTATTTTAATATATAAACGAAATAAAATAATTGCATTACAATTGTAATACATTCATACACCAGAAAAGCCGTGGTCAAAGTGTAAAGAAAAAAAAACCCATAAGCGTGGTCAGTTACAGCGTGCCATCGCACGCCGTTCCTGCCCGAGCCTGGAGTCTAGTGGCGATATTTGAAAGAATGCAGGTTAGATTTGAGGTTTATTTTATGTACAAAACTTGATATAAACTTTATAAATGTTGTATTTTTTCGAGTTTCATCAAACGCCTTGGTTTAAAAATGGTTATATATTACAACGTTTTAATGTATATATATTTTTTTAGCTACAGTTCATCAAAAAGCTTTGAGCAAGTGATATTTTAGCTTTACTTTTAGTTTAATCTTTTGTATTTATCTTAATGTTATGAAGTTATCAAGTTACTTGTGGAGTATTTTGAATCGAAATTTATTGTAAAAATGTAGTTTGTATTTTTCTGTTTAGTTATGAAAATAATGATGAGAATAATTTGCTAAGTATGTTAAGTATACATAAAAAGCATTATAATTTTTGTAATTAATATTTTTGAAGAAATTTCAAAAAAAGTTTTGATTTCATTTGATTATATAAAGATATTATATGATTTTAATATTTTTTCTAAAAGGTATTTGGTTAATTGAAACAAAAGTAGTATCGTTTGTTCAAAAGTTATTCAGTTTTTATTTATTAATGACTTTTAAAAACAGTATAGGTCTTCATATCCATTATTATTTGAGTTTTCTTATGATTTCTTTTATTTTTACTTTAATAAAGCAGTAAAAGTTATTAATTTTTCGAAAATGTTTGTAATTAGAATGATGCAAACCTATGTTTTGTAAAACTTCTTTTTCCATTATAATAGTTTTATCAATTTATCTCAAGATAGCTAGATTACCTTCATCAATTAATCAAAAGATAATGTATTAAAACTATTTATAATTTTTATTATTATCATTTTGTTTATTTCACTTTTGTGAGCTTTCAACTAACATAAGTTTACTTAATATACTGTTATAATATGGTTTTAATTAAGTTTTTTTATAATTTCAAGTATACTGAATTAATTATTAGCTAACATTTAAAAAAGTTTTAATTAGTTTCAATAAAGGCAAGTATAACTTTAATTTTTGTTGACATAACAAAGTTTGTTTGTACATTTATATATACATACATACATTCATACAAACATACATGTTTTTATTTTCAATATTTACTTTATCAACGTTTAATCAATGTTGAAACAAACATTTAGATGAAATTAATTAATCTAATATATAAAACGTCTTGGAAACATAATGCCATAATATTCCAATGTTTGAAAAATACTTTTAACGATGTTTGCGCTAGACTTCGCCTTGATTTTCATGTTGACACTATTCCGACGTCAGTTTAAAATGATCAACTGACCTAAATCTTGATGTTGTTTTCAAAATGGCCCAACGTTACTGTGCTATCTGTGTATTGTACCACAAAATACTCTAAGGAAACTAAGGATGAAACTCCTTTGATTCCGTAGTATTAAAAATACTACGGAATCAAAGAGTGGTTTGTACTAAAAAAGTCATTAAGTTCATTCGTGAACAAATAAGAAGCAATTCAGTTTGATCAAGAAAGTTAATTTTAAAACAACTCTGATTCAATCCTAACACCATCAGAAAATTTATTGAAACAAAAAAGGCGATGAAGGCTTATAAAAGCAATTATCTGCTGATCATACAACCAGAAATAACTGGAGCGTGTTTAGGAAAGAAATATGACAGAACAGAAATGTAAATTAATAAAAAAATCACAGGATGGCCCATTTTTTCTGATAAAATATTAATTTTGCTTGCGTGCCACTCAACAGACAAAATGATCACACATATATATTATCCTTGTAAAAAATCCAATCTAATGTAAGAGACATTCCTTATTACCAAAATGCATCTTTGGTTATGGTTTTCGGTGTATTTTCTAAAGAAGGACAGCTCACACTAAAATTTATTAGTAGACAAGATAAAATCAATCTGCAGTTCTATTCAAATGGCATTTTTAAGTCTCATGTTAAACCTTATGCTAATAAAATGTTAGGCGTTGCTTTGAAAACTTCCGGCTAATCTTAGCAACAATAAGCAAAAATCATTTACGTGTAGAATTGGAAAATTTTTTATTGTCTCTTTCGTGTTAGAATAGCCTACCAGCAGTTTAGATTTAAAACAAACAAATTTTTCTGCATGGGTTTAACTGAAAAACGTAATGTGCAGTTATTTACACGAGTTTCAGGTGTTTCTAGTCAAAACATGGAACAAAACTTGGAACAAAACTTGGAACAAAACTTGGAACAAAACTTGAATGTATAATGGTATAAAAATTTGTTAAGTATGTTGATGTTTTTTATAAAGGTAACATTAAGAATCTTTTTAGTAAAAAAATGTTAAACATGTTGATGTTTTTTATTTTGTTAGTTTTTGTAAACTTCTCTCATGATATAATTTAACATAGATGAAAAAAAACTTCAAAAGTTTCAAAAAGACTTTTAAACATTTTTCTTCGACCATATAAACTTATTAAAGTCGTAAACCATAAGGGGTCGTCCATAAAATACGTACGCTTTTTTTTGGTTACTCTGTCCCCCACCCCAGCATTTTATAATACGTATTTTTGAGTATCCTCCACCTGCTTAAAGTACCTATGCTTTTTAACTAGTTATCTAACACTTATGATATTTTTAGTTTAGTGTCTCCTTTCTTTTATAATTAACCCACTGCCCTCCCATCTCATATACGCCATTTGCAGACCTCCTCTTCCCCTCCGGGCGTACGTACTTTATTGACAATCCCTAATATAAATACAAATAGCAGGGATAAGAAGAAGACAGAATTGGTCTTATCACCACCCCACTTAGTCTATACCGTAAATATAAAACAACAAAAATTAAAAAAAGTAATACTTTATAATATAAAACGTTTTTCTAAAGACTTAATAAAACAAAAATCATCTGTCCTAAAGTCCTACGTTAACTTTTTATTTTTGTATTGGTTGTGGAAAATTAAAAAAAAAGAAAAAAAAAGTAATTAGTACAAAGAAACTATATTGCTATATTGCTAAAAAGCATGCAAGCAAATATGCATAATCCTGAAGCTTTCCTTTTACACCAGCATATACCTTGAAATATGTGAATAATTCTTGTAAACCATAATTTTTTATATATTTTTTAAAAAAAAAAAAAAGAATTTTATAAAAACCAAAAAGAATTAAAGCAATAACAAGTGGCACAATCTTTTTCTAAGATTGTTAAGCCGATAACGACAAACCTCTAATTGTAGGGTAAGTTTATCAGTCATTAAATAAGTAAGTTTAACAATCATTAAAACTTCAGAAAAAAGTAAGCGTTATGTCGTTCATCAGTAGTTTTTGCTTTAATTTGTTATTTAACTCATTAAGCGTAACAATTGTTTTTAGTCCATTAGTTAAAGTTTTATTCCTTAATTTTGGCCCTAGTAGAAATTAAAAATTCAATCGCCGCAAAATAACTTTTGGGTTGAATAAAAGTGTTTTTTAAAAATGGTTTCTATCTATTCTGATTTATTTTGAATAATGGATAAAATATTTAAGAAGATATATTTTTATTAATTTTGAACATAAATATAAGAATTTGATAGACACTTATTTCAACACTAAATTAAACTTCAAGTTTAAAACTTTTTTTTTTTTCAATCATAAAATCAAAAAATGTAATTTAGCATGTGCAAAAAAACGAGCTAATTTGTTTGTTATGTAAGAATAATCGTATAACTATTTTGTTAACTATTTATTTTATACTATATATTCTGTTAACTATATTCTAATAACATCTGTATAACTATTCACAAAGAAGAATAAAAATGTACGAGCTTTGATAATAATACGTAGAAATGCAATCAATTTTTTTACAAAATGGTGTTTATATTATGAAACAGTAATTATAAGTTTTTGATTTATTAAAACGATTGATTAAGTTGGATTATTAAAACGATTGATTATTTTAATATTTTCACCTATTTGTTTAAGACTCTATGTTATTAAAAAAAAAAAAAACTTGAGTTGAAATAGAAATATTTTTTTAAATGCCTGTTTTTTGCCGTTTTATCAAGATGAAAGTGGTTAAAGTACCAAAGATTGTTTACTCAGTAATTGGTCAGTTTTATAAGATAAAAACTTGAGAAATTTTTTTCAAATTTTTATTTACGAAAAGCTGAGCAAATTGCTTACATTAACGTCAATAAATAGTTGAGCAATTTGGCTTAAATTTTATTTACGTAAAGCTGAACAATTACTCCAAAAATGCTTAGTAAAAGCCACTGCTTTTTTTATTCATCTGGCCAATAGATGTATCGGTAAATGAAATTTATCATTAATGCTGATATAAGATATAATTTACCTAAGTGAATTGCTTTATTCTGTTTTTCAATTGAATAAGTTATTTAAACACAACTTATTTTGGTTTTTAATGAACCAAAACAGTAGTTATGTAACTCTGAAACATTTATAAATACCCACTTTCATTAGTTAAATTACCCCGTGGGCACCCAACGTCGAACCAACGTTGGATTTAGGATAGGTTATGTTGGGCGACGTTGACCAACTATATTTAACGTTGTAATAACGTTATTTTCACTAACGTTATTTTTCATCAGAATTTCAACGTTGTACTAACTGTGGTTTTGTAACATTTGTGTTATAAAGTTGTAATAACGTTGTAATAACATTGGCAACACTAACTCCAATTATCATCGGGAATATAACGTTGTATTAACGTTGGTTACACTAATGTTTTTTTTTCATCCGAATTACAACATTGTGTTCAGATGAGAAATAACATTAGTTACACTAACGTTATTTCTCATCTGAATTACAACATTATGGTAACATTTGTTACACTAACGTTATTTTTTATCGGAATCGTAACATTGTGGTAACGTCAGTTACACTAACGTTTCTTTTCATCAATTTTACAACGTTATAACAACTTCGGTTATACTAACATTTTTTTAAAATCGGAATTATAACGCTTTGTTAACGTTGGATGAAGCGGACTTTTTTTTGTCGCAGTTACATTTGGTTAATTAAAATATTTTTTGTCAACATGCGGTTCCTCTTGAGTCGCATTTTGCGGCAAATGAGGAAATCCATATATAATTTTAATTCATTTTGGTAAAACTAATTACATTATACAAAAACACGCGAATAAATGTTTACATTTTAAAAAGAAATTAGATTACTTTTTTTACCAAAAAATGTATGCTATGTTTGCAAGAAAAATTTGAAATCATTACTCATTTAAATCAGGAAAGTTTATTAAATAAAACATCTGAATTAATTTCTAAAAGTAGGCACGAAAATATATACCTCTTAAAAAGTTATAAAAATAAATGATCAAATTAAACTATCGCCATTCCAAAGAAATTTATTTAATAATTACTTTCTGTAACTTCCCGTAAACCGAAAAAATATAGTAATTAAAACTTTTTTTATAATAATTTATAACTTCCTGTAAAATATATTTTTCTATAAATTGAATTATTTTTGAGATTTAGTAACTTCTTCTTGATGATCCAGAAATGGTGAAACTTCTAGTTAAAGAAGAAAGTTAGGTTAGCGCTTTTTACTAATTTATTATTGCTCTGTTCTTTAAGAACATTGAGCACTCTTTTTGTAAAATACACTTTCATAATTTACATTTACATATATATATATATATGTGTATATATATATATATATATATATATATATATATATATATATATATATATATATATATATATATTATATATATATATTTTAAATGCCAAGTATTTAAAATACTATTTTAAATACTTTCACTGTATTAAATTTTAGAAAATAAAATTTATAAATCACTGTATATAAATTTTATTTTCTAACAGAGTTCTAATTTATTTGTGTTTCTTCAAGTTTTTGTGTGTTTGACACAAAGCACAAATCCTATTTTTATTGTTATTTTGCAGCATGGCCAAAGTTTATAATCATAAATTTAATATAATTATTTGTGATCAATATTACAAGTAATAATTTTAATTAATAATAAATATAATTAAAGATGTTATAGATAATTAAATTTATATTACCAAGCTATGCATTTTTCGCCTTGGTAATGTCTTGGAAAGAAAACACGTTAAAAGAGATTAATTTTGAAATACAGAAAGTTCTAAGTTACGTACCAGACAAGGTGAACGAAGAAGATGGCGGGCGAAAACAAAATTTAAGCACAACCAATGACGTCCCAAAAACTGCAGCAACAAGAGAGTAACTAACTTTTTTTTTTTTAATTTGTTATGTAAAAATTCCCTCGGAATATTTCTTAATGAACGAAATTACTTTACCACGTTGTAATGTTTTTGTAAATCGACGTTTTTAAACAGCTTCTTCTCATTTTGTTGTCAAACCTGTTGTTTATTGAACGTTAACCTTCAGTTAAGCAGATCTACTCAAACGTTTAACAAGCGTTAGAATAACGTTAAGCAACTTTGAATGGTGTTAATCCAATACTGTTCGATATCAAAACGTCAAGATAAAATTTTATAATTATTATCTTGACGATAAACGTCAAGATAAAAATTATAACATTTCGTTTTGGCGTCTAAATTACAACGTTAGCTAACGTTAGCAAAACTAACGTCGTCCATCCTTTCCATTTCCAACATTAACCCAATGCCAAACCAAACTAAAAAGCCATGTTAGAATGTTATTATACCAACGTTGCTCGATGTTAATACAACATTAATTAATGTTGGAAAAACATTGAGGAACATTATAACATACCGGTCTTCGTCCAAATTATAACGTTAGCTAATGTTGGCAAATCTGACGTCGTCCATCCTTTCCATTTCCAATGTTAATCTAACGTTAATCCGACCAAAAAAGCAACGTCATTTAGCGTTGTATCAACGTTGTTATGCCCGCTGGGTAACATATGTTATCAGTAATACGATTCAGTAAATAAAATAAATTTACCCGTGAACTTATACCCTTTATGACTTAAAGATAATGGTGTGTTTTTCCTTAAAGGTCTTAGAGTTTTCACTTCAGACAAACTTTTAGTAATACACATTAACACAGCGTAAGCAAATATCACAAACATAACTAGAGTAACATTTAGAACAAAAATTAAACAAAATAAAGATAAATTTAAGAATTATAAAGCAAAAACTAATAAAGTTTTGCACCTCGCATAATTTTACTATTTACTCTTAATACTAGAGATTTAAAAAACTTTCTCAAACATTTTTTACTATTCTAATTATTTTTAAAAAAGTGTATTTGAATTTGTGAATGAATATTAATTATAAAATAAGCATTTGTAGTATTTTTATAATTACCATCATCTCGTGTTGGTGGAGGCAACGGTGTTGGTGGAGGCGACGAAGATGATGAAGGCGACGGAGGTTCTAAAAATTAACAAAAGAATTAAGTAAAAATAAAATTTAAAAAATTTTTTAAACAAATTATAACATCGAGTTTGCGATTTATATTAAAACAATTACAAAATACAATTAAATTTTTTTAAATAATAACTTAAACCATATAATTAAAATTATATAGTTTGACACTGTATTTACACGTTTGTTTGCTTTTTTGGGGTTTTATTTGTTAATTTTTCAACTCTACATAATTTTTTTGGAAATTGAAGCTTTTTCCATTCAAAACTTGTTTAACAAAAATTTGAACATACTATTTTAACTTTGATTATAAAGAGAATATTTTAAAAATATATATGAAGTATAGGTTTTAAAAACACATGCATTTTTCGAACATTGAGATTGTATTTATTTCCATTATAGTATTTAATATTTCGCGTATACTCGCTGTAATATTTGATTATATTTTCCAGTGATTCCTAAGTTTAGTTTTTCACGGTTTTTGTTTTCATATTTTATCATGCAGAAGGGTAATCGAAACATAATGTTAAATAAATAGTTATATAATATTTTTCACGAACTTTAAAATTACTCAAAGAAAATTGTATTGACGCATTTATTATGTTTTAAATGCAGAGAAACCCAGTAAAAATAAAACTGCGCCCCACATGGGTTCCACGTGGGTTCCATGTGGATTTGATGGAATTTACGTGGGACAGATTTTCCCATGTGGTATCCGTATGGAAATTTGTCACTTTAAACCCATGTGGGTAGTCCCACATGGGTTACATGTGGGATTACCCACATATAACCCATATGGTATTTACTCACCATACCATTGCCATGAGAGTAAATACCATATGGTACTTCCTCATATGGTAAATCCCACGTGGGTTTCTTGAGGGGTTTACAGGGGAATTTATTTAAAGGCTGGAAACTAAATAAACCTTAAGTTTTAAAATCGACATTGAATTGCTGTGAGGCGACATTTATATTGTGTAAATATATTATATATTATTTTAGATAATGGCAAGCAAGTATGTATGTACCACGAATAAATTTTATCTGTCTTTTTAGAAATAAGATTAAGATTTGTGCAAATAGACATATTAGGATAATATAATAGTTATTTGAATATAGTTCTTGAGTATATCTGCAAACAATTAACTGATGCAAGTTTAAATGTTGTCAAAACCAAAATGAATGCATGGGACACTACAGTGTCCCACAAAGAAATAAAGGTTTGAAAGTTATAGAATTCTCAATTTTCTTTATTGAAAAAAAAAAAAAGCAGGGGGAGGGGGTTTCTGTGACTTTTTTTAGGCTCCAAACTTTTAGCTGTAGATTTAATAAGGTCTTTAAGACTTAAGAAATTAACATACTACATTGAGAAACAAAAACAAGCTATTTAAAGAAACCTTTCAATTTTTAATCTGGAGTACCACAGTGTTGTTGGAAATAAAGCCTCTGGGCCCAGATTTCAAAGTAATATGATCTAAAGTAATATATAAATAAAATAATATGCTTAAAAATGCATATAGTTATACATATATCTCCTGATAGTTAAATATATGTATTAATAGTTATACATATTATTTATTATAAAAACATTTTTTTAAGGTTAAGCTTGAACAAATTCGTACCAATTTACAAGATTTCGTTTAAGTTCACGTTAAAGTCTATATTTGTTAATTGTTTTTGTTAATTTTGTATTTATTTCTTCAAATTTGTTAACTAGTACTATTTCTTACTACAATAAGAATTTTTATCATTGTTAGACGTGATTTTATTAGTAACTTAATTTTATTTTCAACATATTTTGTTTTTTTAATTTTTACATTTAAAATGACGACAGCTTTACTTTTCTATGGATGTTAAATTTACTACGTTTCAATAACTCAGATTGTATATATATATATATATATATATAATATATATATATATATATATATATATATATATATATATATATATATATATATTATTTTTACTTTATTTAAGACAACATTTGATATACAATAAACCATTACAAAGCTTACAATAATTCAGTTAAGATTCAATCTGAGTTATTAAGTTATATAAAAATACCATACTAGATTATGATATGAAAATAAGATTGGATATGAAGACAATGATCAAAGAATAAATTTACTTATAGAAATTTAGATGTTAATTTATTCGTTTCAGAATATTATATTATGTGTGATAAAAAAGTAAAGATACTTTTGCATCTAGTGTCTATTGCACCAAATGTCTACATCATTGTAGAGTTGTAATGTGGTTTTTACATTTTAGTTTTGTTTTATTGTTGAACGACTTAATCTAATTGATCAATTTTATATATATGCATATCCACTGCAAGAATTAAAAGTGATTTGTTGCCAAATGTACAGAGAATTATGGCTGGCTCAATAAGTTACCGTGAGTTGATGCATTGCGCTGTTTACTTTATGACCATACTGCAATATTTTGCAGATTTTACTAGACAAGAGTATCCTCAAGGAAGGTATTTTTGGTATAGACAAGCAGTTGTGAATTTAATTTCTGGTTTAGACACTAAGTAAGACGCATGGTTGATAGTTATTTTAATTTGATCTTTTTTATCTGAGTAATTTTTGTGAGAAAAACTCCTAGGGCTGAGGATAAAAAAAAATATTTGCAGTTCTATTTACATAAAATATGCGGTTTAAATAAATATTGTATTTTTTGAATTGACAATGTCTTTAAATTGCTATTATCACTTAAATAGTAAGTTTGTCTGGTCAGTAAAATTTAATGAATTTAGCACTTTAAACACCAATTTTAGTTGCAAAACTTAATAAATTTATTAAAAAATTAGTTGTTGCAAAATATCTTCATTAAAAAGTTGTAGATACTTTTCCTATTTAAAAACTATATATCGTCTAAGTGCAACGGTTTGACAGTTTAAAACCATTTATTTTCAAACCACTATTTCTTATTTACTTTTTTACAACTCATTACGAGTTTTAAAGTAGTTAATAGGAAATAACGGGTTAAAAATAAATGCTTTGATATTGTCAAACTATTACATTTGGGCGAACAAACCTCTTAAAATAAACGCATCCAATACACGCCCCATCACTATTTCCTTTAGACTGAAAAAGCAACTAAAATAAACGCACCTAAAATAAATGTCTAAAAAACGCTTTCTGAGCGTTTATTAAAACCGCCCCACCACCATTTTCTTAAAACTGAGAAAGCAGCTAAAATAAATATTTTTAATACACGCCTAAAAAACGTTTTCTGATAGTTACCGTACCCACTGGGACTAGTCATGCCGTAGTATCAACAACTCTGAATGTGACCTTGGTGTGATAATTACGTCTAGTCTTCATTAGAAAATGCATGCAACAAAAAGTGCTTCCGAAGTCAATTGAATCTTGGGATGGATGGAGAACAATTTTCCTGGGTAGGAATATAAACCTCTGGAATAAATTATACATAAGATACATTTGACACCATCTAGTGTTTCCTGTGCCTCCATGTAATGCTTACTCAAAAAAAGATTTTAAATGCAATGAGCTGGTTGAGCATCGGGCCAAGATAGCCTCTCATATGCTTAAAAAGTTTGATTATAAAAAAGTTTAAAAACTCTTAATCTTTAACAAATAGGAGAGCGCGTACAGTTTGCATTTAGCAGTATTTACTTGAGAATAAATTAGGTCATGTTTAATGGTATAACAAACTAGAAGCTATGGCTCCACAACAAGGATGTCGTAAACGCTTACATCTCAAGATAGTAAATTGTAAAAAACTGTGCACACCAATACAACTATTTCGCTAACGGAGTTGTCAGTCACTAAAATTATTTGGACAATTTGACAGTGTTTTAGAAGAGTGTTGAAAGTTTTTAGAACAGTTTGATCAAAAAAATTATCAAACCAAGACATAATTAGTAACAATGACCGGTACTAAGCCCCTGATCTGCCTAAAGTAGAATATGCAAATATGTTCTGCTCCAGGAAGTTTACTCCTAGCAGTGTAATAATGTGGTAGCTCTCAGAAAGACTGATTTCATTTTTAGTAGCATAATATAAAATTATTAACAGAGCCATGATGCGCATTGATGGTGTCACTGTTTGTACTTTTGTTTGAGCATTGTTGAGGCCACATTTGGAACCCTTTGTTACGACATAGGGTTTATTAAGAGTAATGAGGCAATTACTTTGACCAACTAAATAGTGTACTGAGTACTATATATGCTTTAAGTCAAGTTCTTTAAAAAATTTAAAAATGACTAAAGTAACAAAAACTATAAAACAAGAACAACCATTGTCATCACTAAGTTTTCTATCCCTATCATTCACTAATATTTGTGGTCTTCAAAGTAACTTTTCTTATGTTGAGTCTCATCTCTTGCAAAGTTCACCAAACCTTCTTGCTCTTTGTGGGTCTGTAATTTGATTTGGGCTGTCTTATCTTGTGATCTCAGTGTTGATGGTTATCTTCCTTTAATTCGTAAAGACTACAATGGTCAATCCTTGGCTTGGGCATTTACATTCGTATGAAATAACCTATTTGTCAAGAAACTAGGTTTTAATCCTACAACTAATCTTTTATGTGCTTTCGTTCAGCACCACTTCACTCTATTGCCTTTCTCTTTGTTCTATATCGTTCTCCTTCATCTCAAGACTGCACTCTTTTTAATGTTTTTTCGATAAAACTAACCAAGTCCACTCTCTCTATCCATCAGCCTTTCTTTACTAAACTTATATATTGATTCTGATCCTAGTCAGAGCTCAGTTTCTTCGCCTTTACCCTTAGGTGCTTCTAATCACGGTTTGATCTCTATAAACTACTATATCATTCTTCTTCACCATCAAAATCCCCCTATCATCTTTCCTCTTACAACTACCTTAAAGCTGATTGGGACTCTTTCTGTGATTATCTTTGTGATGGCCCTCAGGTAGAAACCTTTTGTCTTTCTGCTCACAAATATGCTTCTTACAGAACCTCTTGGATTTAGGCTGGCATGGAATTTATTTCCACTTGACAATTTGAAGTCGAGCCTCATTCTTTTCCATGGTTTACCTTACATTATGCTGCCTTAATTTCCAACCGTAACAAAAAATTATGATTACTTCCGTACTTTTATAAGAAAAACTATTCTCCAGAAAAGAGACGTTTTTTTTTTCTTTTTTTATTTCAATTTATATTTCACTGTTAAAATAAAATACAAATGAGTTTTACATGGTAAACATCAATAAACGAAGTATTTTAAAAATAGACGGGGACTCAAAGAAGATATGGATGTACAATACCATCTAAATTTTTTCATAGAGCCCATAATATAATAAAATATTGATATTTCAAGTTATAAAATATTCAAAAAGAGTTATAAAAGCCCATCAAAAAGATAAAAGTAGTAAAATAAAAAAAATATAAAATAAACTAAAGGTATAGTAAGAAAGTAATTTATTTTTACAATTACAAAAACATTTTGTGATACTCTAAACTATATTCCAATTTTAAGTATTCAAAGAAATATATACAAACATACACAAAATGGTTTAATAGTTAAGACATTAAAAGTCACGTATATCACCAGTAACTACGAAGAATAGTAAGTAAAGTTCATTTGAATAAATTTACGAAATCGTTTTGGATATATTATTCTGTAAAATTAGAAAATGTGTTTATTTGCTTGAAACTTTAATGAGTTTAATGATTTTACCATATTTGCATTAGTTATTTAAAAGGAATTCCATAACTCCTTAGTTTACTATTAAATATTCTTTAAACTAATTTAATTTTCTTGATAGTTTAAAGGAATTTGATCGATTTGTTCTTAAAAATTACTTTTCATTTACATTTTCGGATAAATTAGCTGGAGTTAGGTTAATATTATATCTAAACATAAAAATTAGGTACTAATAAAAATTTATTTCGTATACATTCATCATTTTCATATTTCTTATTAAGAGTTTTGTATGCTCTCCTCTTGTTTTACTGTAAATAATTCTACTTGCATGTTTTTGCAAGTTATGCACTTTTTTAAGTTTTGATGGTTGTATACTAGCCCATGTAATATTAGCATAGTTAATGAAATAATGAATTGAAAAAAGTGTATTAACTTCAAACAAACTGTATTTACATATGGACGAACTCAGTACATCAGACCAATGGTTTTACTAATTATTGATTGTAAATATTTAATATAAGGAAGCCAAGATATATTATTATCAACAAGTTTTCCGAAAAACTTTATATAGTCTTGATTTTTTATTTGTATGTTATTTAAAAATAGGTCTGGTAATTTAAGGTGAAGATTTTCTTCTTACATTTTTTCATGAAATAAGGAATACTTTTTTTTTTCAATATTTAATGAGAGTTTATTTGCCATAAACCACTCATTTATCTTATTTAAATCAGAAATTCATGTTTGCATGAAGTTATTTGATACTATTGTTAGAAAGAAATAGGTTTGTATTGTTCGCAATCGCAATTGGATTTAACTTTACTGATGCATAATTTGTCATTTACATAAACTAAGAATAAGAGAGGGCCAAATATCTATCCTTGGTGTACTCCACACGGGATTTTGAGTATTCCGTATTCTTGATTAAAAACATATTGTTTTCTATCTGTGAGGTAAATTTTAATCTGATAGTACACCTTATTAGTTACTCGATAATGCCTCAACTTTTTTAATAATATACAATAATTGACAGTGTCAAAAGCTCTTGAGAAATCAATAAATATACTTAAAGCAAATTTATTTTTCGTTAAAGCCATTATTCATTTGATCAACTAATTCAATCCAAAGATGTTCAGTTGAATGATTTTTCTAAAATCTATATTGTTTTGAATAAAAGATATAGATTTTAGGAAAATGATTAAAGATTTTATTGTAAATGACTCATTCGAATATTTTCAAATATATTCAAATATTTTCAAAAATACAAAAAGCACTGATATAGGCCTGTAAATGTATACTTTAAAATGATCATCATTTTACAAATTAAAAATACATTTGCTAGTTTATCAGGAAGTATATCAGGAAGCACCCCTTGATCTAAAGAAAGTTTTACTATACAAAAAAATAATTTACTAATAATTTATTTACTTGCAATAAGTATGTTATTGGGCATATCATCTAATCTGTTTACTATTGCTAAAAACCATTGTAAAAAGATTTGGTCTGACGCCAAAGCCTATTCTCAAGCCATAAATTCTCGCGTTTTATCTCAAAAAATAGGCTCTCGTGATTTCTGTAGAATCATTCACAGTATCAATACTAAGGGCATATATCTTATTTAACTTCTCTTGTATGGTTCGGATTTTTTCACCTCACCTGAAGGCAAAGCTGAATTGTTTGCCAAGAACATTTTATCAATATCATCTCTTGATTCTACTCGTTGTGTTCTACCTAATATAGCCGACAAACAGGTTGATCCATTGCTTGACACTTGTATTACTCCAGCTTCTGTATCTAAAGTGATTTCAAGCTTAAACTATTCAACAGCATGTTACCAAGACAACTTACCTGTTATAGTCTTGCAGAAATGTTCTCCGGAGCTCTCATCTGTACTTTTTAAATTATTTAAAAAGTGCTTATAAGAGTCTTGTTTTACAGCTTGTTGGAAAGCGTTGTCTATTACCCCAATTTTCAAAAATTCCGGAGAGCGATCTGACTCGTCTAACTACTGTTCCATTATTCTACTTCCTATCATTAGTAAGATTTTTGAGACTTTATTTAAGAAACATCTAATCTCTCATCTGATCATCAATGTGGATTTCTATCTTCTCGTTCTATAGCTGATTTGTTAACAGTAATAACCGATAGATTTTATCGTGCATTAGATAGAGGTAGATAAAAAAAGTCTAGTTCTTTTGACATTTCTCAAGATCAAGTTTTCCATGCTGGACTTCTCCATAAGCTTTCTTCTTACGGTCTATCACGTAACTTCTTCAAGATTATTGAATCCTTTCTTTACAATTGTAGTATAATAGTTGACCTCAATGGACAGCACTCTTCTTCATATCCTGTAACTTCAGGTGTTTCCTTACGTTCTATCCTTGACCCGAACTATTTTTAGTTTTTAATTAACAATCTTCCTGATATTCTCACATCTAAATTGGTACTGTTCGCTGATGATACTACCATTCATTCTTGTCTTGATGAAAATCCAAGACTCCCTGATTGCTTGGAGAAGGTATTTTAGCTTAAAAATGATCTCACTTCTGCTTCCCCGTAGGACTTACAGTAGTTGTTGAACTCTAATTCAGGTAAAACCCAATTTTTTTAAGCCAATTATTATCGCAATAATTTATATTTGCTTTTACTTATGAACAGTAATGTACTCGTTTAGTCATCTACCCTTCATCTTCTACGAATAACTCTTACTTCCAATCTTCCTTGAAAACCGTATGTCAAATCAATTGCAAAATTAGCATCAGCTAAGTTTGCATCTCTTTATTGTGGTCAACAATTTCTTACTCCGGATTCTATTCTTTATCTCTATAAATCTCAAAAACGTCCATGAATAGAATTATGTTGAAATATCTGGTACTAATCTTCCATTGATGTCCTTTCTCTTTTAGACAAAGTGCAAACAAGCATTGTGGACATAGTTGAACCTGCTCTTGTAGCCAACCTCCAACCATTATCACATCATCTTAATGCTGCCTCTCTTTCTCTTTTCTACAAACACTATAATGGATACTGCTAAAAAGAGCTAGGGTCTCTTGTGCCATCTAATATTCGTTCTCGTGTTACTATTCGTTCAGTTAAGTCTCATCCTTTTTCAATGACTATAACGAAGTGCTCCAAAAACTCTTATTCATCTAGTTTATTTCCTCTGTATCAGTTCTTTGGATTTCGCTTTCTTCATCTTGCTTTCCTATTTCATATAATTTGCAATCTTTTAAGTCGTCTGTCAATCGTTATCTTGCTCTATAAACTCTACCTTTTCTATTCCAGTAATTGGAAGTTACTTTAGTAGTAGTTGCTTGCATCTTTGTTACAAAGTAGTTGCAAAGATGTTAAATAAATATATATATTTTTGTTTTAGCAACCATAATTCTTCTTTTACATTGCTGGGTTTTCTTATACTTTATGTTTTTATTGTGATTATTAAATTAGTTTTTCTTTTGACTAGAATTACAAATTTCTTAAATTTTTTTAAGTTATTTTAATTAAGTTTTTGGTCAGCTTTTATTAAGCTTACAATAAAACTTATTGCAAAATATAAACTGATTATAAAATTCAGCCAAGAGCAAGTATAAATGTTAATTACACTTACCAACATGCATCTTTTAGTTTTGTTTTATAAGTGATAATATAATATTATTTTTTTAAGAATGCTTAGTTTAAAATTATATATTGTTATTTTAACAAAAAATGTAAAGCAAATTTAAACTTCTGGAAGTTAGTGTTAATCAATCGTATAAACCATTTAAAATTTATGTTGTATTAAATAAAAAGAAAGTATGACAACTAATATAATGATGACTGAATTTTAAAATCAAAGTAATAGCATTTTAAAGTAATTTGGTTCTCAATCTCTATAGCAGATGAATAGAAATTTTAGTAAATTCAGATACAGGATTGCTTTCTTTATCTTATAAGCTTTTTGCAAACCTTTTTTTGAAAACTCAGCAAGTGAATTGTTATTTAATGTGTGATTTAATTTTATGAATCTAATTATTATTATCTTTTCACTGGTTTGGATATTTTTTAATACTGATTTGCGCATATTATTTACAGTTATGTTACCGCAGGAGTATGTTCACGTTGGGTATTATATTATTATGAGGTTAATATAACAAATTAGACTAAAACTTTCCATTTAAATGCCTTTTTAAAACTTATTTATCTTTTCTTTATATGTTAGAGAATTTTATTTTGGCAAAGAAAAAAAAAGGGTTTTGAAGGTTAACATTGAATAGTATATTTGGATTTCTTAAATTTCTCAACCGTACTAGGAGATAAAGATTTAGTTTTTCAGGTAGCCTTTTTTCAAGGTAAATTAAACCGTCATTATGAGGGTCTATTTTATGGATTGACAATTTAATTTTTAAAAAATTAACATGTTTGATATTACAATAGTATAATGATGACAGAATGTGAATATTAAAAAAAAAACCGTTGTCAATAAGTGTATGACTTTACTTTTTTATTGCTTTTTTAAAGGTATTTTTTTAGCATTTTATTTTAGCTATACTTTTGTTGTTTTAAAATTAGCTATTAACATTAAAGTGATATTTTTTTAATTAACATTTTGGTCAATACAGGTACACTTATCTTGTGAAGATACTTGCCAACAACTCGCAATAAGACACCAACCGTTTAAAAGGCGTCCTTAACAACTGATAGGGTTTGTTTATAATTTTAGTTTTACTTAACTGTTAACTAACTGTTTGATTTCTTTATTTTGATTAACATATCATTGTCGGCTTTCATGGTTACATTAAAAGTCTGAACACCGCTTCGTAAAGCGACTTTTGTTTACTGTTATGGTTTCTCTACTTTATTTACAAAGTTGAAATATAAATCCGAATGAGGCGTGTACGAACTTAATATAAAGCTAAAGCACTAAAGATTTTTAAAAATTTTCATAAATTAAAAAGGTTTTAAAATAGAGTTGCCAAACGCTATTGGAGCATCAAGATTTTTGAAATAACGCATTTTTTTTAAAAAACCATTTATTTATGGTTGTAATACTTAAGTCGTATTTTTTTTTTTTAATTTAAATTTATTCCTATCAAAGCTGCAAGCAACTACTGTAAGTTGGAAGTAACTAGAAAATAAACATTACAGCTAAAGAACAAGGAAACGGTTGACAGAAGACATGAAAAGTTGTAGGTTGATTGAATCAGGAAAACATTAACACGGGACAGTTTCAAAGGGTTGAAGTATAGGGAAAAAGTACAAAACGAATAAAAAATTTTAGGACATGCAGGGACAGATACAGCAGAGTAATGAGACTTTTCTTAATAACAAGTCCAGTGAATAAAAATTTTGGTTGATGAAACAGCGATAATAGCTTCTTTTAGCTGAAACAAAAATTGACATAAGATAGAAGCTTATAGTACCCAGAAATTATTAAAATCAAAGAAGTGTGTTGCCCTTCGATGTTGACGTTAGTAAAGCAGTTAGAAAAATACATTTGACTTTTGCAAAAACTTTCCGCGAAATACTATGTAAAACAATCTCATGAAAAAGACCAGCATGTCAAACTCTATCAAAATTTTTAGACCAAAAACAAAGCCCTAAATAAAAGCAACAGCCCTAGTTTTGCTATGTTATTTTACTCATGAGTTTAATTGGGATATGACATTATCAACAGAGGCTGGTGTGATTAGAATGTCTAACAATAGGTCAACCTGTTTAATTGGAAAGGAGGGAAGAATACGGTTATAAAATTAAAAAGTTGATTTAGAGGAAACGTTCTTTGCAAACGGTGATCCTTGTGCTTGGGAAAATTAATAAACTCAGTTTTCTTGTTGAAATATAAAGTTTTGAACCTACCGTTGTTAGAATAGTTGTTAAAGATTTTCCTAAAGTCTTTAGAACCTAACTTCTGAGGTAAGATACAAGATTTAGTGAACTGAGAATAATAGAGCTTGGCATAAAATAGTGCCTTTTTTGTATTGATTTCTCTTCATATTAAATAAGCGTTGTGTACAATAGAATTGATCTTATGAAAAGATGAAAAAATGATCACAATTAGATAACAGCTGCACAAGAAGGTGCAAGTCATGGAGTAGAATTAGGCTTAATATAGAACTGACGAGAAGGAGTAAAAACTTCTATTTCTGGGTGGATCCCGGAAGTTACCTAGGAGGTACACTTGTAAGCCGAAAGAGATAAGATATCAGCCTAAGTACAGTCGCAAAAAAAAATCTACAAAACATAATGAAAGACAAAATAAAAAATTTATTCAGATAATTACATGATTGGAACGACATATTGGAGAATAAAGAAAAAATTGATTACAAGCTAGGGCATAGAAAGCGAGTCACGAATTCCAGCTTCTGAGTACGAGATTAAAAAATGCAGATTTTTTAGGTTTTATTACCAGTAGGGTCAGTGGTAGTAGAGCCAAGCCATTCAGTGTGATGAACATTAAAGCCTCCAAAAACAACAAAATTACCAGAGGGTTAATTACATATTAGAAATTACATCTAAAAGAGTGCAATCTTATAAAAATAAAAAAGAAATGTATTAGTAAGAATGAGGACTAGAAGAACAAAAAAGGTTCGTCAAAAGATTCAAACCTGATTTTAGAAAAAACAGGTGAATAGATGACCAAGCCAAGTATTTCATTATTGGAGTTGCTGCCAATTAAAGAACAATACCCATTATCACTGAGATCTGAGGAAGAAGTAGTGGTATTTAAATAAGTCTCACAAAGAGCAAGAAAGTCTGATTAATTTTGAGGTAAGATTCAACTGACTGCAGGTTGCTTAGCAAACCTCAAATACTTGTAAATGATATATTAAAGCAGATAGGTGGATAGGATGATTTTTTCAATATTATTATTTTGGTTTACTTTTAGCATGATTTAAGTTTAAAGAGTTTTTAGCATGATTTAAGTTTTAAA